>NC_060191.1:5732151-6047151 GCF_021184085.1 Oncorhynchus gorbuscha
CTCTCTCTCTCTCTGTCTTACTCTCCCTCACTCTCGTTATCACTCTCCTTCGTTCTATGACCCTCTCTCCTAGTTTCTGTAGACCAGGGCTGCCCAACCATCTTGCTGGAGATCTACTGTCCTGTAGATTTTCAGTCCAACCCTAATTTAGCATAGCATAGAAGTGCTTTTTTAAAACAAGGGTTTTCCACCTCCGAGCCTCAACCTGAGGTGCCGTGAACAGTGACCACATTCTGACAACACCATGGAATATAGTTGTGGGAGCAGTAGTGGCAGAGACTGGCCTCACGTTAGTTCAGCACCACGGAGAGACCCCTCACAGCTTCACACACTGTCTAACACAGGTTTTTTCCAGAGGGTGTGCAGATTTTTGTTCCAGTCCTTCAGTAACACATCTGATTCAGATCATTGCCTAGACTGAAGATCAGAATTAGGTTATTATTTGAAACAGATGTGTGAGTGATACGATGGAGCGAAAACCCTGCACACCCTGAAGCTCTAGAGAACCCCTTGAAGCAGTGGTGGTGCTGTCCATGGTGCTGAAATGGGTGTTGAGAGTTCTGAACTGGACCGTAAGAGCGCTGTCCATGGTGCTGCTGGACAGTGAGAGTTCTGTCCATGGTGCTGCTGGTCAATGAGGGTGCTGTCCAAGGATCCTGAACTTGACAGTGAGGGTGCTGTCCATGGTGTTGAAGTGGACTGTGAGGGTGCTGTCCATGGAGCTGAACCGGTCAGTGGGAGTGCTGTCCATGACGCTGAACTGGACAGTGCGGGTGCTGTCCATGGTGCTGAACTGGACAATGAGAGTGCTGTCCATGGAGCAGAAACTGGACAATGAGAGTGCTGTCCATGGAGCAGAAACTGGACAATGAGAGTGCTGTCCATGGTGCTGAACTGGACAATGAGGGTGCTGTCAAGGAATCCTGATCTGGACAGTGAGGGTGCTGTCCAAGTATCCTGAACTGGACAGTGTGGGTGCTGTCCAATGTGCTGAACAGGACAATGAAGGGGCTGTCCATGGTGCTGAACTGGACATTGGGAGTGCTGTCCATGGTGCTGAACTGGAACTTAATTGCAACGTAAAGCATTTTACTTCACCAATGTTATGGCTTTAATACTTTCATCAGAGTGTTCTCTTTTCATAGAATACATCAGAATACATCATGGTCCCTAAGGTGACTCCAGGTCACCTTAGGGACCATGCAGATAGATACACAAAATTCAAGTAAATGACATTTTAAAAATGTGATTTATCCCAGAGGGGCGATTACTTCTACAATACTTCTAATCTAGTGAAGGGCCATATGTGAGCACTGTCAAACACCTTCCAGTTGGCAGGACAGCATAGTGACATCACTGTGGCTGTGACTTGAAGTCAACTGGCACTTCTGGAGTGTCATGCTAACATCTGGCGCTGACTGGCAGAGAGGACATGGGACTGCCAAGTTTAGATGAGTCCTATCACCTCTATTTTTGGATATCATAATTTCCATTAAACCTCTTGTAACTACCCATCCCGGATCCGGGAGCATAATCATCAACTGACACGAATTAGCATAACGCAACGGACAAAAATATTACTAGAAAATATTAATATTCATGAAATCATAAGTGAAATATATTGAAACACAGCTTAGCCTTTTGTTAATCACCCTGTCATCTCAGATTTTGAAAATATGCTTTACAGCCAAAGCAAGACAAGCATTTGGGTAAGTATATCGATAGCCTAGCATAGCATTATGCCTAGCTAGCCGCAGGCAACCTGGTCACGAAAATCAGAAAAGCAATCAAATTAAATCGTTTACCTTTGATGAGCTTCGGATGTTTTCACTCACAAGACTCCCAGTTAGATAGCAAATGTTCCTTTTTTCCAAAAATATTATTTTTGTAGTCGAAATAACTCAGTTCTTCACGTTTGGCTGAGAATTAGACTGGAAATTACGGTCACGACAATGCCGAAAAATATTCAAAATTAGCTCCATAATATCGACAGAAACATGGCAAACGTTGTTTATTATCAATCCTCAAGGTGTTTTTCAAATATCTCTTTGATAATATATCAACCGGGACAGATGGCTTCTTAGTAGGAAAGAGAGAAACAATGGCCGCATTTGTCCTTTACACACAAAACACTCTGAGACTCCAGCTGACCACTGACGCAATGTTGACGTTCAGGCTCATTTTCAAAATAAAAGCCTGAAACTATATATTATGACACTAGACACATTAGGGAAGCAATAGAAAAAGGAATCTGGTTAATATCTCATTCACTGCTCAATAGGGACGCATAGGAACGCAGAGGATCTAAATAAGAGTCACTTCCTGATTGGATTTTTCTCAGGCTTTCGCCTGCAATATCAGTTATGTTCAAATCAAATCAAATGTATTTATATAGCCCTTCGTACATCAGCTTATATCTCAAAGTGCTGTACAGAAACCCAGCCTAAAACCCCAAGCAGCATGCAATGCAGGTGTAGAAGCATGGTGGCTAGGAAAAACTCCCTAGAAAGGCCAAAACCTAGGAAGAAACCTAGAGAGGAACCAGGCTATGTGGGGTGGCCAGTCCTCTTCTGGCTGTGTCGGGTGGAGATTATAACAGAACATGGCCAAGATGTTCAAATGTTCATAAATGACCAGCATGGTCGAATAATAATAAGGCAGAATAGTTGAAACTGGAGCAGCAGCACGGCCAGGTGGACTGGGGACAGCAAGGGTCATCATGTCAGTTAGTCCTGGGGCATGGTCCTAGGGCTCAGGTCCTCCGAGAGAGAAAAAGAAAGAGAGAAGGAGAGAATTAGAGAACGCACACTAAGATTCACACAGGACAGCGAATAGCACAGGAGAAGTACTCCAGATATAACAAACTGACCCTAGCCCCCCCGACACATAAACTACTGCAGCATAAATACTGGACGCTGAGACAGGAGGGGTCAGGAGACACTGTGGCCCCATCCGAGGACACCCCCGGACAGGGCCAAACAGGAAGGATATAACCCCACCCACAGCCCCCACACCACTAGAGGGATATCTTCAACCATCCTGAGACAAGGCTGAGTATAGCCCACAAAGATCTCCACCATGGCACACTCCAGGGGGGGGGGGGGGGGGGGGTGCCAGCCCAGACAGGATGACCACATCAGTGAATCAACCCACTCAGGTGACGCACCCCTTACAGGGACGGCATGAGAGAGCCCCAGTAAGCCAGTGACTCAGCCCCTGTAATAGGGTTAGAGGCAGAGAATCCCAGTGGAAAGAGGGGAACTGACCAGACAGAGACAGCAAGGGCGGTTCATTGCTCCAGAGCCTTTCTGTTCACCTTCCCACTCCTGGGCCAGACTACACTCAATCATATGACCCACTGAAGAGAGGAGTCTTCAGTAAAGACTTAAAGGTTGAGACCGAGTTTGCGTCTCTGACATGGTTAGGCAGACCGTTCCATAAAAATGTAGCTCTATAGGAGAAAGCCCTGCCTCCAGCTGTTGGCTTAGAAATTCTAGGGACAATTCGTAGGCCTGCGTCTTGTGACCGTAGCATACGTGTAGGTATGTACGGCAGGACCAAATCAGAGAGATAGGTAGGAGCAAGCCCATGTAATGCTTTGTAGGTTAGCAGTAAAACCTTGAAATCAGCCCTTGCTTTGACAGGAAGCCAGTGTAGAGAGGCTTGCACTGGAATAATATGATCACATTTTTTGGTTATAGTCAGGATTCTAGCAGCCGTATTTAGCACCAACTGAAGTTGATTTAGTGCTTTATCCAGGTAGCCGGAAAGTAGAGCATTGCAGTAGTCTAACCTAGAAGTGACAAAAGCATGGATTAATTTTTCTGCATCATTTTTGGACAGAAAGTTTCTGATTTTTGCAATGTTACGTAGATGGAAAAAAGCTGTCCTTGAAATGGTCTTGATATGTTCTTCAAAAGAGAGATCAGGGTCCAGAGTAATGCCGAGGTCCTTCACAGTTTTATTTGAGACGACTGTACAACCATTAAGATTAATTGTCAGATTCAACAGAAGATCTCTTTGTTTCTTGGGACCTAGAACAAGCATCTCTGTTTTGTCCGAGTTTAAAAGTAGAAAGTTTGCAGCCATCCACTTCCTTATGTCTGAAACACATGCTTCTAGCAAGGGCAATTTTGGGGCTTCACCATGTTTCATTGAAATGTACAGCTGTGTGTCATCCGCATAGCAGTGAAAGTTAACATTATGTTTTCGAATAACATCCCCAAGAGGTAAAATATATAGTGAAAACAATAGTGGTCCTAAAACGGAACCTTGAGGAACACCGAAATTTACAGTTGATTTGTCAGAGGACAAACCATTCACAGAGACAAACTGATATCTTTCCGACATATAAGATTTAAACCAGGCCAGAACTTGTCCGTGTAGACCAATTTGGGTTTCCAATCTCTCCAAAAGAATGTGGTGATCGATGGTATCAAAAGCAGCACTAAGGTCTAGGAGCACGAGGACAGATGCAGAGCCTCGGTCCGATTCCATTAAAATGGAATTTACCACCTTCACAAGTGCCGTCTCAGTGCTATGATGGGGTTTAAAACCAAACTGAGGCATTTCATATACATTGTTTGTCTTCAGGAAGGCAGTAAGTTGCTGCGCAACAGCTTTTTCTAAAAAAAATAGAGAGGAATGGAAGATTCGATATAGGCCGATAGTTTTTTATATTTTCTGGGTCAAGGTTTGGCTTTTTCAAGAGAGGCTTTATTACTGCCACTTTTAGTGAGTTTGGTACACATCCGGTGGGTAGAGAGCCGTTTATTATGTTCAACATAGGAGGGCCAAGCACAGGAAGCAGCTCTTTCAGTAGTTTAGTTGGAATAGGGTTCAGTATGCAGCTTGAAGGTTTAGAGGCCATGATTATTTTCATCATTGTGTCAAGAGATATAGTACTAAAACACTTGAGCGTCTCTCTTGATCCTAGGTCCTGGGAGAGTTGTGCAGACTCAGGACAACTGAGCTTTGAAGGAATACGCAGATTTAAAGAGGAGTCCGTAATTTGCTTTCTAATAATTATAATCTTTTCCTCAAAGAAGTTCATGAATTTATCACTGCTAAAGTGAAAGTCATCCTCTCTTGGGGAATGCTGCTTTTTAGTTAGCTTTGCGACAGTATCAAAAAGGAATTTCGGATTGTTCTTATTTTCCTCAATTAAGTTAGAAAAATAGGATGATCGAGCAGCAGTGAGGGCTCTTCCGTACTGCACGGTACTGTCTTTCCAAGCTAGTCGGAAGACTTCCAGTTTGGTGTGGCGCCATTTCCGTTCCAATTTTCTGGAAGCTTGCTTCAGAGCTGTACCAGGGAGCTAGTTTCTTCTGAGAAATGTTTTTAGTTTTTAGGGGTGTAACTGCATCTAGGGTATTGCGCAAGGTTAAATTGAGTTCCTCAGTTAGGTGGTTAACTGATTTTTGCCTCTGGCGTCCTTGGGTAGACAGAGGGAGTCTGGAAGGACATCAAGGAATCTTTATGTTGTCTGTGAATTTATAGCACGACTTTTGATGTTCCTTGGTTGGGGTCTGAGCAGATTATTTGTTGCAATTGCAAACGTAATAAAATAGTGGTCCGATAGTCCAGGATTATGAGGAAAAACATTAAGATCCACAACATTTATTCCATGGGACAAAACTAGGTCCAGCGTATGACTGTGACAGTGAGTGGGTCCAGAGTCATGTTGGACAAAACCCACTGAGTCGATGATGGCTCCAAAAGCCTTTTGGAGTGGGTCTGTGGACTTTTCCATGTGAATATTAAAGTCACCAAAGATTAGAATATTATCTGCTATGACTACAAGGTCCGATATGAATTCAGGGAACTCAGTGAGTAACGCTGTATATGGCCCAGGAGGCCTGTAAACAGTAGCTATAAAAAGTGATTGAGTAGGCTGCATAGATTTCATGACTAGAAGCTCAAAAGACGAAAACGTCATTTATTTTTTGTAAATTGAAATTTGCTATCGTAAATGTTAGCAACACCTCCGCCTTTGCGGGATGCACGGGGGATATGGTCACTAGTGTAGCCAGGAGGTGAGGCCTCATTTAACACAGTAAATTCATCAGGCTTAAGCCATGTTTCAGTCAGAACAATCACATCAAGATTATGATCAGTGATTAGTTCATTGACTATAATTGCCTTTGAAGTAAGGGATCTAACATTAAGTAGCCCTATTTTGAGATGTGAGGTATCATGATCTCTTTCAATAATGACAGGAATGGAGGTGGTCTTTATCCTAGTGAGATTGCTAAGGCGAACACCACCATGTTTAGTTTTGCCCAACCTAGGTCGAGGCACAGACACGGTCACAATGGTGATAGCTGAGCTGACTACACTGACTGTGCTAGTGGCAGACTCCACTATGCTGGCAGGCTGGCAAACAGCCTGCTGCCTTCCCTGCACCCTATTTCATTGTGGAGCTAGAGGAGTTAGAGCCATGTCTATGTTGGTAGATAAGATGAGTGCGCCCATCCAGCTAGGATGGAGTCCGTCACTCCTCAGCAGGTCAGGCTTGGTCCTGTTTGTGGGTGAGTCCCAGAAATAGGGCCAATTATCTACAAATTCTATCTTTTGGGAGGGGCAGAAAACAGTTTTCAACCAGCGATTGAGTTGTGAGACTCTGCTGTAGAGCTCATCACTCCCCCTAACTGGGAGGGGGCCAGAGACAATTACTCGATGCCGACACATCTTTCTAGCTGATTTACACGCATAAGCTATGTTGCGCTTGGTGATCTCTGACTGTTTCATCCTAACATCGTTGGTGCCGACGTGGATAACAATATCTCTATACTCTCTACACTCGCCAGTTTTAGCTTTAGCCAGCACCATCTTCAGATTAGACTTAACGTCGGTAGCCCTGCCCCCTGGTAAACAGTGTATGATCGCTGGATGATTCGTTTTAAGTCTAATACTGCGGGTAATGGAGTCGCCAATGACTAGAGTTTTCAATTTGTCAGAGCTAATGGTTATACTCACAGACAATATTTTTACAGTTTTGGAAACTTTAGAGTGTTTTCTATCCTAAGCTGTCAATTATATGCATATTCTAGCATCTTGTCCTGACAAAATAGCCCGTTTACTTAGGGAACGTTATTTTTCCAAAAATGAAAATAGTGCCCCCTAGATTCAAGAGGTTTTAAGTTATCCCCTCTGTGAATCTGAGGTGTCTGGTTCACAGTAAGTAGTAGTTTCCACCATATAGCGTCTACCTATCCAGGCCTATCACATCAGTGAGGGGGAGTGAGGGAAAAGAGTGTCTGCTGAATGACTGAAATGTAAATGTCAGTGAGTGAGGGCAGCAGGGAGGGGACAGCTTTTAGAAATACTGCAGAGTTGTGCTGAATCTTCACTGACCACTCCTTCTGTGTATTTCTTCCATTCATTCTTCATATCTGATTTCTTGTCTTGATTACTCCCTTACTTTTTTTGGACCTCTCCTCCTCCTCTCCTGTATGTCTCTCTTCTAGTCACTCCTCCTCTCCTCTAATCATATCTCTCCTCCTCCTCTCCTGTATGTCTCTCTACTAGTCACTCCTCCTATCCTGTATGTCTCTCTTCTAGTCACTCCTCCTCTCCTATAATCATATCTCTCCTCCTCCTCTCCTGTATGTCTCTCTTCTAGTCACTCCTCCTATCCTGTATGTCTCTCTTCTAGTCACTCCTCCTCTCCTCTAATCATATCTCTCCTCCTCTCCTGTGTGTCTCTCTTCTAGTCACTCCTCCTATCCTGTATGTCTCTCTTCTAGTCACTCCTCCTCTCCTCTAATCATATCTCTCCTCCTCCTCTCCTGTATGTCTCTCTTCTAGTCACTCCTCCTATCCTGTATGTCTCTCTTCTAGTCACTCCTCCTCTCCTCTAATCATATATCTCCTCCTCCTCTCCTTTATGTCTCTTTTCTTGTCACTCCTCCTATCCTGTATGTCTCTCTTCTAGTCACTCCTCCTCTCCTCTTATCATATCTCTCCTCCTCCTCTCCTGTATGTCTCTCATCTAGTCACTCCTCCTATCCTGTATGTCTCTCTTCTAGTCACTCCTCCTCTCCTCTAATCATATCTCTCCTCCTCCTCTCCTGTATGTCTCTCTTCTAGTCACTCCTCCTATCCTGTATGTCTCTCTTCTAGTCACTCCTCCTCTCCTCTAATCTTATCTATCCTCCTCCTCTCCTGTATGTCTCTCTTCTAGTCACTCCTCCTATCCTGTATGTCTCTCTTCTAGTCACTCCTCCTATCCTCTCATCATATCTCTCCTCCTCCTCTCCTGTATGTCTCTTTTCTTGTCACTCCTCCTCTCCTGTATGTCTCTCTTCTAGTCACTCCTCCTCTCCTCTAATCATATCTCTCCTCCTCCTCTCCTGTATGTCTCTCTTCTAGTCACTCCTCCTATCCTGTATGTCTCTCTTCTAGTCACTCCTCCTCTCCTCTAATCATATCTCTCCTCCTCCTCTCCTGTATGTCTCTCTTCTAGTCACTCCTCCTATCCTGTATGTCTCTCTTATAGTCACTCCTCCTCTCCTCTAATCATATCTCTCCTCCTCCTCTCCTGTATGTCTCTCTTCTAGTCACTCCTCCTATCCTGTATGTCTCTCTTATAGTCACTCCTCCTCTCCTCTAATCATATATCTCCTCCTCCTCTCCTTTATGTCTCTTTTCTTGTCACTCCTCCTATCCTGTATGTCTCTCTTCTAGTCACTCCTCCTCTCCTCTTATCATATCTCTCCTCCTCCTCTCCTGTATGTCTCTCATCTAGTCACTCCTCCTATCCTGTATGTCTCTCTTATAGTCACTCCTCCTCTCCTCTAATCTTATCTCTCCTCCTCCTCTCCTGTATGTCTCTCTTCTAGTCACTCCTCCTATCCTGTATGTCTCTCTTCTAGTCACTCCTCCTATCCTCTCATCATATCTCTCCTCCTCCTCTCCTGTATGTCTCTTTTCTTGTCACTCCTCCTCTCCTGTATGTCTCTCTTCTAGTCACTCCTCCTCTCCTCTAATCATATCTCTCCTCCTCCTCTCCTGTATGTCTCTCTTCTAGTCACTCCTCCTATCCTGTATGTCTCTCTTCTAGTCACTCCTCCTCTCCTCTAATCATATCTCTCCTCCTCCTCTCCTGTATGTCTCTCTTCTAGTCACTCCTCCTATCCTGTATGTCTCTCTTATAGTCACTCCTCCTCTCCTCTAATCATATCTCTCCTCCTCCTCTCCTGTATGTCTCTCTTCTAGTCACTCCTCCTATCCTGTATGTCTCTCTTATAGTCACTCCTCCTCTCCTCTAATCATATATCTCCTCCTCCTCTCCTTTATGTCTCTTTTCTTGTCACTCCTCCTATCCTGTATGTCTCTCTTATAGTCACTCCTCCTCTCCTCTAATCTTATCTCTCCTCCTCCTCTCCTGTATGTCTCTCTTCTAGTCACTCCTCCTATCCTGTATGTCTCTCTTCTAGTCACTCCTCCTATCCTGTATGTCTCTCTTATAGTCACTCCTCCTCTCCTCTAATCTTATCTCTCCTCCTCCTCTCCTGTATGTCTCTCTTCTAGTCACTCCTCCTATCCTGTATGTCTCTCTTCTAGTCACTCCTCCTATCCTCTCATCATATCTCTCCTCCTCCTCTCCTGTATGTCTCTTTTCTTGTCACTCCTCCTCTCCTGTATGTCTCTCTTCTAGTCACTCCTCCTCTCCTCTAATCATATCTCTCCTCCTCCTCTCCTGTATGTCTCTCTTCTAGTCACTCCTCCTATCCTGTATGTCTCTCTTATAGTCACTCCTCCTCTCCTCTAATCATATCTCTCCTCCTCCTCTCCTGTATGTCTCTCTTCTAGTCACTCCTCCTATCCTGTATGTCTCTCTTCTAGTCACTCCTCCTCTCCTGTATGTCTCTTTTCTTGTCACTCCTCCTCTCCTGTATGTCTATTTTCTAGTCACTCCTATCTTCTCATCATATCTCTCCTCCCCTCCTCCTCTCCTGTATGTCTCTCTTCTAGTCACTCCTCCTCTCCTCTCTGTCTCTTCAAGTCACACCTCCTATCCTCTCATAATATCTCTCCTCCTCCTCTCCTGTATGTCTCTCTTCTAGTCACTCATCCTCTCCTCTAATCATATCTCTCCTCCTCCTCTCCTGTATGTCTCTTTTCTTGTCACTCCTCCTCTCCTGTATGTCTCTTTTCTTGTCACTCCTCCTCTCCTGTATGTCTCTTTTCTTGTCACTCCTCCTCTCCTGTATGTCTCTTTTCTTGTCACTCCTCCTCTCCTGTATGTCTCTTTTCTTGTCACTCCTCCTCTCCTGTATGTCTATTTTCTAGTCACTCCTATCTTCTCATCATATCTCTCCTCCCCTCCTCCTCTCCTGTATGTCTCTCTTCTAGTCACACCTCCTCTCCTCTCTGTCTCTTCAAGTCACTCCTCCTATCCTCTCATAATATCTCTCCCCCTCCTCTCCTCTCTGCCTCTCTTCTAGTCACTCCTCCTGTCCTCTCATCATATCTCTCCTCCTCCTCTCCTCTCTTATCATATCTCTCCTCCTCCTCTCCTCTCTGTCTCTCTTCTAGTCACTCCTCCTATCCTATCTCATCATATCTCTCCTCTCCTCTCCTCTCCTCTCCTCTCCTCTCCTCTCCTCTCCTCTCCTCTCCTCTCCTCTCCTCTCCTCTCCTCTCCTCTCCTCTCCTCTCCTCTCCTCTCCTCTCCTCTCCTCTCCTCTCCTCTCCTCTCCGTCTCTCTTCTAGTCACCCCTCCTCTCCTCTCTGTCTCTCTTCTAGTCACTCCTCCTATTCTCTCGGTCTCTCTTCTAGTCACTCCTCCTATTCTCTCGGTCTCTCTTCTAGTCACTCCTCCTATTCTCTCTGTCTCTCTTCTAGTCACTCCTCCTATTCTCTCGGTCTCTCTTATAGTCACTCCTCCTATTCTCTCGGTCTCTCTTCTAGTCACTCCTCCTATTCTCTCGGTCTCTCTTCTAGTCACTCCTCCTATTCTCTCTGTCTCTCTTCTAGTCACTCCTCCTATTCTCTCTGCCTCTCTTCTAGTCACTCCTCCTATTCTCTCTGTCTCACTTCTAGTCACTCCTCCTTTTCTCTCTGTCTCTCTTCTAGCTATTCCCCCTCCTCTTTCTATATCTCTGTCTTTAGTCCGTTCTGCTCCCCCTCCTCTTCTTTCCATGTCTCTGGCTTTAGTCAGATCTATTCTGCTCTGTATCTGTGAATTAATGTCTCTGACTGGTCCTCCTTGTCTAGCCCCAGATTCTGTACTGTCATGTCTCCCCCCCCCTCCCCACACACACACACACACACAATGTCGCCCCCCAGGCCCATACATCTCCACTCAGCTCTGGGGGCTCCGCTGAGTCACCACACAGACTGGAGAGACAACACAGGGAGAGAAACATGACCAGGTGAAAATGGTGGAGGAGGGAAGGAGAGAGCGAAGGACACTGAGGAATGAAACGGGAAGGAGGAGGAAGGGGAAAACATTGGGAAGAGGGTGAAAATGAAGATGTGAGGGAGACAGAAGTAATGGGAAGACGTGAAGAGAAGGAAAGAAACAGAGGGAAGGAGAAAGAAGGAAAGAAACAGAGGGAAGGAGAAAGGAAGAAAGAAACAGAGGGAAGGAGAAAGAAGGAAAGAAACAGAGGGAAGGAGAAAGAAGGAAAGAAACAGAGGGAAGGAGAAAGGAAGAAAGAAACAGAGGGAAGGAGAAAGAAGGAAAGAAACAGAGGGAAGGAGAAAGAAGGAAAGAAACAGAGGGAAGGAGAAAGAAGGAAAGAAACAGAGGGAAGGAGAAAGGAAGAAAGAAACAGAGGGAAGGAGAAAGAAGGAAAGAAACAGAGGGAAGGAGAAAGAAGGAAAGAAACAGAGGGAAGGAGAAAGAAGGAAAGAAACAGAGGGAAGGAGAAAGGAAGAAAGAAACAGAGGGAAGGAGAAAGAAGGAAAGAAACAGAGGGAAGGAGAAAGAAGGAAAGAAACAGAGGGAAGGAGAAAGAAGGAAAGAAACAGAGGGAAGGAGAAAGGAAGAAAGAAACAGAGGGAAGGAGAAAGAAGGAAAGAAACAGAGGGAAGGAGAAAGAAGGAAAGAAACAGAGGGAAGGAGAAAGAAGGAAAGAAACAGAGGGAAGGAAAAAGGAAGAAACACAATGACATGTTGAAATACAAGGAGATGGAGAGAATGAGAAGGATATCCAATTAGGAGGGAGACAGTCTCTGAGCAACACCATTTCATCAGTATGTTAAAGTAATTATCACCTAATAATCCACAACACCATTTCATCAGTATGTTAAAGTAATTATCACCTAATAACCACAACACCATTTCATCAGTATGTTAAAGTAATTATCACCTAATAATCCACAACACCATTTCATCAGTATTTTAAAGTAATTATCACCTAATAATCCACAACACCATTTCATCAGTATGTTAAAGTAATTATCACTTAATAATCCACAACAGCAAATCAGTAGTATAAATAGCATATGCATGTAGAGTTTTGCTAGCCGTTTCCATAGTTATCCTCCATTCACTGTCTGTCTGTCTTCCTTCCTGACATTGTCTTTTTATCTGTTTCCCTCCGTTGAATCTGTCTCTCTCTCCACCCTATTCTTAATTCCCATCTCCCAGCTCTTTAAATCCCTCTCCGCCTGCCTGCCTCCATCCCTTCCAATCCTCCAATCCCTCGCTCACAAAGCCAGGCTCCATTCACTCTTCCCTCTCCATTCATCCATCCTTCCCTCTACTTTCATCCCTCCTTCCCTCTCCATTCATCCCTCCTTCCCTCTACTTTCATCCCTCCTTCCCTCTACATTCATCTCTCCTTCCCTCTACATTCATCCCTCCTTCCCTCTACATTCATCCCTCCTTCCCTCTCCATTCATCCCCCCTTCCCTCTAATTTCATCTCTCATTCCCTCTACTTTCATCCCTCCTTCCCTCTACTTTCATCCCTCCTTCCCTCTACATTCATCCCTCCTTCCCTCTACATTCATCCCTCCTTCCCTCTATTTTCATCCCTCCTTCCCTCTACTTTCATCCCTCCTTCCCTCTACATTCATCCCTCCTTCCCCCTACATTCATCCCTCCTTCCCTCTACTTTCATCCCTCCTTCCCTCTACTTTCATCCCTCCTTCCCTCTACTTCATCCCTCCATCCCTCTCCATTCATCCCTCTTTCCCTCTACTTTCATCCCTCCTTCCCTCTACTTTCATCCCTCCTTCCCTCTCCATTCATCCCTCCTTCCCTCTACATTAATTCCTCCTTCCCTCTACAATCATCCCTCCTTCCCTCTACTTTCATCCCTCCTTCCCTCTCCATTCGCTCCATTCACTGCACAATAAGCACATCCAAAAGAAATGCCTTCTCTCCCAGCATGCTTTTCCAGTGGGATGTCACTCTGGGTAGAAGCTGCCCATAGCCACAGGTCTAGAATCAGCTTCCCCTCTCCACATCCTATCCTTAACCATTAGTGTGATAAATGAGAAACTGAGCATAGACCGGGAGCTCATCTCAGACAAAGACAGTTACTCTGAAACAGCATTGAGGACCACTGACCAAATGACTCTTCAGGGTGATGTGAGGACACAATGGACAACAGCAGTGTACAAGAGCAGTGGACAGGCTCCATTCACTCTTCCCTCTCCATTCATCCCTCCTCTCCTTCATCCCTCCGATTGTGTCGCAAATGGGTGATGAATGAACACACAGGGTGAATTACCACACACACACCCAGCGTGCTGACTGGGGAGAGAGGATATGCAGTGCAGTGTTGGCCAGTCAACAAGCACTAAGGCCTGGAAAGTTCATGTCGGAATCACAATGGAACCTTTGTGTGTGCTTGTTGATGATCCTCAACTTGGCCCTCATCTCTCTGCCCTTTGACCTTTTCTGTGATTGGTTCCCAAATGCATGTGTTGTAACTCCTCTTTAGCGACAAAATGACTTATTTGTGTGACCTTGCAAAAAAGCGCATGTTAAATTTGCAGTTTCAATGTGAGAGCTGTTTTCACATGTATTAAATGTAGAGTTCACATGTTAACACCATCTTTTCACATGTGCCTCACAAAACTTTTACATGTGAAAATCTCACTTTCTCATGTGGAATCAAATGTAAAAAATCTAACTTTCATTTGGTATGATACTGTAATTAAATAAAACGTCTCTCTCTTTCCTGCAGGTTTCCCTATAGTTGGTTACTTTACCCTGGCATTTGCTGTCACTGCCTTTTTTCAAGTGTTGGCACATTCCAGCATCATGTTACCCTGCATCCCACTGCTGGTTTGCCTCTGAAACTAAGCAGGGTCGTTTCTGGTTGGTCCCCAAATGGGAGCCCAGACGGGTGTAGCAAAAAGCCGGATTAGTGATTTAGCGAGATCTGTCAAAACCAGAATTTGTGCAATCTCGGAATTTCCGCCTCCAGAAAGAGAGCTTGAAAGAGAGCCTTATCATCAGATTCTTGTTTTTCACTATGGCCTGTCTCCTTGGAAAATCCACTTGACATCGAAGCCTGCATTGTTCGCCGTACTTTACAAAGGGAACACATTTTTGGACCTCAAATATATCCTTTAGATCATTCAGAAAAATCTATTTTTGAACGTTATCGTTTTTCCGCACAATCATTCATATATCTAAAAAATTGACTCAACCCATATATAGCAAATGTAACCCAACGCGGTTTCGCGTTGACTGCTAGGTCAACTATGTGTATTGCTTAGAGATTGTCTTGCCACTGGAAATGTCCTGTACAATGTGGGCGATGCTGAACAATATGGCAAGGCAACGGTGTGTAAAGCCGGAAGAAGTCTGCCTCTCATTGAATATGGTTTTTTTAATGTCTGTGTTGCATTCCCTGGCCATCAAGTTGTCCAAATAATCAAGGAGAACTTTTACAGAATGCAGGTACAATAGGCTGCGATCAGTTGACTGCCAGCGATGCTTTGCTAATCTCTTGAGAGGAGATATTGGATGGAAAAGGACCGAGAGACTGGGCAGGCACCGTGTTATGCTGCGGTGCGCGGAGTCTCCAGTACACGTGCATAGCCCGGTGTGGTACATACCAGCTCCGTGTATTGGCCGGGCTAGAGTAAGCATCGAGCCAAGTGTCATGAAGCCAGCTCTACGCATCTGGTCTCCAGTGCGTGTCCTTGGACCGGCTTACATGGCACCAACCTTGCGCTCGGTGTCTCCGGTTCGCCTGCATAGCCCAGTGCGAGTATTCAAACAGCTAAGGTTGGGCAGGCTTGGTGCTCAAGAGCTCCAGTGCGCCTGCACGGTCCGGTCTATCCAGTACCACCTCCACGCATCAGCCCTCTGGTGGCAGCTCCCCGCACCAGGCTTCCTGTGCGTGTCCTCGGCCCAGTACCACCAGTGCCACCACCACGCACCAGGCCTTCAGTGCACTTCACCTGTCCAGTGCTGCCAGAGCCTTCCTCCTCTCCAGCGCTGCCGGAGTCTCCCGCCTGTCTAGCGCTGCCAGAGCCTTCCTCCTCTCCAGCGCTGCCGGAGTCTCCCGCCTGTCTAGCGCTGCCAGAGCCTTCCTCCTCTCCAGCGCTGCCGGAGTCTCCCGCCTGTCTAGCGCTGCCAGAGCCTTCCTCCTCTCCAGCGCTGCCGGAGTCTCCTGCCTGTTCAGCGCTGCCAGAGCTGCCAGTCTGCATGGAGCAGCCAGAGCTGCCAGTCTGCATGGAGCAGCCAGAGCTGCCAGTCTGCATGGAGCAGCCAGAGCTGCCAGTCTGCATGGATCAGCCAGAGCTGCCAGTCTGCATGGAGCAGCCAGAGCTGCCAGTCTGCATGGAGCAGCCAGAGCTGCCAGTCTGCATGGAGCAGCCAGAGCTGCCATTTTGCATGGAGCAGCCAGAGCTGCCAGTCTGCATGGAGCAGCCAGTCTGCATGGAGCAGCCAGATCCGCCAGTCAGCCAGGATCTTCCAGATCCGCCTGTCAGCCAGGATCCGCCAGTCAGCCAGGATCTTCCAGGGTCCGCCTGTCAGCCAGGATCCGCCAGTCAGCCAGGATCTTCCAGGGTCCGCCTGTCAGCCAGGATCCGCCAGTCAGCCAGGATCTTCCAGATCCGCCTGTCAGCCAGGATCCGCCAGTCAGCCAGGATCTTCCAGGGTCCGCCTGTCAGCCAGGATCCGCCAGTCAGCCAGGATCTTCCAGATCCGCCATTCAGCCAGGATCAGTTAGATCCGCCATTCAGCCAGGATCCGCCATTCAGCCAGGATCCGCCATTCAGCCAGGAACCGCCAGTCAGCCAGGATCTGCCGGAACCACCAGTCAGCCAGGATCTGCCGGAACCGCCAGTCAGCCAGGATCTGCCGGAACCGCCAGTCAGCCAGGATCTGCCGGAACCGCCAGCCAGCCAGGATCTGCCGGAACCGCCAGCCAGTCAGTATCTGCCAGAGCCAACTACCTGCCCGAGCTACCCCTCAGTCCAGTGGGGTCCTTGGTGAGGGTTACTAGGCCAAGGTCGGCGGCAAGGGTCGCCAATCAAAGGACGCGATGCAGGTGGACTAAGACTTTGTTGGAGTGGGTACAAGAAATCCTGGCCTTCCTCATCTAGTTAAGACAAGCCTGATATGTTCAGGAAATCCTGAATTTGTTAAACCATATTTCTGGAATACTCCTCAGATGTAGCTGGAAGTGGTAAAAAAATAAACTCGTAAAAAAAATGTCATGAGGGAAAACACCTGAAAAATGTACATGTGAAGCTCAACAAATGTTTGAAAACCGTGTGTGTGGTATTCAAGCTACTGTAGCCCCTGACATGTTGTGTAGTGGTTAATTTTACAAAGGGTGGTTTAGAAATAAACTCTTTCTCTCAGCATGACTTTTGAACGAGGTATCTGTTTCCCTCCCTCTCTCTTTCTCTCTCTCTCTGTAAATTAGTTTAATCTAAAAGTCTGACTTAATTTTAAGAGTTTTCTGTCTCTCTCTTTGCTTTGTCTCTCGCTCCTCTCTGAAGACTTCATGCAATAAGTCTGACTTATCCTTGCTCTCTCCTTCCCACTCCCTCTCCTCCCGCTCTCCCTGTCTCTAGATGAGTTCGTGCAGTAGCAGAGCACTGACCATCCTGTCCACGGTGTTTGGGGCGTGTGGTCTGCTGCTGGTGGGCGTGGCTGTGTCTACAGACTACTGGCTGTTGATGGAGGAGGGCATCGTGCTACAGCAGAACCAGAGCATGGAGGTCAAGATGGCCCTGCACTCTGGCCTCTGGAGGGTTTGCTTCGTGGCGGGTACATATGATCTCTGACCCTCAATAGCAGTGGTGAACTGACCAGTCTGCTCCGGATAGAATTAGCCATAGTCAATCTAGGATCAGTTCACTCCTTCTAAATCTGAACGTTAATTATTAGGGGAAAATGCAACACGGACCTTATATCAGTGCAACAATCTCAATTTTATATACTATATTATTTTTTCATTCTCGTACGCAGGGGCAGACTGGCATTTTGGGAAATTGCCAGATGGGCTGGTCCATTTTTTTGCCTAACTTGTTTTCTTTGTGCAAAATTATAATTAACTGGCAAAATAACTCAAATAACAAAACGGGCCGGTGTGGGGGGCTTATAGAAAAAAATGGTCCATTGTGTTAGAAATGGTAGGACAGATTTTTGGTCCCAGTCCAACCCTGTATGTATGTATCTGCCTCCCTCTCTCTTTCTCATGCAAGTCTCAATTTTATACACTCCTCTTTCTTTCCCTTCTCTCTCAGGGACAGAGAATGGGAGATGTGTGGCGTCAGAGTATTTCACTGAGCCAGAGATAGAGATCACCACAGAGAATACTGCTAATATTCTGAGTGAGTATACTGTACCTTACACTTACAGCTTTACACTGCACACTCAGCATAGCTCACCAACTTGTAGCTCTAAAAATGGAAATTAGTTACTTCTGGTTTGTTCAGCCATTAAGGGCTTGTTGGCCAAAGCCTATGGGGAAATGAATTGGGGTTTTGGATAAACAGAGAAAAAAATCAGTTCTAGGGTTAACACAGGTTTAGGAGATCTGATACATTTTGTTCTATGAGATAATAGCAGTCAGTTAACATGGCATGTATTCATTGTTATGAAGCAGATTTGTAATTTATGTGTTTGTTATGATTACATACAGTCGAAGTCGGAAGTTTACATACACTTAGGTTGGAGTCATTGAAATTAATTTTTCAACCACTCTACTAATTTCTCGTGAACAAACTATAGTTCTGGAAAGTCGGTTAGGACAACTACCTTGTGGATGACACAAGTAAATTTCCCAACAATTGTTTCTAAACAGATTATTTAACTTATAATTCACTCATAATTCCGGTTTACATACACTAAATTGACTATGCCTTTAAACAGCTTGGAAAATTCCAGAAAATTATGTCATGGCTTTAGAAGCTTCTGATAGGCTAATTGACATTTGTGTCAATTGAAAGTGTACCTGTGGATGTATTTCAAGGACTACCTTCAGACAGTGAATCTTTGCTTCACGGGAAAATCAAAAGAAATCAGCTAAGACCTCAGGAAAACAATTGTAGACATCCACAAGTCTGGTTCATCCCTGGGAGCAATTTCCAAACGCCTGAAGGTACCACGTTCATCTGTACAAACAATAGTACGCAAGTATAAACACCATGGGACCACGCAGCCGCCATACCGCTCAGGAAGGAGACTCATTCTGTCTCCTAGAGATGAATGTACTTTAGTGCGAAAAGTGTGAATGAATCCCAGAACAACAGCAAAGTACCTTGTGAAGATGCTGGAGGAAACCGGTACAAAAGTATCTATATCCACAGTAAAACGAGTCCTATATCGACATAACCTGAAAGGCCACTCAGCAAGGAAGAAGCCACTGCTCCAAAACCGGCAAAAAAGCCATACTACGGTTTGCAACTGTATATGGGGACAAAGATCATACCTTTTGGAGAAATGTCCTCGTCTGATGAAACAAAAATAGAACTGTTTGGCCATAATGACCATCGTTATATTTGGAGGAAAAAGGGGGAGGCTTGCAAGCCAAAGAACACCATCCCAACCGTGAAGCACGGGGGTGGCAGCATCATGTTGTGGGGGTGCGTTGCTGCAGGAGGGACTGGTGCACTTCACAAAATAGATGGCATCATGAGAGAAATTATGTGGATATATTGAAGCAACTTCTCAAGACATTGTCAGGAAGTTAAAGCTTGGTCGCAAATGGGTCTTCCAAATGAACAATGACCCCAAGCATACTTCCAAAGTTGTGGCAAAATGGCTTAAGGACAACAAAGTCAAGGTATTGGAGTGGCCACCACAAAGCCCTGATCTCAATCCCATAGAAAATTTGAGTGCAGAACTGAAAAAGCGTGCATGAGCAAGGAGGCCTACAAACCTGACTCAGTTACACCAGCTCTGTCAGGAGGAATGGGCCAAAATTCACCCAACTTATTGTGGGAAGCCTGTGGAAGGCTATCTGAAACATTTGACCCAAGTTAACCAATTTAAAGGCAATGCTACCAAATACTAATTGAGTGTATGTGAACTTCTGACCCACTGGGAATGTGAAGAAAGAAATCAAATCTGAAATTATTTCTTCTCTCTACAATTATTCTGACATTTCACATTCTTAAAGTAAAATGGTGATCCTAACTGACCTAAAACGGGTATTTTTGCTAGGGTTAAATGTCAGGAATTGAGTTTCAATGGATTTAGCTAAGGTGTATGTAAACTTCCGACTTCAACTGTAAATGCTTAACTCACAAAAGGTGACGTTAGCTGATAATTATCTCATAGAACAAAACATGTAAGGTCTCCCTAAGCCTGTGTTTACAACATACCTTATTTTTTGGTGTTTATTCAAAACCCCAATTAATTTCCCAATAGGCTTTGGCCAATGAGCCATGGCGAAGTTGATGCCTACAAAAAGACGCCATTGCTATTGCTCTCTATGGTTAGCGCATAACATTTTTACCTCTAATACTGTGACCCTGTAAGAGATGGTGCGGACGGCCACTCCGTTCCCCATGGTGTCTCTGCTCTTCGTCTTCACGGCCTTTGTCATCAGTAACATCGGACACATCCGGCCCCAGCGCACCATCCTTGCCTTCGTCTCCGGGATCTTCTTCATCCTCTCAGGTAAATAGGCCACTCCATCTGGCCTTGATTATTAATGCCTTCATCCATCCTCTCAGGTAAATAGGCCACTCCATCTGGCCTTGATTATTACTGCCTTCATCCATCCTCTCGGGTAAATAGGCCACTCCATTTGGCCTTGATTATTACTGCCTTCATCCATCCTCTCAGGTAAATAGGCCACTCCATCTGGCCTTGATTATTACTGTATGTGTCCATATCCTCTGTCACTCCTGAATCATGTTAATTTGAACAAGGCTTATCTGTGTGTGATGATTCATATCTGGACCCTTCTGTCCCCTTCCAACTGTGATTGATTATTGCTGTCTTCATCCTGTTTCAGCCTAGCCACTCCATCATTGCTCTATTTTTAATTTTGGATGTCTCCTGTACCACCTGAACAGGGTCTGACCATTATTACTGCAAATAATATCTCTGAATAAGGTCAAGTTGAGCAGAACAATCACTGGTGTCATCAGGAATTTCTGTTGCCAAGGGTTCATTCTAAAAATGTGTCGACATACAGTACCAGTCAATAATTTGGACACCTACTCATTCCATGGTTTTTCTTTATTTTGACTATTTTCTACATTGTAGAATAATAAAGACATCAAACTATGAACACATATGTAAACATATAGTAAACAAATCCAAATATATTTTATATTTTATATTTCAGGTTCTTCAAAGTAGCCACCCTTTTGCCTTGACAGCTTTTCAGAATCTTGGTATTCTCTCAACCAGCTTCATGAGGTAGTCACCTGGAATGCCTTTCAATTAACAGGTGTGCCTTGTTAAAAGTTCATTTGTGGTATTTCTTCTTAATGCGTTTGAGCCAATCAGTTGTGTTGTGACAAGGTAGGGGTGGTATACAGAAGATAGCCCTATTTGGTAAATAGCAAGTCCATATTATGGAAGAACAACTCAAATAAGCAAAGAGAAACTAGAGTCCATTATTACTTTAAGACATGAAGGTCAGTCAATCCGGAAAATCTCAAGAACTTTGAAAGTTTCTTCAAGTGCTGTTGCAAAAACCATTAAGCTCTATGACGAAATTGGCTCTCATTAGGACTGCCATATGAATGGAAGACCCAGAGCTACCTCTGCTGCAGTTTATTGGAGTTAACTGCACCTCAGATTGCTGCCCAAAATGAATGCTTCACAGAATTTAAGTAACAGACATATCTCAACATCCACTGTTAAGGGATTTTTGATCAATAATGACTAATTATGTATACATTTCAATCAGGACTGACTAATCAGAATACTATTATGTTACTGTATAGATATGAATTTTATTTTAATCCTAGTACTGAATATAATGTGTGTAATTATAATCAAGAATTAGAACAATGACTGTCTGTTCCTTGGTAGAAACGAATGAACTTATTGTCAGACTGGCTATAATGCTTATCTACACAGGAAGACCTTGGCTTGGTCATAAATTATCTATACTGGTGGGGGTCTATGTAGGAAGGCTTGAGAACTATACTGCCATTGTACCGGAGTGGAGGAGAGACGGGACAGTTCGAAACATAATGACGTCATTTTCAGTTTATAACCTGTTGTAAATTGCATCATGTTCAGTACTCTCGAGAATAAACGCTATTGCTTGATTTTATGCAAATAAGTTTCTTACAAATCCTTAGAAATGGGCTGAGTGTATTCATTTAATTGGGTATTAAACATATAGGAATTGAATTCCTCTAACAACTGTTCAGTGGAGTCTGCGTAAATCAGTCGTTCATGGCCGAATTGCTGCAGAGAAACCACATCAAAAGGACACCAATAATAAGAGACTTGCTTGGGCCAAGAAACATGAGCAAATGACATTAGACCAGTGGAAATCATCTGTTCTTTGGTCTGATGAGTCCAAATTTGAGATTTTTGGTTTCAACCACCGTGTCTTTGTGAGAAGCAGAGTAGGTGAACGGATGATCTCCACATGTGTGGTCCCACCATGAAGCATGGAGGAGGAGGTGTGGGGGTGCTTTCCTGGTGACACAGTCTTTGATTTATTTATAATTCAAGGCACACTTAACCAGCATGGCTACCACAGCATTCTGCAGCGATACGCCATCCAATCTGGTTTGCGCTTAGAGGGACTATCATTTGTTTTTCAACAGGACAATGACCCAAAACACACCACCAGGCTGTGTAAGGGCTATTTGACCATTAAAGAGAGTGATGGAGTGCTGCATCTAAAACCCCTGGCCCCCACAATCACCCGACCACAACCCAATTGAGATGGTTTTGAACCGCACAGTGAAGGAAAAGCAGCCAACAAGTGCTCAGCATGTGGGAACTCCTTCAAGACTGTTGGAAAAGCATTCCAGGTGAAGCTGGTTGAGAGAATGCCAAGGGTGTGCAAACCTGTCATCAACGCAAAGGGTGTCTACTTTGAAGAATCTCAAATCTAAAACATATTTTGATATGTTTAACACTTTTTTTTTGTTACTACATGATTCCATATGTGTTATTTTATAGTGTTGATGTCTTCACTACAGTGTAGAAATGTAGAAAATAGTACAAATTCTTAAACTTCTTAACGCTACCCATCCCTTGTCATAAGCAACCGTTGAATAACATAGTGCCACAGTCAAATAATATTACCTAAAATATTAATATTCATGAAATCACAAGTGCAATATTGCAAAACACAGCTTAGCCTTTTGTTAATCCACCTGTCGTGTTAGATTTTGAAATTATGCTTTACAGCGAAAGCAATCCAAGCGTTTGTAAGTTTATCGATCGCACAATAAACATTAAGTACACTTAGCATCAGGTAGCTCTGTCACGAATATCAGAAAAGCAATCAAATTAATCGTTTACCTTTGATCTTCGGATGTTTTCACTCACGAGACTCCCAGTTACACAACAAATGTTCCTTTTAGTTCTATAAAGATTATTTTTAGATCCAAAATACCTCCGTTTGTTTGTTGCGTTATGTTGAGAAATCCACAGGAAAGAGCGGTCAAGACAACGCAGACAAATTCCATAGTTTCCATAATGTCCACAGAAATATGTCAAACGTTTTTTATAATCAATCCTCAGGTTGTTTTTAAAATATAGAATCGATAATATATCAACCGCAAATGTCTTTCACAGTAGGAGAGGGGAAAACAATGGCTGTCCAAATTCTGTTGCGGGAGCAAAACTCATGTGAACACTTGATGCGATGTTATCGTTCTGGCTCATCAAAATAAAAGCCTGAAACTATGTCTGAAGACTGTTCACACCTTGAGGAAGCGATAGGGAAAGGAATCTGGTTCATATCCCTTTACATCCAGCAAAGGGAGGCTCTGGAACATGGAGTTTTCAAAATAGAAGCAACTTCAGGGTTTCGCCTGCAATATCAGTTCTGTTATAATAACAGACAATATTTTGACAGTTTTGGAAACTTTAGAGTGTTTTCTATCCCATACTAATAATAATATGCATATATTAGCAACTGAGACTGCCGAGCTGAGCTGTCCGTTTTACAATGGGCACCTTTTCATCCAAGCTACTCAATACTGCCCCTGCAGCCATAGAAAGTTAAGAAAACTCCTAGAATGAGTAGGTGTGTCCAAACTTTGACTGGTAGTGTATTTTGTATTGTAAATCAGAGAAATATCTATCCTCTGTGAAGCTGTTTGGGGACTTTTCTGCTTTGTAATTCACTCTCCTGACCAGGAGGCAGCAGTGATGAGGGTGCTCCATATCCTCACTTGCTTTGGCAATGTTAACACACGTTTCCAAATCAGATCAAATCAAATCAAATTTATTTATATAGCCCTTCGTACATCAGCTGATATCTCAAAGTGCTGTACAGAAACCCAGCCTAAAACCCCAAACAGCAAACAATGCAGGTGTAAAAGCACGGTGGCTAGGAAAAACTCCCTAGAAAGGCCAAAACCTAGGAAGAAACCTAGAGAGGAACCGGGCTATGTGGGGTGGCCAGTCCTCTTCTGGCTGTGCCGGGTAGAGATTATAACAGAACATGACCAAGATGTTCAAATGTTCATAAATGACCAGCATGGTCAAATAATAATAAGGCAGAACAGTTGAAACTGGAGCAGCAGCACAGTCAGATGGACTGGGGACAGCAAGGAGCCATCATGTCAGGTAGTCCTGGGGCACGGTCCTAGGGCTCAGGTCCTCCGAGAGAGAGAAAGAGAGAGAGAATTAGAGAGAGCATATGTGGGGTGGCCAGTCCTCTTCTGGCTGTGCCAGATGGAGATTATAACAGAACGTGGCCAAGATGTTCAAATGTTCATAAATGACCAGCATGGTTGAATAATAGTAAGGCAGAACAGTTGAAACTGGAGCAGGAGCATGGCCAGGTGGACTGGGGACAGCAAGGAGTCCTCATGTCAGGTAGTCCTGGGACATGGTCCTAGGGCCCAGGCCAGTTGAAACTGGAGCAGCAGCATGGCCAGGTGGACTGGGGACAGCAAGGAGTCATCATGTCAGGTAGTCCTGGGGCATGGTTCTAGGGCTCAGGTCCTCCGAGAGAGAGAAAGAAAGAGAGAAGGAGAGAATTAGAGAACGCACACTTAGATTTACACAGGACACCGAATAGGACAGGAGAAGTACTCCAGATAAACAAACTGACCCTAGCCCCCGACACATAAACTACTGCAGCATAAATACTGGAGGCTGAGACAGGAGGGGTCAGGAGACACTGTGGCCCCATCCGAGGACACCCCGGACAGGGCCAAACAGGAAGGATATAACCCCACCCACTTTGCCAAAGCACAGCCCCCACACCACTAGAGGGAAATCTTCAACCACCAACTTACCATCCTGAGACAAGGCCGAGTATAGCCCACAAAGATCTCCGACACGGTACAACCCAAGGGGTGGGGGGGAACCCAGACAGGCCGACCACAACAGTGAATCAACCCACCCAGGTGACGCATCCCCCCCAGGGACGGCACGAGAGAGCCCCAGCAAGCCAGTGACTCAGCCCCCGTAACAGGGTTAGAGGCAGAGAATCCCAGTGGAAAAAGGGGAACCGGCCAGGCAGAGACAGCAAGGGCGGTTCGTTGCTCCAGAGCCTTTCCGTTCACCTTCCCACTCCTGGGCCAGACTACACTCAATCATATGACCCACTGAAGAGATGAGTCTTCAGTAAAGACTTAAAGGTTGAGACCGAGTTTGCGTCTCTGACATGGGTAGGCAGACCGTTCCATAAAAATGGAGCTCTATAGGAGAAAGCCCTGCCTCCAGCTGTTTGCTTAGAAATTCTAGGGACAATTAGGAGGCCTGCGTCTTGTGACCGTAGCGTACGTATAGGTATGTACGGCAGGACCAAATCAGAGAGGTAGGTAGGAGCAAGCCCATGTAATGCTTTGTAGGTTAGCAGTAAAACCTTGAAATCAGCCCTTGCTTTGACAGGAAGCCAGTGTAGAGAGGCTAGCACTGGAGTAATATGATCAAATTTTTTGGTTCTAGTCAGGATTCTAGCAGCCGTATTTAGCACTAACTGAAGTTTATTTAGTGCTTTATCCGGGTAGCCGGAAAATAGAGCATTGCAGTAGTCTAACCTAGAAGTGACAAAAGCATGGATTAATTTTTCTGCATCATTTTTGGACAGAAAGTTTCTGATTTTTGCAATGTTACGTAGATGGAAAAAAGCTGTCCTCGAAATGGTCTTGATATGTTCTTCAAAAGAGAGATCAGGGTCCAGAGTAACGCCGAGGTCCTTCACAGTTTTATTTGAGACGACTGTACAACCATTAAGATTAATTGTCAGATTCAACAGAAGATCTCTTTGTTTCTTGGGACCTAGAACAAGCATCTCTGTTTTGTCCGAGTTTAATAGTAGAAAGTTTGCAGCCATCCACTTCCTTATGTCTGAAACACATGCTTCTAGCGAGGGCAATTTTGGTGCTTCACCATGTTTCATTGAAATGTACAGCTGTGTGTCATCCGCATAGCAGTGAAAGTTTACATTATGTTTTCGAATAACATCCCCAAGAGGTAAAATATATAGTGAAAACAATAGTGGTCCTAAAACAGAACCTTGAGGAACACCGAAATGTACAGTTGATTTGTCAGAGGACAAACCATTCACAGAGACAAACTGATATCTTTCCGACAGATAAGACCTAAACCAGGCCAGAACATGTCCGTGTAGACCAATTTGGGTTTCCAATCTCTCCAAAAGAATGTGGTGATCGATGGTATCAAAAGCAGCACTAAGGTCTAGGAGCACGAGGACAGATGCAGAGCCTCGGTCCGATGCCATCAAAATGTCATTTACCACCTTCACAAGTGCCGTCTCAGTGCTATGATGGGGTCTAAAACCAGACTGAAGCATTTCGTATACATTGTTTGTCTTCAGGAAGGCAGTGAGTTGCTGCGCAACAGCCTTCTCTAAAATCTTTGAGAGGAATGGAAGATTCGATATAGGCCGATAGTTTTTTATATTTTCTGGGTCAAGGTTTGGCTTTTTCAAGAGAGGCTTTATTACTGCCACTTTTAGTGAGTTTGGTACACATCCAGTGGATAGAGAGCCGTTTATTATGTTCAACATAGGAGGGCCAAGCACAGGAAGCAGCTCTTTCAGTAGTTTAGTTGGAATAGGGTCCAGTATACAGCTTGAAGGTTTAGAGGCCATGATTATTTTCATCATTGTGTCAAGAGATATAGTACTAAAACACTTGAGCGTCTCTCTTGATCCTAGGTCCTGGCAGAGTTGTGCAGACTCAGGACAACTGAGGTTTGGAGGAATACGCAGGTTTAAAGAGGAGTCCGTAATTTGCTTTCTAATAATCATAATCTTTTCCTCAAAGAAGTTCATGAATTTATCACTGCTAAAGTGCAAGTCATCCTCTCTTGGGGAATGCTGCTTTTTAGTTAGCTTTGCCACAGTATCAAAAAGGAATTTCGGATTGTTCTTATTTTCCTCAATTAAGTTAGAAAAATAGGACGATCGAGCAGCAGTAAGGGCTCTTCGGTACTGCACGGTACCATCCTTCCAAGCTAGTCGGAAGACTTCCAGTTTGGTGTGGCGCCATTTCCGTTCCAATTTTCTGGAAGCTTGCTTCAGAGCTCGGGTATTTTCTGTGTACCATGGAGCTAGTTTCTTATGAGACATTTTTTTTAGTTTTTAGGGGTGCAACTGCATCTAGGGTATTGCGCAAGGTTAAATTGAGATCCTCAGTTAGGTGGTTAACGGATTTTTGTCCTCTGGCGTCCTTGGGTAGGCAGAGGGAGTCTGGAAGGGCATCAAGGAATCTTTGTGTTGTCTGTGAATTTATAGCACGACTTTTGATGTTCCTTGGTTGGGGTCTGAGCAGATTATTTGTTGCAATTGCAAACGTAATAAAATGGTGGTCTGATAGTCCAGGATTATGAGGAAAAACATTAAGATCCACAACATTTATTCCATGGGACAAAACTAGGTCCAGCGTATGACTGTGAGAGTGAGTGGGTCCAGAGACATGTTGGACAAAACCCACTGAGTCGATGATGGCTCCAAAAGCCTTTTGGAGTGGGTCTGTGGACTTTTCCATGTGAATATTAAAGTCACCAAAGATTAGAATATTATCTGCAATGACTACAAGGTCTGATAGGAATTCAGGGAACTCAGTGAGAAACGCTGTATATGGCCCAGGAGGCCTGTAAACAGTAGCTATAAAAAGTGATTGAGTAGGCTGCATAGATTTCATGACTAGAAGCTCAAAAGACGAAAACGTCATTTTTTTTTTGTAAATTGAAATTTGCTATCGTAAATGTTAGCAACACCTCCGCCTTTGCGGGATGCACGGGGATATGGTTACTAGTGTAGCCAGGAGGTGAGGCCTCATTTAACACAGTAAATTCATCAGGCTTAAGCCATGTTTCAGTCAGGCCAATCACATCAAGATTATGATCAGTGATTAGTTCATTGACTATAATTGCCTTTGAAGTAAGGGATCTAACATTAAGTAGCCCTATTTTGAGATGTGAGGTATCATGATCTCTTTCAGTAATGACAGGAATGGAGGTGGTCTTTATCCTAGTGAGATTGCTAAGGCGAACACCGCCATGTTTAGTTTTGCCCAACCCAGGTCGAGGCACAGACACGGTCTCAATGGTGATAGCTGAGCTGACTACACTAACTATGCTAGTGGCAGACTCCACTATGCTGGCAGGCTGGCTAATAGCCTGCTGCCTGGCCTGCACCCTATTTCATTGTGGAGCTAGAGGAGTTAGAGCCCTGTCTATGTTGGCAGATAAGATGAGAGCACCCCTCCAGCTAGGATGGAGTCCGTCACTCCTCAGCAGGTCAGGCTTGGTCCTGTTTGTGGGCGAGTCCCAGAAAGAGGGCCAATTATCTACAAATTCTATCTTTTGGGAGGGGCAGAAAACAGTTTTCAACCAGCGATTGAGTTGTGAGACTCTGCTGTAGAGCTCATCACTCCCCCTAACTGGGAGGGGGCCAGAGACAATTACTCGATGCCGACACATCTTTCTAGCTGATATGCACGCAGAAGCTATGTTGCGCTTGGTGATCTCTGACTGTTTCATCCTAACATCGTTGGTGCCGACGTGGATAACAATATCTCTATACTCTCTACACTCGCCAGTTTTAGCTTTAGCCAGCACCATCTTCAGATTAGCCTTAACGTCGGTAGCCCTGCCCCGGGTAAACAGTGTATGATCGCTGGATGATTCGCTTTAAGTCTAATACTGCGGGTAATGGAGTCGCCAATGACTAGAGTTTTCAATTTGTCAGAGCTAATGGTGGGAAGCTTCGGCGTCTCAGACCCCGTAACGGGAGGAGTAGAGACCAGAGAAGACTCGGCCTCTGACACCGACCCGCTGCTTAATGGGGAGAACCGGTTGAAAGTTTCTGTCTGCTGAATGAGCGACACCGGTTGAGCGTTCCTACAGCATTTCCTTCCAGAAACCGTGAGAAAGTTGTCCGGCTGCGGGGACTGTGCCAGGGGATTTATACTACTATCTGTACTTACTGGTGGCACAGACGCTGTTTCATCCTTTCCTACACTGAAATTACCCTTGCCTAACGATTGCGTCTGAAGCTGGGCTTGCAGTACAGCTATCCTCGCCGTAAGGCGAGCAGCGGCTGCAATTAGAAGGCATCATGTTAATGTTACTACTTAGCTTCGGCTGTTGGAGGTCCTGACGAATCGTGTCAGGATAAAGCGTCCGGAGTGAAAAAGTCGAGGAAAAAAATAAATATATGAACGGTAATTAAATGCCAATAAAGCCCTTGAATTGAATTGAGAGAGAGAGAGAGATGAGAAGATATCAAGAATGGCACTCAAAACATAACAATTCACCTATGATATGTTAGAAAAACCAGGTATGTTATTTAAGCCCAAAAAGCAGTCATTATAATCACATTCCTGCCTTTGCTGTGGTTTGTTTGTAACACAGCAGTGTTTCGCAAACTCTGTCTTGGCCCCCTTGCATGCATCTCTCTCTCTCTGTCTCTCTCTGTCTCGTCTGTCTGTCTGTGGGTGAGTGAGTGTATTTTAGTATGCCAGTGTTACTTATTTAGGTAAAGATGATGAACCTCTACATTATAACTGACAGGACATGGTTTCCATGCACTTTCCTTTTACATTCACAGACTATACTGACTGACAGGCTCCCGGTGTAGAGGATAAAATAAATAAGCATAAATATGGGTTGTATTTACAATTGTGTTTGTTCTTCACTGGTTGCCCTTTTCTTGCATCAACAGGTCACAAGTCTTGCTGCTGTGATGGCACACTGTGGTATTTCACCCAGTAGATATGGGAGTTTATCAAAATTGGGTTTGTTTTCGAGTTCTTTGTGGATCTGTGTAATCTGAGGGAAATATGTCTCTCTAATATGGTCATACATTTGGCAGGAGGCTAGGAAGTGCAGCTCAGTTTCCACCTAATTTTGTGGGCAGTGTGTACATAGCCTGTCTTCTCTTGAGAGCCAGGTCTGCCTACAGCAGCCTCTCTCAATAGCAAGGCTATGCTCACTGTGTCTGTACATAGTCAAAGCTTTCCTTTATTTGTTGTCAGTCACAGTGGTCAGGTATTCTGCCACTGTGTACTTTCTGTTTAAGGCCAAACATCATTCTAGTTCTCTGTTATTTTGGTAATTCTTTCCAATGTGTCAAGTACTTATCTTTTTGTTTTCTCGTGATTTGGTTGGGTCTAATTGTGTTGCTGTCCTGGGCTCTGTGGGGTCTTTATGTGTGAACAGAGACCCAGGACAAGCTTGCTCAGGGGACTCTTCTCCAGGTTCATCTCTCTGTAGGTGATGGCTTTGTTATGGAAGGTTTGGGAATCACTTCCTTTTAGATGGTTGTAGAATTTAGCCGATCTTTTCTGGATTTTGATCATTAGTAGGTATTGGCCTAATTCTGCTCTGCATACATTATTTGGTGGTTTACGTTGTACACAGGGGATATGTTAGCAGAATTCTGCATGCAGAGTGTCAATCTGTTTGTTCCATTTTGTGAATTCTTGGTTGGTGAGCGGACCCCAGACCTCACAACCATAAAAAGCAATGGGTTCTATAACTGATTCAAGTATTTTCAGCCAGATCCTAATTGGTATGTCAAATTTATTGTTCCTTTTGATGGCATAGAAGGCCCTTCTTGCCTTGTCTCTCAGCTTGTTCACAGCTTTGTGGAAGTTACCTGTGGCGCTGATGGTTAGGCCGAGTTATGTAACGTTTTTTATGTGCTCTAGGGCAACAGTGTCCAGATGGAATTTGTATTCATGGTCCTGGCAACTGGTCCTTTTTTGGAACACCATTATTTTTGTCTTACTGAGATTTACTGTCAGGGCCAAGGTCTGACAAAATCTGTGCAGAAGATCTAGGTGCTGCTGTAGACCCTGCTTGGTTGGGGAAAGAAGCACCAAATCTCACGATACATGGCCCCATTCATTCTTTCCTTTACACGGATCAGTCGTCCTGGTCCCTTTGCAGAAAAACAGCCCCAAAGCATGATGTTTCCACCCCATGCTTCACAGTAGGTATGGTGTTCTTTGGGTGCAACTCAGCAGTCTTTGTCCTCCAAACACGATGAGTTGAGTTTTTAACAAAAAGTTCTATTTTGGTTTCATCTGACTATATGACATTCTGCCAATCTTCTTCTGGATCATCCAAATGCTCTCTAGCAAACTTCAGACGGGCCTGGACATGTATTGGCTTAAGCAGGGGGACACGTCTGGCACTGCAGGATTTGAGTCCCTGGCGGCGTAGTGTGTTACTGATGGTAGGCTTTGTTGCTTTGGTCCCAGCGCTCTGCAGGTCATTCACTAGGTCCCCCTGTGTGGTTCTGGGATTTTTGCTCACCGTTCTTGTGATCATTTTGACCCCACGGGGTGAGATCTTGTGTGGAGCCCAAGATCGAGGGAGATTATCAGTGGTCTTGTATGTCTTCCATTTCCTAATAATTGCTCCCACAGTTGATTTCTTCAAACCAAGCTGCTTACCTATTGCAGATTCAGTCTTCCCAGCCTGGTGCAGGTCTACAATTTTTTGTTTCTGGTGTCCTTTGACAGCTCTTTGGTCTTGGCCATAGTGGAGTTTGGAGTGTGACTGTTTGAGGTTGTGGACAGATGTCTTTTATACTGATAACAAGTTCAAACAGGTGCCATTAATACAGGTAATGAGTGGCGGACAGAGGAGCCTCTTAAAGAAGTTACAGGTCTGTGCGAGCCAGAAATCTTGCTTGTTTGTAGGTGACCAAATACTTATTTTCCACCATAATTTGCAAATAAATTAATACAAAATCCTACAATGGGATTTTTCTAGATTTTTTTCTTTCTCATTTTGTCTGTCATAGTTGAAGTGTACCTATGATGAAAATTACAGGCCTCTCTCATCTTTTAAGTGGGAGAACATGCACAATTGGTGGCTGACTAAATAAGTTTTTGCCCCACTGAGTGTATATATACGTGTGTATATATATGTAAATGTATATATATTGAAGAGGGTGGTTCTTAAGCTGCATCCCTGTCTCACCCCACAGCCTTGTGGAAAGAAACGTGTGCTTTTTTCCAATTTTAACCTTGCACTTGTTGTTTGTGTACATGGATTTTATAAAGTTTTTTGTTTTTCCTCCTACATCACTTGCCAAATTGAGGCAAAAGTTTTTTTGAAATCAACTAAGCATGAGAAGACTTTGCCTTTGTTTTGGTTTGTCAAGTAGGGTGTACAGGGTGAATATGTGGTCTTTCGTACAGTAATCTCTCTCTCTCACACACACTTTGCCCCTCCTCAGTCCTCTCTCTTTTAGTGTCATTGTTAACGTTATGTTCCTTTCACCCTCTATCTTCCTTGACTTTGTTGGTGTCAGTGGTAATGTCCCACACCTCTCTGTCTGTCTGTCTATCTATCTATCTCAGGGTGTCAGTGGTAATGTCCTGTTGCTCTCGCTCTTTCGTTCTCTCTCTCTCAGGGTGTCAGCGTTAATGTCTTCTTTCTCCCTCTCCCTCTCTCTCTCTCCCTCCCACCTCCTTCTCTTCCTCCCTCTTTCTCTCCCTCCCTCCCTCTCCCCTCCCTCTCTCTCTCTCTCTCTCTCTCTCGCTGCCTCTATCACCTTTCTCTGTCTTTCCCCCTACCTCTCTCTTTTTCTCCCCTCCCTCCCTCCTTCTCTTCCTCCCTCCGCCCCCCCCCCTCTCTCCCTCCCTCCCTCTCCAGGCCTGAGTCTGGTGGTGGGGCTGGTGCTCTACATCTCCAGTATTAATGATGAGGTGATGAACAGACCGAGGGAGCCTGAACAGTTTTTCAACTACCGCTACGGCTGGTCGTTTGCCTTCGCAGCCTCCTCCTTCCTACTCAAGGAGGTGTGTGTGTGTGGTAGGGGGGCAGGTGGTGGGGGAGTTGAGGAGACGTCATTAGTGCCACTGCTGTGCTGCCTTGGGTGCCCAGCTGATCTATCCATCTTAAAGCCACAGTGTCGTGCAGGCTGAGGCAAACCTCCCTACAACACTCATTACACTGCAATATGCTGGGAAAGTACAGCTATAATTTAGGTCCTAGGGAGCCATGCATTTAAATCACCAAGACTTGCAAAGTTGCATGTTTACTTCAAGGCTAAATTTGAGGCAGGAAGAAATCATGATGCCTCTGCAAAATACTACTATTCTCTATACATTCTAAATCAGTCATTCTAAATGTAACTTCTCCACAGTATTATCTGTACTGGACTGAGATGTTCTGTATGCAGGTGTTGAGGAAGAACCTGTACCTCTGGGTATTCCTGTGGCTGTCAGCCATCTTCTGTCCTGCGTGTGATAAGGGCTTATGAGACAGAGTGGGGAGTTCAGAGGAGCAACTCTTCTTTATCCCCGTCCTGTCAGAGTGGAGAGTTCAGAGGAGCGACTCTTCTTTATCCCCGTCCTGTCAGAGTGGAGAGTTCAGAGGAGCGACTCTTCTTTATCCCCGTCCTGTCAGAGTGGAGAGTTCAGAGGAGCGACTCTTCTTTATCCCCGTCCTGTCAGAGTGGAGAGTTCAGAGGAGCGACTCTTCTTTATCCCCGTCCTGTCAGAGTGGAGAGTTCAGAGGAGCGACTCTTCTTTATCCCCGTCCTGTCAGAGTGGAGAGTTCAGAGGAGCGACTCTTCTTTATCCCCGTCCTGTCAGAGTGGAGAGTTCAGAGGAGCGACTCTTCTTTATCCCCGTCCTGTCAGAGTGGAGAGTTCAGAGGAGCGACTCTTCTTTATCCCCATCCTGTCAGAGTGGAGAGTTCAGAGGAGCGACTCTTCTTTATCCCCGTCCTGTCAGAGTGGAGAGTTCAGAGGAGCGACTCTTCTTTATCCCCGTCCTGTCAGAGTGGAGAGTTCAGAGGAGCGACTCTTCTTTATCCCCGTCCTGTCAGAGTGGAGAGTTCAGAGGAGCGACTCTTCTTTATCCCCGTCCTGTCAGAGTGGAGAGTTCAGAGGAGCGACTCTTCTTTATCCCCGTCCTGTCAGAGTGGAGAGTTCAGAGGAGCGACTCTTCTTTATCCCCGTCCTGTCAGAGTGGAGAGTTCAGAGGAGCGACTCTTCTTTATCCCCGTCCTGTCAGAGTGGAGAGTTCAGAGGAGCAACTCTTCTTTATCCCCGTCCTGTCAGAGTGGAGAGTTCAGAGGAGCGACTCTTCTTTATCCCCGTCCTGTCAGAGTGGAGAGTTCAGAGGAGCGACTCTTCTTTATCCCCGTCCTGTCAGAGTGGAGAGTTCAGAGGAGCGACTCTGTTTAAGTACAGTATAGTTCATCACTCCTAACTCAAATACAGTATTTGTTTCAGTACTTGCTCTGTACATCTACACACTCTAGTTTAGTTCAAACATTCATGACAGTTCTAAGACATAGCATATATGAAGAGTGGACTGTTGTTGTACTTTGCTGCAGAGAAGATAGGAGAACACTGCTGAATACACAATGAGCTAGTGAGGATTAGTATTCTGGGGATAGACTGGGGTGTCAGTGGGATGTTGACATACTGTAGCAGTGCAGTTGTCTTCTCTCTCTCTCCCTCTCTGTGTGTGTGTGTGTGTGTGTGTGTGTGTGTGTGTGTGTGTGTGTGTGTGTGTGTGTGTGTGTGTGTGTGTGTGTGTGTGTGTGTGTGTGTGTGTGTGTGTGTGTGTGTGTGTGTGTGTGTGTGTGTGTGTGTGTGTGTGTGTGTGTGTGTGTGTGTGTGTGTGTGTGTGTGTGTGTGTGTGTTAGCGGTGCAGTGTTGTGTGATGTTCTCTGCTCGTTTCACCCATCTCTCCCTCCATCCCCCACCCTGCCTCTCTCACATCGTTGGCATTACTGCACTAATGTGGTGCAATGGACAGCTCAGTGTACTCCTCCTCCTCCTCCTGCCACTCCTCTTCTTTCATAATCTTGCCTCTCTCTCTCTCTCTCAACTCCTCCCCACTAGATGTATCTACTTGTTCCCTTTTCTTTCAAACAGTTTGATCCCTGCATAACTCTCCCTCTATCTCTCTCTCCTGTCAGGGGGCTGGGGTGATGTCAGTCTATCTGTTTATGAAGCGTTATGCTGAGGAGGAGATGTACCGCCCCCATCCAGCCCTCTACCACCCCCGTCTGTCTGAGTGCAGCGACTACAGCGGCCAGTTCCTCCACCCTGAGACTTGGCCTCCTCCTAAGAGGGGCCGCAGTGACTCCCGGGCCTCCAGCGACATCTCCATTCAGATCAACCAGACTCCCCCGCAGCCCAACAAAAAAAACCTGCAGGGCAACCAAGGTGGGGGCATGGGGTCCAACATGGGCCCTGGGTCTGGGTCCTCCTCTGGAGCTAGCTACCAGCTGCCCCCACCATCTGGGGCCTACAACACCCACACACTCCAACACCAACACTCACACGGTAACTCCCAGGCCATGGCCATGCCCCCTTCCTCTGGCCCCCCTCACTACCACACACACATGCACATGGGCGCCTCCCCCTGTTAGAGAGAGGGAGCGCAAGGGACAGGGACAGGGAGGAAGTATGTGTGGAGAGCAAGAAAAATGGAGTAAGTGTGAAAAGGGAGCGGGAGAATGATTGAGGGATTAGTGTTAACATACATTTGGTATTAAAAACTGAGAGATGGGAAGAGAGAGAGAGAGAGAAAGAGGGTTCAGGAGAGGTGGAGGAGTTGTCAAGGATAGAGAGATGAGGGGAATTTTTAAAATTTTATTTTACCTTTATTTAACTAGGCAAGTCAGTTAAGAACAAATTCTTATTTTCAATGACGGCCTAGGAACAGTGGGTTAACTACCTGTTCAGGGATGGAGAGAAAGTGAGAATAAGGTATGTGATTTCTTGAAAGAGGTTTAGAGGTTAGAATCTGTGACGAACAGGGCTGAAAGGGAGAGAGGGAGAGACAGGGAGAATGAGAGAGACAGGGAGAATGAGAGAGACAGGGAGAATGAGAGAGACAGGGAGAATGAGAGAGACAGGGAGAATGAGAGAGACAGAGAGAATGAGAGAGACAGGGAGAATGAGAGAGACAGGGAGAATGAGAGAGACAGAGAGAATGAGAGAGACAGGGAGAGACAGTAAGAGACAGGAGAATGAGAGACAGTGAGAGACTGAGAATGAGAGCGACAGGGAGAATGAGAGCGACAGGGAGAATGAGAGAGACAGGGAGAGACAGGGAGAAAGAGAGACAGGGAGAAAGAGAGAGACGGGGAGAATGCGAGAGACGGGGAGAATGCGAGAGACGGGGAGAATGCGAGAGACGGGGAGAATGCGAGAGACGGGGAGAATGCGAGAGACGGGGAGAATGCGAGAGACGGGGAGAATGAGAGAGACGGAGAATGAGAGAGACAGGGAAAGACAGGGAGAATGAGAGAGAGAGGGAGAGACAGGGAGAATGCGAGAGAGAGGGAGAGACAGGGAGAATGCGAGAGACAGGGAGAATGCGAGAGACAGGGAGAATGAGAGAGACAGGGAGAATGAGAGAGACAGGGAGAATGAGAGAGACGGGGAAAGACAGGGAGAATGAGAGAGACGGGGAAAGACGGAAAGAATGAGAGAGAGAGGGAGAGACAGGGAGAATGAGAGAGACGGGGAGAATGAGAGAGACGGGGAGAATGAGAGAGACGGGGAGAATGAGAGAGACGGAGAATGAGAGAGACGGAGAATGAGAGAGACAGGGAGAGACAGTAAGAGACAGGGAGAATGAGAGACAGTGAGAGACTGAGAATGAGAGCGACAGGGAGAGACAGGGAGAAAGAGAGAGACAGGGAGAAAGAGAGAGACGGGAAGAAAGAGAGAGACGGGAAGAAAGAGAGAGACGGGGAGAATGCGAGAGACTGGGAGAATGCGAGAGACTGGGAGAATGCGAGAGACTGGGAGAATGCGAGAGACGGGGAGAATGCGAGAGACGGGGAGAATGCGAGAGACGGGGAGAATGCGAGAGACGGGGAGAATGCGAGAGACGGGGAGAAGGCGAGAGACGGAGAGAATGAGAGAGACGGGGAGAATGAGAGAGAGAGACAGAGAGAGACGGGGAGAATGAGAGAGACGGGGAGAATGAGAGAGACGGGGAGAATGAGAGAGACGGGGAGAGAGAGAGACGGGGAGAGAGAGAGAGACGGGGAGAGAGAGAGAGACGGGGAGAGAGAGAGAGAGACGGGGAGAATGAGAGAGACGGGGAGAACGAGAGAGACGGGGAGAATGAGAGAGACGGGGAGAATGAGAGAGACAGGGAGAGACAGTAAGAGACAGGGAGAATGAGAGACAGTGAGAGACGGAGAATGAGAGAGACGGGGAGAATGAGAGAGACGGGGAGAATGAGAGAGACGGGGAGAATGAGAGAGACTGGGAGAATGAGAGAGACGGGGAGAATGAGAGAGACGGAGAATGAGAGAGACGGAGAATGAGAGAGACAGGGAGAGACAGTAAGAGACAGGGAGAATGAGAGACCGTGAGAGACGGAGAATGAGAGCGACAGGGAGAATGAGAGCGACAGGGAGAATGAGAGTGACAGGGAGAATGAGAGAGACAGGGAGAGACAGGGAGAAAGAGAGAGACGGAGAAAGAGAGACAGGGAGAATGCGAGAGACAGGGAGAATGCGAGAGACGGGGAGAATGCGAGAGACGGGGAGAATGCGAGAGACGGGGAGAATGCGAGAGACGGGGAGAATGCGAGAGATGGGGAGAATGAGAGAGACGGGGAGAATGAGAGAGACGGGGAGAATGAGAGAGACGGGGAGAATGAGAGAGACTGGGAGAATGAGAGAGACGGAGAATGAGAGAGACGGGGAGAGACAGTAAGAGACAGGAGAATGAGAGACAGTGAGAGACTGAGAATGAGAGCGACAGGGAGAATGAGAGCGACAGGGAGAATGAGAGAGACGGGGAGAATGCGAGAGACGGGGAGAATGCGAGAGACGGGGAGAATGCGAGAGACGGGGAGAATGCGAGAGACGGGGAGAATGCGAGAGACGGGGAGAATGCGAGAGACGGGGAGAATGCGAGAGACAGGGAGAATGAGAGAGAGAGGCAGAGACAGGGAGAATGCGAGAGACAGGGAGAATGCGAGAGACAGGGAGAATGCGAGAGACAGGGAGAATGCGAGAGACAGGGAGAATGAGAGAGACAGGGAGAATGAGAGAGACAGGGAGAATGAGAGAGACAGGGAAAGACAGGGAGAATGAGAGAGAGAGGGAGAGACAGGGAGAATGAGAGAGACGGGGAGAATGAGAGAGACGGGGAGAATGAGAGAGACTGGGAGAATGAGAGAGACGGGGAGAATGAGAGAGACGGAGAATGAGAGAGACGGAGAATGAGAGAGACAGGGAGAGACAGTAAGAGACAGGGAGAATGAGAGACCGTGAGAGACGGAGAATGAGAGCGACAGGGAGAATGAGAGCGACGGGGAGAATGAGAGAGACTGGGAGAATGAGAGAGACAGGGAGAGACAGGGAGAAATAGAGAGACAGGGAGAAAGAGAGAGATGGGGAGAATGCGAGAGACGGGGAGAATGCGAGAGACTGGGAGAATGCGAGAGACGGGGAGAATGCGAGAGACGGGGAGAATGCGAGAGACGGAGAGAATGCGAGAGACGGGGAGAATGCGAGAGACGGGGAGAATGAGAGAGACGGGGAGAATGAGAGAGAGAGAGACAGGGAGAGACAGGGAGAATGAGAGAGACGGGGAGAATGAGAGAGACGGGGAGAATGAGAGAGACGGGGAGAGAGAGAGACGGGGAGAATGAGAGACTGGGAGAATGAGAGAGACGGGGAGAATGAGAGAGACGGGGAGAATGAGAGACGGGGAGAATGAGAGAGACGGGGAGAATGAGAGAGACGGGGAGAATGAGAGAGACGGGGAGAATGAGAGAGACGGGGAGAGAGAGAGACGGGGAGAATGAGAGACTGGGAGAATGAGAGAGATGGGGAGAATGAGAGAGACGGGGAGAATGAGAGACGGGGAGAATGAGAGAGACGGGGAGAATGAGAGAGACGGGGAGAATGAGAGAGACGGGGAGAGAGAGAGACGGGGAGAATGAGAGACTGGGAGAATGAGAGAGACGGGGAGAATGAGAGAGACGGGGAGAATGAGAGAGACTGGGAGAATGAGAGATGGGGAGAATGAGAGAGACGGGGAGAATGAGAGAGACGGGGAGAATGAGAGAGACGGGGAGAATGAGAGAGACGGGGAGAATGAGAGAGACGGGGAGAATGAGAGAGACTGGGAGAATGAGAGAGACGGGGAGACTGAGAGAGACGGAGAATGAGAGAGACGGAGAATGAGAGAGACGGAGAATGAGAGAGACAGTAAGAGACAGGGAGAATGAGAGACAGTGAGAGACGGAGAATGAGAGCGACAGGGAGAATGAGAGCGACAGGGAGAATGAGAGAGACAGGGAGAGACAGGGAGAATGCGAGAGACAGGGAAAATGCGAGAGACAGGGAGAATGCGAGAGACAGGGAGAATGCAAGAGACAGGGAGAATGCGAGAGACAGGGAGAATGCGAGAGACAGGGAGAATGGGAGCGACAGGGAGAATGGGAGAGACAGGGAGAATGGGAGAGACAGGGAGAATGGGAGAGACAGGGAGAATGCGAGAGACAGGGAGAATGCGAGAGACAGGGAAAGACGGGGAGAATGCGAGAAACGGGGAGAATGAGAAAGACGGGGAGAATGAGAGAGACGGGGAGAATGAGAGAGACAGGGAAAGACAGGGAGAATGAGAGAGAGAGGGAGAGAGTGAGAATGAGAGAGACGGGGAGAATGAGAGAGACGGGGAGAATGAGAGAAACTGGGAGAATGAGAGAGACTGAGAATGAGAGAGACAGGGAGAGACAGTAAGAGACAGGGAGAATGAGAGACAGTGAGACGGAGAATGAGAGCGACAGGGAGAATGAGAGCGACAGGGAGAATGAGAGCGACAGGGAGAATGAGAGCGACAGGGAGAATGAGAGCGACAGGGAGAGAGAGAGAGACGGGGAGAATGCGAGAGACGGGGAGAATGCGATACAGTGAGAGACGGAGAATGAGAGCGACAGGGAGAATGAGAGCGACAGGGAGAGACAGGGAGAAAGAGAGAGACAGGGAGAAAGAGAGAGACAGGGAGAGACAGGGAGAAAGAGAGAGACAGGGAGAAAGAGAGAGACAGGGAGAAAGAGAGAGACAGGGAGAATGAGAGAGACAGGGAGAATGAGAGAGACAGGGAAAGACAGGGAGAATGAGAGAGAGAGGGAGAGACAGGGAGAATGAGAGAGACGGGGAGAATGAGAGAGACGGGGAGAATGAGAGAGACTGGGAGAATGAGAGAGACGGGGAGAATGAGAGAGACGGAGAATGAGAGAGACGGAGAATGAGAGAGACGGAGAATGAGAGAGACAGGGAGAGACAGTAAGAGACAGGGAGAATGAGAGACCGTGAGAGACGGAGAATGAGAGCGACAGGGAGAATGAGAGCGACGGGGAGAATGAGAGAGACTGGGAGAATGAGAGAGACAGGGAGAGACAGGGAGAAATAGAGAGACAGGGAGAAAGAGAGAGATGGGGAGAATGCGAGAGACGGGGAGAATGCGAGAGACTGGGAGAATGCGAGAGATGGGGAGAATGCGAGAGACGGGGAGAATGCGAGAGACGGAGAGAATGCGAGAGACGGGGAGAATGCGAGAGACGGGGAGAATGAGAGAGACGGGGAGAATGAGAGAGAGAGAGACAGGGAGAGACAGGGAGAATGAGAGAGACGGGGAGAATGAGAGAGACGGGGAGAATGAGAGAGACGGGGAGAATGAGAGACTGGGAGAATGAGAGAGACGGGGAGAATGAGAGAGACGGGGAGAATGAGAGACGGGGAGAATGAGAGAGACGGGGAGAATGAGAGAGACGGGGAGAATGAGAGAGACGGGGAGAGAGAGAGACGGGGAGAATGAGAGACTGGGAGAATGAGAGAGACGGGGAGAATGAGAGAGACGGGGAGAATGAGAGACGGGGAGAATGAGAGAGACGGGGAGAATGAGAGAGACGGGGAGAATGAGAGAGACGGGGAGAATGAGAGAGACTGGGAGAATGAGAGAGACGGGGAGAATGAGAGAGACGGGGAGAGAGAGAGACGAGGAGAATGAGAGACTGGGAGAATGAGAGAGACGGGGAGAATGAGAGAGACGGGGAGAATGAGAGAGACTGGGAGAATGAGAGACGGGGAGAATGAGAGAGACGGGGAGAATGAGAGAGACGGGGAGAATGAGAGAGACGGGGAGAATGAGAGAGACGGGGAGAATGAGAGAGACGGGGAGACTGAGAGAGACGGAGAATGAGAGAGACGGAGAATGAGAGAGACGGAGAATGAGAGAGACAGTAAGAGACAGGGAGAATGAGAGACAGTGAGAGACGGAGAATGAGAGCGACAGGGAGAATGAGAGCGACAGGGAGAATGAGAGAGACAGGGAGAGACAGGGAGAATGCGAGAGACAGGGAAAATGCGAGAGACAGGGAGAATGCGAGAGACAGGGAGAATGCGAGAGACAGGGAGAATGGGAGCGACAGGGAGAATGGGAGAGACAGGGAGAATGGGAGAGACAGGGAGAATGGGAGAGACAGGGAGAATGCGAGAGACAGGGAGAATGCGAGAGACAGGGAAAGACGGGGAGAATGCGAGAAACGGGGAGAATGAGAGAGACGGGGAGAATGAGAGAGACGGGGAGAATGAGAGAGACAGGGAAAGACAGGGAGAATGAGAGAGAGAGGGAGAGAGTGAGAATGAGAGAGACGGGGAGAATGAGAGAGACAGGGAAAGACAGGGAGAATGAGAGAGAGAGGGAGAGAGTGAGAATGAGAGAGACGGGGAGAATGAGAGAGACGGGGAGAATGAGAGAAACGGGGAGAATGAGAGAGACTGAGAATGAGAGAGACAGGGAGAGACAGTAAGAGACAGGGAGAATGAGAGACAGTGAGACGGAGAATGAGAGCGACAGGGAGAATGAGAGCGACAGGGAGAATGAGAGCGACAGGGAGAATGAGAGCGACAGGGAGAGAGAGAGAGACGGGGAGAATGCGAGAGACGGGGAGAATGCGAGAGACGGGGAGAATGCGATACAGTGAGAGACGGAGAATGAGAGCGACAGGGAGAATGAGAGCGACAGGGAGAATGAGAGCGACAGGGAGAGACAGGGAGAAAGAGAGAGACAGGGAGAAAGAGAGAGACAGGGAGAGACAGGGAGAAAGAGAGAGACAGGGAGAAAGAGAGAGACAGGGAGAAAGAGAGAGACAGGGAGAAAGAGAGAGACAGGGAGAATGAGAGAGACAGGGAGAATGCGAGAGACAGGGAGAATGCGAGAGACAGGGAGAATGCGAGAGACAGGGAAAGACAGGGAGAATGAGAGAGAGAGGGAGAATGCGAGAGACAGGGAGAATGCGAGAGACAGGGAGAATGAGAGAGACAGGGAGAATGAGAGAGACAGGGAGAATGAGAGAGACAGAGAAATACAGGGAGAATGGGAGAGACAGGGAGAATGAGAGAGACGGGGAGAATGAGAGAGACGGGGAGAATGAGAGAGACGGGGAGAATGAGAGAGACGGGGAGAATGAGAGAGACGGGGAGAATGAGAGAGACGGAGAATGAGAGAGACGGAGAATGAGAGAGACGGAGAATGAGAGCGACGGAGAATGAGAGCGACAGGGAGAGACTGTAAGAGACAGGGAGAATGAGAGACCGTGAGAGACGGAGAATGAGAGCGACAGGGAGAATGAGAGCGACAGGGAGAATGAGAGAGACAGGGAGAGACAGGGAGAAAGAGAGAGACAGGGAGAAAGAGAGAGACAGGGAGAAAGAGAGAGACAGGGAGAAAGAGAGAGACGGGGAGAATGCGAGAGACGGGTAGAATGCGAGAGACTGGGAGAATGCGAGAGACGGGGAGAATGCGAGAGACGGGGAGAATGCGAGAGACGGGGAGAATGCGAGAGACGGAGAGAATGCGAGAGACGGGGAGAATGCGAGAGACGGGGAGAATGCGAGAGACGGAGAGAATGCGAGAGACAGGGAGAATGAGAGAGACGGGGAGAATGAGAGAGACGGGGAGAATGAGAGAGACGGGGAGAGAGAGACGGGGAGAGAGAGAGACGGGTAGAGAGAGAGAGACAGACGGGGAGAGAGAGAGAGACGGGGAGAATGAGAGAGACGGGGAGAATGAGAGAGACGGGGAGAATGAGAGAGACGGGGAGAATGAGAGAGACGGGGAGAATGAGAGAGACGGGGAGAATGAGAGAGACTGGGAGAATGAGAGAGACTGGGAGAATGAGAGAGACGGGGAGACGGAGAATGAGAGAGACGGAGAATGAGAGAGACAGGGAGAGACAGTAAGAGACAGGGAGAATGAGAGACAGTGAGAGACGGAGAATGAGAGCGACAGGGAGAATGAGAGCGACAGGGAGAATGAGAGAGACAGGGAGAGACAGGGAGAATGCGAGAGACAGGGAGAATGCGAGAGACAGGGAGAATGCGAGAGACAGGGAGAATGCGAGAGACAGGGAGAATGCGAGAGACAGGGAGAATGCGAGAGACAGGGAGAATGCGAGAGACAGGGAGAATGCGAGAGACAGGGAGAATGCGAGAGACAGGGAGAATGTGAGAGACAGGGAAAGACGGGGAGAATGCGAGAGACGGGGAGAATGAGAGAGACGGGGAGAATGAGAGAGACGGGGAGAATGAGAGAGACTGAGAATGAGAGAGACAGGGAGAGACAGTAAGAGACAGGGAGAATGAGAGACAGTGAGAGACGGAGAATGAGAGCGACAGGGAGAATGAGAGCGACAGGGAGAATGAGAGCGACAGGGAGAGACGGGGAGAAAGAGAGAGACGGGGAGAATGCGAGAGACGGCGAGAATGCGAGAGACGGGGAGAATGCGAGAGACGGGGAGAATGCGAGAGACGGGGAGAATGCGAGAGACGGGGAGAATGCGAGAGAGACGGAGAATGAGAGAGACGGAGAATGAGAGAGACAGGGAGAGACAGTAAGAGACAGGGAGAATGAGAGACAGTGAGAGACGGAGAATGAGAGCGACAGGGAGAATGAGAGAGACAGGGAGAGACAGGGAGAAAGAGAGAGACAGGGAGAAAGAGAGAGACAGGGAGAGACAGGGAGAAAGAGAGAGACAGGGAGAAAGAGAGAGACAGGGAGAAAGAGAGAGACAGGGAGAAAGAGAGAGACAGGGAGAAAGAGAGAGACAGGGAGAAAGAGAGAGACAGGGAGAAAGAGAGAGACAGGGAGAATGCGAGAGACAGGGAGAATGCGAGAGACAGGGAGAATGAGAGAGACAGGGAGAATGAGAGACATGGAGAGAGAGAGAGAGAGACATGGAGAGGGAGAGAGACAGGGAGAATGAGAGAGACAGGGAGAATGAGAGAGACAGGGAAAGACAGGGAGAATGAGAGAGAGAGGGAGAATGCGAGAGACAGGGAGAATGAGAGAGACGGGGAAAGACAGGGAGAATGAGAGAGACAGGGAGAATGCGAGAGACAGGGGAGAATGCGAGAGACAGGGAGAATGCGAGAGACAGGGAGAATGCGAGAGACAGGGAGAATGAGAGAGACAGGGAGAATGAGAGACATGGAGAGAGAGAGAGAGAGACATGGAGAGGGAGAGAGACATGGAGAATGAGAGAGACATGGAGAATGAGAGAGACATGGAGAATGAGAGAAACAGGGAGAATGAGAGAAACAGGGAGAATGAGAGAAACAGGGAGAGACAGGGAGAATGGGAGAGACAGGGAGAATGGGAGAGACAGGGAGAATGGGAGAGACAGGGAGAATGCGACAGACAGGGAGAATGCGACAGACAGGGAGAATGCGACAGACAGGGAGAATGCGACAGACAGGGAGAATGAGAGAGACAGGGAGAATGAGAGAGACAGGGAGAATGGGAGAGACAGGGAGAATGGGAGAGACAGGGAGAATGCGACAGACAGGGAGAATGCGAGAGACAGGGAGAATGAGAGAGACAGGGAGAATGCGACAGACAGGGAGAATGCGACAGACAGAGAGAATGCGACAGACAGGGAGAATGCGACAGACAGGGAGAATGCGACAGACAGGGAGAATGCGAGAGACAGGGAGAATGCGACAGACAGGGAGAATGAGAGAGACAGGGAAAGACAGGGAGAATGAGAGAGACAGGGAGAATGCGACAGACAGGGAGAATGAGAGAGACAGGGAGAATGAGAGAGACAGGGAGAATGAGAGAGACAGGGAGAATGAGAGAGACAGGGAAAGACAGGGAGAATGAGAGAGACGGGGAGAATGCGAGAGACGGGGAGAATGCGAGAGACGGGGAGAATGCGAGAGACGGGGAGAATACGAGAGACGGGGAGAATGCGAGAGACGGGGAGAATGCGAGAGACGGGGAGAATGCGAGAGACGGGGAGAATGCGAGAGACGGGGAGAATGCGGCAGACGGGGAGAATGCGAGAGACGGGGAGAATGAGAGAGACGGGGAGAATGAGAGAGACAGGGAAAGACAGGGAGAATGCGAGAGACAGGGAGAGACAGGGAGAATGCGAGAGACAGGGAGAGACAGGGAGAATGCGAGAGACAGGGAGAGACAGGGAGAATGCGAGAGACAGGGAGAGACAGGGAGAATGCGAGAGACAGGGAGAATGCGAGAGACAGGGAGAATGCGACAGACAGGGAGAATGAGAGAGACAGGGAGAATGAGAGAGACAGGGAGAATGAGAGAGACAGGGAGAATGAGAGAGACAGGGAAAGACAGGGAGAATGAGAGAGACGGGGAGAATGCGAGAGACGGGGAGAATGCGAGAGACGGGGAGAATGCGAGAGACGGGGAGAATGCGAGAGACGGGGAGAATGCGAGAGACGGGGAGAATGCGAGAGACGGGGAGAATGCGAGAGACGGGGAGAATGCGGCAGACGGGGAGAATGCGAGAGACGGGGAGAATGAGAGAGACGGGGAGAATGAGAGAGACAGGGAAAGACAGGGAGAATGCGAGAGACAGGGAGAGACAGGGAGAATGCGAGAGACAGGGAGAGACAGGGAGAATGCGAGAGACAGGGAGAGACAGGGAGAATGCGAGAGACAGGGAGAGACAGGGAGAATGCGAGAGACAGGGAGAATGCGAGAGACAGGGAGAATGCGAGAGACAGGGAGAATGCAAGAGACAGGGAGAATGCGAGAGACAGGGAGAGACAGGGAGAATGCGAGAGACAGGGAGAGACAGGGAGAATGCGAGAGACAGGGAGAGACAGGGAGAATGAGAGAGACAGGGAAAGACAGGGAGAATGCGAGAGACAGGGAGAGACAGGGAGAATGAGAGGCTGCAGATAAACCTGAACCTACCGCAGTTCTGCGGAAACGAGGGATTTGTATTCACTTGAGATGTACAACGCTAAACACTGTCTTTCACTCCTACACACTTATATGTGCATAGGTATATACATATACTTATCCATGGTAATGATAATAATAATAATGTGAGTTAAAATAATAAAACAATATTAGAATATCTGTAAGAATATATGAATGTCAGTTAAAATGTATGAATACACATTAACATGAACGTGACGATGTTCTGAAATCTACAGGGGAGAATTCTACTGTATATGTCAATATAATATTATATATCTATTGTTGTAGTTGGAAGTTTACATCCACTTAGGTTGGAGTCGTTAAAACTTGTTTTTCAACCACTCCACACATTTCTTGTTAACAAACAATCGTTTTTGCAAGTCGGTTAGGACATCTACTTTGTGGATGACACAAGTCATTTTTCCAACAATTGTTTACAGACAGATTATTTAACTTATAATTCACTATATCGCAATTCCAGTGGGTCAGAAGTTTACATACACTAAGTTGACTGTGCCTTTAAACCGCTTGCAGAAAATGATGTCATGGCTTTACAAGCTTCTGATAGGCTAATTGACATCCTTTGAGTCCATTGGAGGTGTACCTGTGGATATATTTCAAGGCCTACCTTCAAACGCAATGCCTTTTTGCTTGACATCATGGGAAAATCAAAAGAAATCAGCCAAGACTTCAGAAAATAAATTGTAGCCCTCCAGTCTGGTTCATCCTTGGGAGCAATTTCCAAATGCCTGAAGGTACCAGGTTCATCTGTACAAACAATGGTACGCAAGTATAAACACCATGGGACCACGCAGCCATCATGCCGCTCAGGAAGGAGACACGTTCTGTCTCCTAGAGATGAATGTACTTTGGTGCGAAAAGTGCAAATGAATCCCAGAACAACAGCAAAGGACCTTGTAAAGATGCTGGAGGAAACAGGTACAAAATTATATATATCCACAGTAAAACGAGTCCTATATCGACGTAACCTGAAAAGCCGCTCAGCAAGGAAGAAGCCACTGCTCCAAAACCACCATAATAAAGCCAGACTACGGTTTTCAACTGCACATGGGGAAAAGATCGTACTTTTTGGAGAAATGTCCTCTGGTTTGATGAAACAAAAATAGAACTGTTTGGCCATAATGACCATCGTTATGTTTGACAGAAAAAAGGGGAGGCTTGCAAGCCGAAGAACACCATCCCAACCGTGAAGCACGAGAGTGGCAGCATCATGTTGTGGGGGTGCGTTGCTGCAGGAGGGACTGGTGCACTTCACAAAATAGATGGCATCATGGGGGGGGGGAAGTTATGTGGATATATTGAGGCAACATCTCAATACATCAGTCAGGAACAGACTACAAGATGAAATCCAGCCCAGTCACGGACCAGGATGTCTTGCTCCCAGGCAGACTAAATAACTTTTTTGCCCGCTTTGAGGACAATACAGTGCCACTGACACGGCCTGCAACGGAAACATGCGGTCTCTCCTTCACTGCAGCCGAGGTGAGTAAGACATTTAAATGTGTTAACCCTCGCAAGGCTGCAGGCCCAGACGGCATCCCCAGCTGCGCCCTCAGAGCATGCGCAGACCAGCTGGCCGGTGTGTTTACGGACATATTCAATCAATCCCTATACCAGTCTGCTGTTCCCACATGCTTCAAGAGGGCCACCATTGTTCCTGTTCCCAAGAAAGCTAAGGTAACTGAGCTAAACGACTACCGCCCCGTAGCACTCACTTCCGTCATCATGAAGTGCTTTGAGAGACTAGTCAAGGACCATATCACCTCCACCCTACCTGACACCCTAGACCCACTCCAATTTGCTTACCGCCCAAATAGGTCCACAGACGATGCAATCTCAACCACACTGCACACTGCCCTAACCCACCTGGACAAGAGGAATACCTATGTGAGAATGCTGTTCATCGACTACAGCTCGGCATTCAACACCATAGTACCCTCCAAGCTCGTCATCAAGCTCGAGACCCTGGGTCTCGACCCCACCCTGTGCAACTGGGTACTGGACTTCCTGACGGGCCGCCCCCAGGTGGTGAGGGTAGGCAACAACATCTCCTCCCCGCTGATCCTCAACACGGGGGCCCCACAAGGGTGCATTCTGAGCCCTCTCCTGTACTCCCTGTTCACCCACGACTGCGTGGCCACGCACGGAGTGTGGTGTCAGGAACATAACCTCACACTCAACGTCAACAAAACTAAGGAGATGATTGTGGACTTCAGGAAACAGCAGAGGGAACACCCCCCTATCCACATCGATGGAACAGTAGTGGAGAGGGTAGCTAGTTTTAAGTTCATCGGCATACACATCACAGACAAACTGAATTGGTCCACTCACACTGACAGCGTCGTGAAGAAGGCGCAGCAGCGCCTATTCAACCTCAGGAGGCTGAAGAAATTTGGCTTGTCACCAAAAGCACTCACAAACTTCTACAGATGCACAATCGAGAGCATCCTGGCGGGCTGTATCACCGCCTGGTACGGCAACTGCTCCGCCCTCAACCGTAAGGCTCTCCAGAGGGTAGTGAGGACTGCACAACGCATCACCGGGGGCAAACTACCTGCCCTCCAGGACACCTACACCACCCGTTGTTACAGGAAGGCCATAAAGATCATCAAGGACATCAACCACCCGAACCACTGCCTGTTCACCCCGCTATCATCCAGAAGGCGAGGTCAGTACAGGTGCATCAAGCTGGGACCGAGAGACTGAAAAACAGCTTCTATCTCAAGGCCATCAGACTGTTAAACAGCCACCACTAACATTGAGTGGCTGCTGCCAACACACTGTCATTGACACTGACCCAACTCCAGCCACTTTAATAATGGGAATTGATGGGAAATGATGTAAATATATCACTAGCCACTTTAAACAATGCTACCTTATATGTTACTTACCCTACATTATTAATCTCATATGCATACGTATATACTGTACTCTACAACATCGACTGCATCCTTATGTAATACATGTATCACTAGCCACTTTAACTATGCCACTTTGTTTACTTTGTCTACATACTCATCTCATATGTATATACTGTACTCGATACCATCTACTGTATGCTGCTCTGTACCATCACTCATTCATATATCCTTATGTACATGTTCCTTATCCCCTTACACTGTGTATAAGACAGTAGTTTTGGAATTGTTAGTTAGATTACTTGTTGGTTATCACTGCATTGTCGGAACTAGAAGCACAAGCATTTCGCTACACTCGCATTTAACATCTGCTAACCATGTGTATGTGACAAATAAAATTTGAATTTGATTTGATTTGAGGAAGTTAAAGCTTGGTCGAAAATGGGTCTTCCAAATGGACAATGACCCCAAGCATACTTCCAAAGTTGTGGCAAAATGGCTTAAGGACAACAAAGTCAAGGTATTGGAGTGGCCATCACAAAGCCCTGACCCCATCCTCTAGAAAAGTTGTGGGCAGAACTGAAAAAGCGTGTGCAAGCAAGGAGTCCTACAAACCTGACTCAGTTACACCAGCTCTGTCAGGAGGAATGGGCCAAAATTCACCCGACTTATTGTGGGAAGCCTGTGGAAGGCTACCCACAATGTTTGGCCCAAGTTAAACAAATGTAAAGGTTGCTACCAACCTTTAAATAATGCTACCAAATACTAATTGAGTGTATGTAAACTTGAGAATGGGAATGTGATGAAAGAAATAAAAGTGGAAATAAATCATTCTCTCTACTATTATTCTGACATTTCACATTCTTAAAATAAAGAGGTGATCCTAACTGACCTAAGACAGGGAATTTTTACTACAACTGAATGTCAGGAATTGTGAAAACTGAGTTTAAATGCATTTGGCTAAGGTGTATGTAAACTTCCGACTTCAACCGTCGCTTAAGTCTGAATATGTGACCAAGGGAGTGAGTGGAATTATCTTTGATAATACATTTTTATCTTGATGATGTACATATTTTTGCAAATATATACAACTATATATATATTGTATATAGTTGAATTCCTGTGAATTGACAGTCAGAACTGAAATCAACCAAAAATGTCATCCTGGCATTGGATTTAGGTGGGTGAAGAAAATACATAATTCCCTCATGTTAATGACTTTTCTCAAATCCAGTCAGTTTTCCACGTTGAGTCAACGTCATCATATTGAATGGTGTGTTTGAAAAGACGTGGAAACAACGTTGATTCAACCATTTTTTGCCCAGTGGGGTGTTTCAACAGTTTGGTACGATGTGAAAGAACTGAACAGGAGAAATCAATAGCATGGTATACGTCCTTCATATTGTTTTTTCCTGTTCTATATCTCTAAGAACAGATAGAGGAGAGGAGAGGAGAGGAAGGTAATATAGACTATTGCGATGCTCCCACAGACTGGCGATGTGGAACTACTGCCCTCTGCTGGTCATTGTCCTACTCTGACACTACCATGGGAGGAGGGTCTGTTCCAATACTTTTAGAAAGCCTTCTTCCCTTTATGAAGACACTGATCTAGCACAAGTCAGGCACAGTCATGTCATATCAGGGATTGCTCCAAGGAGGGAAAGAAGGAATGCATTTTAGAAGTATTTGACCTGGGCCCTGGTCCATGATGATATGTGCAATGGATGCCAACAAAATATGCAGAATATAGTAAGAACTGAAGCACAGAATGATATTGATACAAAATTAATTTGGCTGCCATTATCACTGACTTTGTGATGGTAACAAGATGTTTGGGGGTGACTGTGAGGGAGAGAAAGGAGTGAGTATACAGCTGAGAGAGGGAGAGAAAGGAGTGAGTATACAGCTGAGAGAGGGAGAGAAAGGAGTGAGTATTTAGCTGAGAGAGGGAGAGAAAGGAGTGAGTAAACAGCTGAGAGAGGGAGAGAAAAGAGTGAGTATACAGCTGAGAGAGGGAGAGAAAGGTGTGAGTATACAGCTGAGTGAGGGAGAGAAAGGGGTGAGTATTTAGCTGAGAGAGGGAGGGAAAGGAATGAGTATTTAGCTTAGAGAGGGAGAGAAAGGGGTGAGTAATTAGCTGAGAGAGGGAGGGAAAGGAATGAGTATTTAGCTGAGAGAGGGAGAGAAAGGAGTGATTATTTAGCTGAGAGAGGGAGAGAAAGGAGTGAGTATTTAGCTGAGAGAGGGAGAGAAAGGAGTGAGTATACAGCTGAGAGAGGGAGAGAAAGGGGTGAGTATACAGCTGAGAGAGGGAGAGAAAGGGGTGAGTATTTAGCTGAGAGAGGGAGAGAAAGGAGTGAGTATTTAGCTGAGAGAGAGAGAGAGGAGTGAGTATACAGCTGAGAGAGGGAGAGAAAGGGGTGAGTATTTAGCTGAGAGAGGGGGAGAAAGGAGTGAGTATTTAGCTGAGAGAGGGAGAGAAAGGAGTGAGTATTTAGCTGAGAGAGGGAGAGAAAGGAGTGAGTATACAGCTGAGAGAGGGAGAGAAAGGGGTGAGTATTTAGCTGAGAGAGGGAGAGAAAGGAGTGAGTATTTAGCTGAGAGAGGGAGAGAAAGGAGTGAGTATACAGCTGAGAGAGGGAGAGAGGGGTGAGTATTTAGCTGAGAGAGGGAGGGAAAGGAATTAGTATTTAGCTGAGAGAGGGAGAGAAAGGAGTGAGTATATAAATGAGAGAGGGAGAGAAAGGAGTGAGTATACAGCTGAGAGAGGGAGAGAAAGGAGTGAGTATATAGCTGAGAGGGAGAGAAAGGAGTGAGTATAAGGCTGAGAGGGAGAGAAAGAGTGAGTATACAGCTGAGAGGGAGAGAAAGGAGTGAGTATATAAATGAGAGAGCGAGAGACAGGAGTGAGTATACAGCTGAGAGAGGGAGAGACAGGAGTGAGTATACAGCTGAGAGAGGGAGAGAAAGAGTGAGTATATAGCTGAGAGGGAGAGAAAGGAGTGAGTATACAGCTGAGAGAGGGAGAGAAAGGAGTGAGTATAAGGCTGAGAGGGAGAGAAAGGAGTGAGTATATAGCTGAGAGGGAGAGAAAGGAGTGAATATAAGGCTGAGAGAAAGGAGTGAGTATACAGGTGAGAGAAAGGAGTGAGTATATAGCTGAGAGGGAGAGAAAGGAGTGAGTATAAGGCTGAGAGAAAGAAGTGCGTATACAGCTGAGAGAAAGGAGTGAGTATATAGCTGAGAGGGAGAGAAAGGAGTGAGTATATAGCTGAGAGGGAGAGAAAGGAGTGAGTATACGGCTGAGAGGGAGAGAAAGAGTGAGTATATAAATGAGAGAGGGAGAGACAGGAGTGAGTATACAGCTGAGAGGGAGAGACAGGAGTGAGTAGTTAGCTGAGAGGGAGAGAAAGGAGTGAGTAGTTAGCTGAGAGGGAGAGAAAGGAGTGAGTATAAGGCTGAGAGGGAGAGAAATGAGTGAGTAGTTAGCTGAGAGGGAGAGAAAGGAGTGAGTATACAGCTGAGAGGGAGAGAAAGGAGTGAGTATATAGCTGAGAGGGAGAGAAAGGAGTGAATATAAGGCTGAGAGAAAGGAGTGAGTATACAGCTGAGAGAAAGGAGTGAGTATATAGCTGAGAGGGAGAGAAAGGAGTGAGTATACAGCTGAGAGAGGGAGAGAAAGGTGTGAGTATAAGGCTGAGAGGGAGAGAAAGGAGTGAGTAGTTAGCTGAGAGGGAGAGAAAGGAGTGAGTATACAGCTGAGAGGGAGAGAAAGGAGTGAGTATATAGCTGAGAGGGAGAGAAAGGAGTGAATATAAGGCTGAGAGAAAGGAGTGAGTATACAGCTGAGAGAAAGGAGTGAGTATATAGCTGAGAGGGAGAGAAAGGAGTGAGTATAAGGCTGAGAGAAAGGAGTGCGTATACAGCTGAGAGAAAGGAGTGAGTATATAGCTTAGAGGGAGAGAAAGGAGTGAGTATATAGCTGAGAGGGAGAGAAAGGAGTGAGTATACGGCTGAGAGGGAGAGAAAGGAGTGAGTATACAGCTGAGAGAGGGAGAGAAAGGAGTGAGTATAAGGCTGAGAGGGAGAGAAAGAGTGAGTATATAGCTGAGAGGGAGAGAAAGAGTGAGTATATGGCTGAGAGGGAGAGAAAGGAGTGAGTATACAGCTGAGAGAGGGAGAGAAAGAGTGAGTATATAGCTGAGAGGGAGAGAAAGAGTGAGTATACGGCTGAGAGGGAGAGAAAGAGTGAGTATACGGCTGAGAGGGAGAGACAGGAGTGAGTATACAGCTGAGAGGGAGAGAAATGAGTGAGTATACGGCTGAGAGGGAGAGAAAGGAGTGAGTATACGGCTGAGAGGGAGAGAAAGGAGTGAGTATACAGCTGAGAGAGGGAGAGACAGGAGTGAGTATAAGGCTGAGAGGGAGAGAAATGAGTGAGTAGTTAGCTGAGAGGGAGAGAAAGGAGTGAGTATACAGCTGAGAGGGAGAGAAAGGAGTAAGTATATAGCTGAGAGGGAGAGAAAGGAGTGAATATAAGGCTGAGAGAAAGGAGTGAGTATACAGCTGAGAGAAAGGAGTGAGTATATAGCTGAGAGGGAGAGAAAGGAGTGAGTATAAGGATGAGAGAAAGGAGTGCGTATACAGCTGAGAGAAAGGAGTGAGTATATAGCTTAGAGGGAGAGAAAGGAGTGAGTATATAGCTGAGAGGGAGAGAAAGGAGTGAGTATACGGCTGAGAGGGAGAGAAAGGAGTGAGTATACAGCTGAGAGAGGGAGAGAAAGGAGTGAGTATACGGCTGAGAGGGAGAGAAAGGAGTGAGTATACAGCTGAGAGAGGGAGAGAAAGGAGTGAGTATATGGCTGAGAGGGAGAGAAAGGAGTGAGTATACAGCTGAGAGGGAGAGAAATGAGTGAGTATACGGCTGAGAGGGAGAGAAAGGAGTGAGTATACGGCTGAGAGGGAGAGAAAGGAGTGAGTATACGGCTGAGAGGGAGAGAAAGGAGTGAGTATACGGCTGAGAGGGAGAGAAAGGAGTGAGTATACGGCTGAGAGGGAGAGAAAGGAGTGAGTATACGGCTGAGAGGGAGAGACAGGAGTGAGTATACAGCTGAGAGAGGGAGAGAAAGGAGTGAATATAAGGCTGAGAGAAAGGAGTGAGTATATAGCTGAGAGGGAGAGAAAGGAGTGAGTATACGGCTGAGAGGGAGAGAAAGGAGTGAGTATACAGCTGAGAGAGGGAGAGAAAGGAGTGAGTATACGGCTGAGAGGGAGAGAAAGGAGTGAGTATACAGCTGAGAGAGGGAGAGAAAGGAGTGAGTATACAGCTGAGAGGGAGAGAAATGAGTGAGTATACGGCTGAGAGGGAGAGAAAGGAGTGAGTATACGGCTGAGAGGGAGAGAAAGGAGTGAGTATACGGCTGAGAGGGAGAGAAAGGAGTGAGTATACGGCTGAGAGGGAGAGAAAGGAGTGAGTATACGGCTGAGAGGGAGAGAAAGGAGTGAGTATACGGCTGAGAGGGAGAGACAGGAGTGAGTATACAGCTGAGAGAGGGAGAGAAAGGAGTGAATATAAGGCTGAGAGAAAGGAGTGAGTATACAGGTGAGAGAAAGGAGTGAGTATATAGCTGAGAGGGAGAGAAAGGAGTGAGTATAAGGCTGAGAGAAAGGAGTGCGTATACAGCTGAGAGAAAGGAGTGAGTATATAGCTGAGAGGGAGAGAAAGGAGTGAGTATATAGCTGAGAGAAAGGAGTGAGTATATAGCTGAGAGGGAGAGAAAGGAGTGAGTATACGGCTGAGAGGGAGAGAAAGAGTGAGTATATAAATGAGAGAGGGAGAGACAGGAGTGAGTATACAGCTGAGAGGGAGAGACAGGAGTGAGTATACAGCTGAGAGAGGGAGAGACAGGAGTGAATATATAGCTGAGAGGGAGAGAAAGGTGTGAGTATAAGGCTGAGAGGGAGAGAAAGGAGTGAATATAAGGCTGAGAGAAAGGAGTGAGTATATAGCTGAGAGGGAGAGAAAGGAGTGAGTATAAGGCTGAGAGAAAGGAGTGCGTATACAGCTGAGAGAAAGGAGTGAGTATATAGCTTAGAGGGAGAGAAAGGAGTGAGTATATAGCTGAGAGGGAGAGAAAGAGTGAGTATACGGCTGAGAGGGAGAGACAGGAGTGAGTATACAGCTGAGAGGGAGAGAAATGAGTGAGTATACGGCTGAGAGGGAGAGACAGGAGTGAGTATACAGCTGAGAGGGAGAGAAATGAGTGAGTATACGGCTGAGAGGGAGAGAAAGGAGTGAGTATACGGCTGAGAGGGAGAGAAAGGAGTGAGTATACGGCTGAGAGAGGGAGAGACAGGAGTGAGTATAAGGCTGAGAGGGAGAGAAATGAGTGAGTAGTTAGCTGAGAGGGAGAGAAAGGAGTGAGTATACAGCTGAGAGGGAGAGAAAGGAGTAAGTATATAGCTGAGAGGGAGAGAAAGGAGTGAATATAAGGCTGAGAGAAAGGAGTGAGTATACAGCTGAGAGAAAGGAGTGAGTATATAGCTGAGAGGGAGAGAAAGGAGTGAGTATAAGGATGAGAGAAAGGAGTGCGTATACAGCTGAGAGAAAGGAGTGAGTATATAGCTTAGAGGGAGAGAAAGGAGTGAGTATATAGCTGAGAGGGAGAGAAAGGAGTGAGTATACGGCTGAGAGGGAGAGAAAGGAGTGAGTATACAGCTGAGAGAGGGAGAGAAAGGAGTGAGTATACGGCTGAGAGGGAGAGAAAGGAGTGAGTATACAGCTGAGAGAGGGAGAGAAAGGAGTGAGTATATGGCTGAGAGGGAGAGAAAGGAGTGAGTATACAGCTGAGAGGGAGAGAAATGAGTGAGTATACGGCTGAGAGGGAGAGAAAGGAGTGAGTATACGGCTGAGAGGGAGAGAAAGGAGTGAGTATACGGCTGAGAGGGAGAGAAAGGAGTGAGTATACGGCTGAGAGGGAGAGAAAGGAGTGAGTATACGGCTGAGAGGGAGAGAAAGGAGTGAGTATACGGCTGAGAGGGAGAGACAGGAGTGAGTATACAGCTGAGAGAGGGAGAGAAAGGAGTGAATATAAGGCTGAGAGAAAGGAGTGAGTATATAGCTGAGAGGGAGAGAAAGGAGTGAGTATACGGCTGAGAGGGAGAGAAAGGAGTGAGTATACAGCTGAGAGAGGGAGAGAAAGGAGTGAGTATACGGCTGAGAGGGAGAGAAAGGAGTGAGTATACAGCTGAGAGAGGGAGAGAAAGGAGTGAGTATACAGCTGAGAGGGAGAGAAATGAGTGAGTATACGGCTGAGAGGGAGAGAAAGGAGTGAGTATACGGCTGAGAGGGAGAGAAAGGAGTGAGTATACGGCTGAGAGGGAGAGAAAGGAGTGAGTATACGGCTGAGAGGGAGAGAAAGGAGTGAGTATACGGCTGAGAGGGAGAGAAAGGAGTGAGTATACGGCTGAGAGGGAGAGACAGGAGTGAGTATACAGCTGAGAGAGGGAGAGAAAGGAGTGAATATAAGGCTGAGAGAAAGGAGTGAGTATACAGGTGAGAGAAAGGAGTGAGTATATAGCTGAGAGGGAGAGAAAGGAGTGAGTATAAGGCTGAGAGAAAGGAGTGCGTATACAGCTGAGAGAAAGGAGTGAGTATATAGCTGAGAGGGAGAGAAAGGAGTGAGTATATAGCTGAGAGAAAGGAGTGAGTATATAGCTGAGAGGGAGAGAAAGGAGTGAGTATACGGCTGAGAGGGAGAGAAAGAGTGAGTATATAAATGAGAGAGGGAGAGACAGGAGTGAGTATACAGCTGAGAGGGAGAGACAGGAGTGAGTATACAGCTGAGAGAGGGAGAGACAGGAGTGAATATATAGCTGAGAGGGAGAGAAAGGTGTGAGTATAAGGCTGAGAGGGAGAGAAAGGAGTGAATATAAGGCTGAGAGAAAGGAGTGAGTATATAGCTGAGAGGGAGAGAAAGGAGTGAGTATAAGGCTGAGAGAAAGGAGTGCGTATACAGCTGAGAGAAAGGAGTGAGTATATAGCTTAGAGGGAGAGAAAGGAGTGAGTATATAGCTGAGAGGGAGAGAAAGGAGTGAATATAAGGCTGAGAGAAAGGAGTGAGTATATAGCTGAGAGGGAGAGAAAGGAGTGAGTATAAGGCTGAGAGAAAGGAGTGCGTATACAGCTGAGAGAAAGGAGTGAGTATATAGCTTAGAGGGAGAGAAAGGAGTGAGTATATAGCTGAGAGGGAGAGAAAGGAGTGAGTATACGGCTGAGAGGGAGAGAAAGGAGTGAGTATACAGCTGAGAGAGGGAGAGAAAGGAGTGAGTATAAGGCTGAGAGGGAGAGAAAGAGTGAGTATATAGCTGAGAGGGAGAGAAAGGAGTGAGTATACGGCTGAGAGGGAGAGAAAGGAGTGAGTATACGGCTGAGAGGGAGAGAAAGGAGTGAGTATACGGCTGAGAGGGAGAGAAAGGAGTGAGTATACGGCTGAGAGGGAGAGAAAGAGTGAGTATATGGCTGAGAGGGAGAGAAAGGAGTGAGTATACGGCTGAGAGGGACAGAAAGGAGTGAGTATACAGCTGAGAGAGGGAGAGACAGGAGTGAGTATATGGCTGAGAGGGAGAGAAAGGAGTGAGTATATGGCTGAGAGGGAGAGAAAGGAGTGAGTATACAGCTGAGAGGGAGAGAAAGGAGTGAGTAGATAGCTGAGAGGTAGAGAAATAAGTGAGTATAAGGCTGAGAGGTAGAGAAAGGAGTGAGTATATAGCTGAGAGGGAGAGAAAGGAGTGAGTATAAGGCTGAGAGAAAGGAGTGAGTATACAGCTGAGAGTGAGAGAAAGGAGTGAGTTTAAGGCTGAGAGAGGGAGAGACAGGAGTGAGTATACAGCTGAGAGTGAGAGAAAGGAGTGAGTTTAAGGCTGAGAGAGGGAGAGAAAGAAGTGAGTTTATAGCTGAGAGGGAGAGAAAGGAGTGAGTATACAGCTGAGAGTGAGAGAAAGGAGTGAGTTTAAGGCTGAGAGAGGGAGAGACAGGAGTGAGTATATGGCTGAGAGGGAGAGAAAGGAGTGAATATATGGCTGAGAGGGAGAGAAAGGAGTGAGTATATAGCTGAGAGAGGCAGAGAAAGAAGTGAGTATATGGTTGAGTTAGAGAAAGGAGTGAGTATACGGCTGAGAGGGAGAGGAAGAAGTGACTATAAGGCTGAGAGGGAGAGAAAGAAGTGACTATAAGGCTGAGAGGGAGAGAAAGAAGTGACTATAAGGCTGAGAGGGAGAGAAAGGAGTGAGTATAAGGCTGAGAGGGAGAGAAAGGAGTGAGTATAAGGCTGAGAGGGAGAGAAAGGAGTGAGTATATAGCTGAGAGGGAGAGAAAGAAGTGACTATAAGGCTGAGAGGGAGAGAAAGAAGTGACTATAAGGCTGAGAGGGAGAGAAAGGAGTGAGTATAAGGCTGAGAGGGAGAGAGAAGTGACTATAAGGCTGAGAGGGAGAGAAAGGAGTGAGTATACAGCTGAGAGGGAGAGAAAGGAGTGAGTATACGGCTGAGAGGGAGAGAAAGAGTGAGTATACGGCTGAGAGGGAGAGAAAGGAGTGAGTATACGGCTGAGAGGGAGAGAAAGAGTGAGTATACGGCTGAGAGGGAGAGAAAGGAGTGAGTATACGGCTGAGAGGGAGAGAAAGGAGTGAGTATACAGCTGAGAGGGAGAGAAAGGAGTGAGTATACAGCTGAGAGGGAGAGAAAGGAGTGAGTATACAGCTGAGAGGGAGAGAAAGGAGTGAGTATACGGCTGAGAGGGAGAGAAAGAGTGAGTATACGGCTGAGAGGGAGAGAAAGGAGTGAGTATACTGCTGAGAGGGAGAGAAAGGAGTGAGTATACAGCTGAGAGGGAGAGAAAGGAGTGAGTATACGGCTGAGAGGGAGAGAAAGAGTGAGTATACGGCTGAGAGGGAGAGAAAGGAGTGAGTATACAGCTGAGAGGGAGAGAAAGGAGTGAGTATACGGCTGAGAGGGAGAGAAAGGAGTGAGTATATGGCTGAGAGGGAGAGAAAGGAGTGAGTATAAGGCTGACAGGGAGAGAAAGGAGTGAGTAGATAGCTGAGAGGGAGAGAAAGGAGTGAGTAGATAGCTGAGAGGAAGAGAAAGGAGTGAGTAGATAGCTGAGAGGGAGAGAAAGAGAGAAAGGAGTGAGTATACAGCTGAGAGGGAGAGAAATGAGTGAGTAGATAGCTGAGAGGGAGAGAAAGGAGTGAGTAGATAGCTGAGAGGGAGAGAAAGGAGTGAGTAGTTAGCTGAGAGGGAGAGAAAGGAGTGAGTATACAGCTGAGAGGGAGAGAAAGGAGTGAGTATACTGCTGAGAGGGAGAGAAAGGAGTGAGTATACGGCTGAGAGGGAGAGAAATGAGTGAGTATATGGCTGAGAGGGAGAGAAAGGAGTGAGTATAAGGCTGAGAGGTAGAGAAAGGAGTGAGTATAAGGCTGAGAGGTAGAGAAAGGAGTGAGTATAAGGCTGAGAGGTAGAGAAAGGAGTGAGTATAAGGCTGTGAGGTAGAGAAAGGAGTGAGTATATAGCTGAGAGGTAGAGAAAGGAGTGAGTATAAGGCTGAGAGGTAGGGAAAGGAGTGAGTATAAGGCTGAGAGGTAGAGAAAGGAGTGAGTATAAGGCTGAGAGAAAGGAGTGAGTATATAGCTGAGAGGTAGAGAAAGGAGTGAGTATAAGGCTGAGAGGTAGAGAAAGGAGTGAGTATAAGGCTCAGAGGTAGAGAAAGGAGTGAGTATAAGCCTGAGAGGTAGAGAAAGGAGTGAGTATAAGGCTGAGAGAAAGGAGTGAGTATATAGCTGAGAGGGAGAGAAAGAAGTGACTATAAGGCTGAGAAGGAGAGAAAGAAGTGACTATAAGGCTGAGAGGGAGAGAAAGAAGTGAGTATAAGGCTGAGAGGGAGAGAAAGAAGTGAGTATACAGCTGAGAGGGAGAGAAAGGAGTGAGTATACGGCTGAGAGGGAGAGAAAGGAGTGAGTATATGGCTGAGAGGGAGAGAAAGGAGTGAGTATAAGGCTGACAGGGAGAGAAAGGAGTGAGTATACAGCTGAGAGGGAGAGAAAGGAGTGAGTATACGGCTGAGAGGGAGAGAAAGGAGTGAGTATATGGCTGAGAGGGAGAGAAAGGAGTGAGTATAAGGCTGACAGGGAGAGAAAGGAGTGAGTAGATAGCTGAGAGGGAGAGAAAGGAGTGAGTAGATAGCTGAGAGGAAGAGAAAGGAGTGAGTAGATAGCTGAGAGGGAGAGAAAGAGAGAAAGGAGTGAGTATAAGGCTCAGAGGTAGAGAAAGGAGTGAGTATAAGCCTGAGAGGTAGAGAAAGGAGTGAGTATAAGGCTGAGAGAAAGGAGTGAGTATATAGCTGAGAGGGAGAGAAAGGAGTGAGTATAAGGCTGAGAGAAAGGAGTGAGTATACAGCTGAGAGAAAGGAGTGAGTATATAGCTGAGAGGGAGAGAAAGGAGTGAGTATACGGCTGAGAGGGAGAGAAATGAGTGAGTATACGGCTGAGAGGGAGAGAAAGGAGTGAGTATACGGCTGAGAGGGAGAGAAAGGAGTGAGTATACGGCTGAGAGGGAGAGAATGGAGTGAGTATATGGCTGAGAGGGAGAGAAAGGAGTGAGTATAAGGCTGAGAGAAAGGAGTGAGTATACAGCTGAGAGAAAGGAGTGAGTATACAGCTGAGAGGGAGAGAAAGGAGTGAGTATATGGCTGAGAGGGAGAGAAAGGAGTGAGTAGATAGCTGAGAGGGAGAGAAAGGAGTGAGTATAAGCCTGAGAGGTAGAGAAAGGAGTGAGTATAAGGCTGAGAGAAAGGAGTGAGTATATAGCTGAGAGGGAGAGAAAGGAGTGAGTATAAGGCTGTGAGGTAGAGAAAGGAGTGAGTATATAGCTGAGAGGTAGAGAAAGGAGTGAGTATAAGGCTGAGAGGTAGGGAAAGGAGTGAGTATAAGGCTGAGAGGTAGAGAAAGGAGTGAGTATAAGGCTGAGAGAAAGGAGTGAGTATATAGCTGAGAGGTAGAGAAAGGAGTGAGTATAAGGCTGAGAGGTAGAGAAAGGAGTGAGTATAAGGCTCAGAGGTAGAGAAAGGAGTGAGTATAAGCCTGAGAGGTAGAGAAAGGAGTGAGTATAAGGCTGAGAGAAAGGAGTGAGTATATAGCTGAGAGGGAGAGAAAGAAGTGACTATAAGGCTGAGAAGGAGAGAAAGAAGTGACTATAAGGCTGAGAGGGAGAGAAAGAAGTGAGTATAAGGCTGAGAGGGAGAGAAAGAAGTGAGTATACAGCTGAGAGGAAGAGAAAGGAGTGAGTATACGGCTGAGAGGGAGAGAAAGGAGTGAGTATATGGCTGAGAGGGAGAGAAAGGAGTGAGTATAAGGCTGACAGGGAGAGAAAGGAGTGAGTATACAGCTGAGAGGGAGAGAAAGGAGTGAGTATACGGCTGAGAGGGAGAGAAAGGAGTGAGTATATGGCTGAGAGGGAGAGAAAGGAGTGAGTATAAGGCTGACAGGGAGAGAAAGGAGTGAGTAGATAGCTGAGAGGGAGAGAAAGGAGTGAGTAGATAGCTGAGAGGAAGAGAAAGGAGTGAGTAGATAGCTGAGAGGGAGAGAAAGAGAGAAAGGAGTGAGTATAAGGCTCAGAGGTAGAGAAAGGAGTGAGTATAAGCCTGAGAGGTAGAGAAAGGAGTGAGTATAAGGCTGAGAGAAAGGAGTGAGTATATAGCTGAGAGGGAGAGAAAGGAGTGAGTATAAGGCTGAGAGAAAGGAGTGAGTATACAGCTGAGAGAAAGGAGTGAGTATATAGCTGAGAGGGAGAGAAAGGAGTGAGTATACGGCTGAGAGGGAGAGAAATGAGTGAGTATACGGCTGAGAGGGAGAGAAAGGAGTGAGTATACGGCTGAGAGGGAGAGAAAGGAGTGAGTATACGGCTGAGAGGAGAGAATGGAGTGAGTATATGGCTGAGAGGGAGAGAAAGGAGTGAGTATAAGGCTGAGAGAAAGGAGTGAGTATACAGCTGAGAGAAAGGAGTGAGTATACAGCTGAGAGAAAGGAGTGAGTATATAGCTGAGAGGGAGAGAAAGGAGTGAGTATATGGCTGAGAGGGAGAGAAAGGAGTGAGTATACGGCTGAGAGGGAGAGAAAGGAGTGAGTATATGGCTGAGAGGGAGAGAAAGGAGTGAGTATACGGCTGAGAGGTAGAGAAAGGAGTGAGTATACAGCTGAGAGAGGGAGAGACAGGAGTGAGTATATGGCTGAGAGGGAGAGAAAGGAGTGAGTATATGGCTGAGAGGGAGAGAAAGGAGTGAGTATATGGCTGAGAGGGAGAGAAAGGAGTGAGTAGATAGCTGAGAGGGAGAGAAAGGAGTGAGTATAAGCCTGAGAGGTAGAGAAAGGAGTGAGTATAAGGCTGAGAGAAAGGAGTGAGTATATAGCTGAGAGGGAGAGAAAGGAGTGAGTATAAGGCTGAGAGAAAGGAGTGAGTATACAGCTCAGAGAAAGGAGTGAGTATACAGCTGAGAGGGAGAGAAAGGAGTGAGTATACGGCTGAGAGGGAGAGAAATGAGTGAGTATACGGCTGAGAGGGAGAGAAAGGAGTGAGTATACGGCTGAGAGGGAGAGAAAGGAGTGAGTATACGGCTGAGAGGGAGAGAAAGGAGTGAGTATACGGCTGAGAGGGAGAGAAAGGAGTTAGTATACGGCTGAGAGGGAGAGAATGGAGTGAGTATATGGCTGAGAGGGAGAGAATGGAGTGAGTATATGGCTGAGAGGGAGAGAAAGGAGTGAGTATAAGGCTGAGAGAAAGGAGTGAGTATACAGCTGAGAGGGAGAGAAAGGAGTGAGTATACGGCTGAGAGGGAGAGAAAGGAGTGAGTATACGGCTGAGAGGGAGAGAAAGGAGTGAGTATACGGCTGAGAGGGAGAGAAAGGAGTGAGTATACAGCTGAGAGATGGAGAGACAGGAGTGAGTATATGGCTGAGAGATGGAGAGAAAGGAGTGAGTATACAGCTGAGAGGGAGAGAAAAGAGTGAGTATACGGCTGAGAGGGAGAGAAAGGAGTGAGTATAAGGCTGAGAGAAAGGAGTGAGTATATAGCTGAGAGGGAGAGAAAGGAGTGAGTATACGGCTGAGAGAAAGGAGTGAGTATACAGCTGAGAGTGAGAGAAAGGAGTGAGTTTAAGGCAGAGAGGGAGAGAAAGAAGTGAGTATATAGCTGAGAGGGAGAGAAAGGAGTGAGTATACAGCTGAGAGTGAGAGAAAGGAGTGAGTTTAAGGCAGAGAGGGAGAGAAAGAAGTGAGTATATAGCTGAGAGGGAGAGAAAGGAGTGAGTATACAGCTGAGAGTGAGAGAAAGGAGTGAGTTTAAGGCTGAGAGAGGGAGAGACAGGAGTGAGTATATAGCTGAGAATGAGAGAAAGGAGTGAGTATATGGCTGAGAGGGAGAGAAAGGAGTGAATATATGGCTGAGAGGGAGAGAAAGGAGTGAGTATATGGCTGAGAGGGAGAGAAAGGAGTGAATATATGGCTGAGAGGAAGAGAAAGGAGTGAGTATATGGCTGAGAGGGAGAGACAGGAGTGAGTATATAGCTGAGAAGGAGAGAAAGGAGTGAGTATACAGCTGAGAGTGAGAGAAAGGAGTGAGTATACAGCTGAGAGTGAGAGAAAGGAGTGAGTTTAAGGCAGAGAGGGAGAGAAAGAAGTGAGTATATAGCTGAGAGGGAGAGAAAGGAGTGAGTATATAGCTGAGAATGAGAGAAAGGAGTGAATATATGGCTGAGAGGGAGAGAAAGGAGTGAGTATATGGCTGAGAGGGAGAGAAAGGAGTGAGTATATAGCTGAGAGGGAGAGAAAGAAGTGAGTATATGGTTGAGTTAGAGAAAGGAGTGAGTATACGGCTGAGAGGGAGAGAAAGGAGTGAGTATACGGCTGAGAGGGAGAGAAAGAAATGACTATAAGGCTGAGAGGGAGAGAAAGAAGTGACTATAAGGCTGAGAGGGAGAGAAAGAAGTGACTATAAGGCTGAGAGGGAGAGAAAGAAGTGACTATAAGGCTGAGAGGGAGAGAAAGAAGTGAGTATAAGGCTGAGAGGGAGAGAAAGAAGTGAGTATACAGCTGAGAGGGAGAGAAAGGAGTGAGTATACAGCTGAGAGGGAGAGAAAGGAGTGAGTATACAGCTGAGAGGGAGAGAAAGGAGTGAGTATACGGCTGAGAGGGAGAGAAAGGAGTGAGTATACGGCTGAGAGGGAGAGAAAGGAGTGAGTATACAGCTGAGAGGGAGAGAAAGGAGTGAGTATACAGCTGAGAGGGAGAGAAAGGAGTGAGTATACGGCTGAGAGGGAGAGAAAGGAGTGAGTATATGGCTGAGAGGGAGAGAAAGGAGTGAGTATAAGGCTGACAGGGAGAGAAAGGAGTGAGTATACAGCTGAGAGGGAGAGAAAGGAGTGAGTATACGGCTGAGAGGGAGAGAAAGGAGTGAGTATATGGCTGAGAGGGAGAGAAAGGAGTGAGTATAAGGCTGACAGGGAGAGAAAGGAGTGAGTAGATAGCTGAGAGGGAGAGAAAGGAGTGAGTAGATAGCTGAGAGGAAGAGAAAGGAGTGAGTAGATAGCTGAGAGGGAGAGAAAGAGAGAAAGGAGTGAGTATACAGCTGAGAGGGAGAGAAATGAGTGAGTAGATAGCTGAGAGGGAGAGAAAGGAGTGAGTAGATAGCTGAGAGGGAGAGAAAGGAGTGAGTAGTTAGCTGAGAGGGAGAGAAAGGAGTGAGTATACAGCTGAGAGGGAGAGAAAGGAGTGAGTATACTGCTGAGAGGGAGAGAAAGGAGTGAGTATACAGCTGAGAGGGAGAGAAATGAGTGAGTATATGGCTGAGAGGGAGAGAAAGGAGTGAGTATAAGGCTGAGAGGTAGAGAAAGGAGTGAGTATAAGGCTGAGAGGTAGAGAAAGGAGTGAGTATAAGGCTGAGAGGTAGAGAAAGGAGTGAGTATAAGGCTGTGAGGTAGAGAAAGGAGTGAGTATATAGCTGAGAGGTAGAGAAAGGAGTGAGTATAAGGCTGAGAGGTAGGGAAAGGAGTGAGTATAAGGCTGAGAGGTAGAGAAAGGAGTGAGTATAAGGCTGAGAGAAAGGAGTGAGTATATAGCTGAGAGGTAGAGAAAGGAGTGAGTATAAGGCTCAGAGGTAGAGAAAGGAGTGAGTATAAGCCTGAGAGGTAGAGAAAGGAGTGAGTATAAGGCTGAGAGAAAGGAGTGAGTATATAGCTGAGAGGGAGAGAAAGGAGTGAGTATAAGGCTGAGAGAAAGGAGTGAGTATACAGCTGAGAGAAAGGAGTGAGTATATAGCTGAGAGGGAGAGAAAGGAGTGAGTATACGGCTGAGAGGGAGAGAAATGAGTGAGTATACGGCTGAGAGGGAGAGAAAGGAGTGAGTATACGGCTGAGAGGGAGAGAAAGGAGTGAGTATACGGCTGAGAGGGAGAGAATGGAGTGAGTATATGGCTGAGAGGGAGAGAAAGGAGTGAGTATAAGGCTGAGAGAAAGGAGTGAGTATACAGCTGAGAGAAAGGAGTGAGTATACAGCTGAGAGAAAGGAGTGAGTATATAGCTGAGAGGGAGAGAAAGGAGTGAGTATACGGCTGAGAGGGAGAGAAAGGAGTGAGTATATGGCTGAGAGGGAGAGAAAGGAGTGAGTATACGGCTGAGAGGGAGAGAAAGGAGTGAGTATATGGCTGAGAGGGAGAGAAAGGAGTGAGTATACGGCTGAGAGGTAGAGAAAGGAGTGAGTATACAGCTGAGAGAGGGAGAGACAGGAGTGAGTATATGGCTGAGAGGGAGAGAAAGGAGTGAGTATATGGCTGAGAGGGAGAGAAAGGAGTGAGTATATGGCTGAGAGGGAGAGAAAGGAGTGAGTAGATAGCTGAGAGGGAGAGAAAGGAGTGAGTAGATAGCTGAGAGGTAGAGAAAGGAGTGAGTATAAGCCTGAGAGGTAGAGAAAGGAGTGAGTATAAGGCTGAGAGAAAGGAGTGAGTATATAGCTGAGAGGGAGAGAAAGGAGTGAGTATAAGGCTGAGAGAAAGGAGTGAGTATACAGCTGAGAGAAAGGAGTGAGTATACAGCTGAGAGGGAGAGAAAGGAGTGAGTATACGGCTGAGAGGGAGAGAAATGAGTGAGTATACGGCTGAGAGGGAGAGAAAGGAGTGAGTATACGGCTGAGAGGGAGAGAAAGGAGTGAGTATACGGCTGAGAGGGAGAGAAAGGAGTGAGTATACGGCTGAGAGGGAGAGAAAGGAGTGAGTATACGGCTGAGAGGGAGAGAATGGAGTGAGTATATGGCTGAGAGGGAGAGAATGGAGTGAGTATATGGCTGAGAGGGAGAGAAAGGAGTGAGTATAAGGCTGAGAGAAAGGAGTGAGTATACAGCTGAGAGGGAGAGAAAGGAGTGAGTATACGGCTGAGAGGGAGAGAAAGGAGTGAGTATACGGCTGAGAGGGAGAGAAAGGAGTGAGTATACGGCTGAGAGGGAGAGAAAGGAGTGAGTATACAGCTGAGAGATGGAGAGACAGGAGTGAGTATATGGCTGAGAGATGGAGAGAAAGGAGTGAGTATACAGCTGAGAGGGAGAGAAAAGAGTGAGTATACGGCTGAGAGGGAGAGAAAGGAGTGAGTATAAGGCTGAGAGAAAGGAGTGAGTATATAGCTGAGAATGAGAGAAAGGAGTGAGTATATGGCTGAGAGGGAGAGAAAGGAGTGAATATATGGCTGAGAGGGAGAGAAAGGAGTGAGTATATGGCTGAGAGGGAGAGAAAGGAGTGAATATATGGCTGAGAGGAAGAGAAAGGAGTGAGTATATGGCTGAGAGGGAGAGACAGGAGTGAGTATATAGCTGAGAAGGAGAGAAAGGAGTGAGTATACAGCTGAGAGTGAGAGAAAGGAGTGAGTATACAGCTGAGAGTGAGAGAAAGGAGTGAGTTTAAGGCAGAGAGGGAGAGAAAGAAGTGAGTATATAGCTGAGAGGGAGAGAAAGGAGTGAGTATATAGCTGAGAATGAGAGAAAGGAGTGAATATATGGCTGAGAGGGAGAGAAAGGAGTGAGTATATGGCTGAGAGGGAGAGAAAGGAGTGAGTATATAGCTGAGAGGGAGAGAAAGAAGTGAGTATATGGTTGAGTTAGAGAAAGGAGTGAGTATACGGCTGAGAGGGAGAGAAAGGAGTGAGTATACGGCTGAGAGGGAGAGAAAGAAATGACTATAAGGCTGAGAGGGAGAGAAAGAAGTGACTATAAGGCTGAGAGGGAGAGAAAGAAGTGACTATAAGGCTGAGAGGGAGAGAAAGAAGTGACTATAAGGCTGAGAGGGAGAGAAAGAAGTGAGTATAAGGCTGAGAGGGAGAGAAAGAAGTGAGTATACAGCTGAGAGGGAGAGAAAGGAGTGAGTATACAGCTGAGAGGGAGAGAAAGGAGTGAGTATACAGCTGAGAGGGAGAGAAAGGAGTGAGTATACGGCTGAGAGGGAGAGAAAGGAGTGAGTATACGGCTGAGAGGGAGAGAAAGGAGTGAGTATACAGCTGAGAGGGAGAGAAAGGAGTGAGTATACAGCTGAGAGGGAGAGAAAGGAGTGAGTATACGGCTGAGAGGGAGAGAAAGGAGTGAGTATATGGCTGAGAGGGAGAGAAAGGAGTGAGTATAAGGCTGACAGGGAGAGAAAGGAGTGAGTATACAGCTGAGAGGGAGAGAAAGGAGTGAGTATACGGCTGAGAGGGAGAGAAAGGAGTGAGTATATGGCTGAGAGGGAGAGAAAGGAGTGAGTATAAGGCTGACAGGGAGAGAAAGGAGTGAGTAGATAGCTGAGAGGGAGAGAAAGGAGTGAGTAGATAGCTGAGAGGAAGAGAAAGGAGTGAGTAGATAGCTGAGAGGGAGAGAAAGAGAGAAAGGAGTGAGTATACAGCTGAGAGGGAGAGAAATGAGTGAGTAGATAGCTGAGAGGGAGAGAAAGGAGTGAGTAGATAGCTGAGAGGGAGAGAAAGGAGTGAGTAGTTAGCTGAGAGGGAGAGAAAGGAGTGAGTATACAGCTGAGAGGGAGAGAAAGGAGTGAGTATACTGCTGAGAGGGAGAGAAAGGAGTGAGTATACAGCTGAGAGGGAGAGAAATGAGTGAGTATATGGCTGAGAGGGAGAGAAAGGAGTGAGTATAAGGCTGAGAGGTAGAGAAAGGAGTGAGTATAAGGCTGAGAGGTAGAGAAAGGAGTGAGTATAAGGCTGAGAGGTAGAGAAAGGAGTGAGTATAAGGCTGTGAGGTAGAGAAAGGAGTGAGTATATAGCTGAGAGGTAGAGAAAGGAGTGAGTATAAGGCTGAGAGGTAGGGAAAGGAGTGAGTATAAGGCTGAGAGGTAGAGAAAGGAGTGAGTATAAGGCTGAGAGAAAGGAGTGAGTATATAGCTGAGAGGTAGAGAAAGGAGTGAGTATAAGGCTCAGAGGTAGAGAAAGGAGTGAGTATAAGCCTGAGAGGTAGAGAAAGGAGTGAGTATAAGGCTGAGAGAAAGGAGTGAGTATATAGCTGAGAGGGAGAGAAAGGAGTGAGTATAAGGCTGAGAGAAAGGAGTGAGTATACAGCTGAGAGAAAGGAGTGAGTATATAGCTGAGAGGGAGAGAAAGGAGTGAGTATACGGCTGAGAGGGAGAGAAATGAGTGAGTATACGGCTGAGAGGGAGAGAAAGGAGTGAGTATACGGCTGAGAGGGAGAGAAAGGAGTGAGTATACGGCTGAGAGGGAGAGAATGGAGTGAGTATATGGCTGAGAGGGAGAGAAAGGAGTGAGTATAAGGCTGAGAGAAAGGAGTGAGTATACAGCTGAGAGAAAGGAGTGAGTATACAGCTGAGAGAAAGGAGTGAGTATATAGCTGAGAGGGAGAGAAAGGAGTGAGTATACGGCTGAGAGGGAGAGAAAGGAGTGAGTATATGGCTGAGAGGGAGAGAAAGGAGTGAGTATACGGCTGAGAGGGAGAGAAAGGAGTGAGTATATGGCTGAGAGGGAGAGAAAGGAGTGAGTATACGGCTGAGAGGTAGAGAAAGGAGTGAGTATACAGCTGAGAGAGGGAGAGACAGGAGTGAGTATATGGCTGAGAGGGAGAGAAAGGAGTGAGTATATGGCTGAGAGGGAGAGAAAGGAGTGAGTATATGGCTGAGAGGGAGAGAAAGGAGTGAGTAGATAGCTGAGAGGGAGAGAAAGGAGTGAGTAGATAGCTGAGAGGTAGAGAAAGGAGTGAGTATAAGCCTGAGAGGTAGAGAAAGGAGTGAGTATAAGGCTGAGAGAAAGGAGTGAGTATATAGCTGAGAGGGAGAGAAAGGAGTGAGTATAAGGCTGAGAGAAAGGAGTGAGTATACAGCTGAGAGAAAGGAGTGAGTATACAGCTGAGAGGGAGAGAAAGGAGTGAGTATACGGCTGAGAGGGAGAGAAATGAGTGAGTATACGGCTGAGAGGGAGAGAAAGGAGTGAGTATACGGCTGAGAGGGAGAGAAAGGAGTGAGTATACGGCTGAGAGGGAGAGAAAGGAGTGAGTATACGGCTGAGAGGGAGAGAAAGGAGTGAGTATACGGCTGAGAGGGAGAGAATGGAGTGAGTATATGGCTGAGAGGGAGAGAATGGAGTGAGTATATGGCTGAGAGGGAGAGAAAGGAGTGAGTATAAGGCTGAGAGAAAGGAGTGAGTATACAGCTGAGAGGGAGAGAAAGGAGTGAGTATACGGCTGAGAGGGAGAGAAAGGAGTGAGTATACGGCTGAGAGGGAGAGAAAGGAGTGAGTATACGGCTGAGAGGGAGAGAAAGGAGTGAGTATACAGCTGAGAGATGGAGAGACAGGAGTGAGTATATGGCTGAGAGATGGAGAGAAAGGAGTGAGTATACAGCTGAGAGGGAGAGAAAAGAGTGAGTATACGGCTGAGAGGGAGAGAAAGGAGTGAGTATAAGGCTGAGAGAAAGGAGTGAGTATATAGCTGAGAGGGAGAGAAAGGAGTGAGTATAAGGCTGAGAGAAAGGAGTGAGTATACAGCTGAGAGTGAGAGAAAGGAGTGAGTTTAAGGCAGAGAGGGAGAGAAAGAAGTGAGTATATAGCTGAGAGGGAGAGAAAGGAGTGAGTATACAGCTGAGAGTGAGAGAAAGGAGTGAGTTTAAGGCAGAGAGGGAGAGAAAGAAGTGAGTATATAGCTGAGAGGGAGAGAAAGGAGTGAGTATACAGCTGAGAGTGAGAGAAAGGAGTGAGTTTAAGGCTGAGAGAGGGAGAGACAGGATTGAGTATATAGCTGAGAATGAGAGAAAGGAGTGAGTATATGGCTGAGAGGGAGAGAAAGGAGTGAATATATGGCTGAGAGGGAGAGAAAGGAGTGAGTATATGGCTGAGAGGGAGAGAAAGGAGTGAATATATGGCTGAGAGGGAGAGAAAGGAGTGAGTATATGGCTGAGAGGGAGAGACAGGAGTGAGTATATAGCTGAGAAGGAGAGAAAGGAGTGAGTATACAGCTGAGAGTGAGAGAAAGGAGTGAGTATACAGCTGAGAGTGAGAGAAAGGAGTGAGTTTAAGGCAGAGAGGGAGAGAAAGAAGTGAGTATATAGCTGAGAGGGAGAGAAAGGAGTGAGTATATAGCTGAGAATGAGAGAAAGGAGTGAATATATGGCTGAGAGGGAGAGAAAGGAGTGAGTATATGGCTGAGAGGGAGAGAAAGGAGTGAGTATATAGCTGAGAGAGGGAGAGAAAGAAGTGAGTATATGGTTGAGTTAGAGAAAGGAGTGAGTATACGGCTGAGAGGGAGAGAAAGGAGTGAGTATACGGCTGAGAGGGAGAGAAAGAAATGACTATAAGGCTGAGAGGCAGAGAAAGAAGTGACTATAAGGCTGAGAGGGAGAGAAAGAAGTGACTATAAGGCTGAGAGGGAGAGAAAGAAGTGACTATAAGGCTGAGAGGGAGAGAAAGAAGTGACTATAAGGCTGAGAGGGAGAGAAAGAAGTGAGTATATGGTTGAGTTAGAGAAAGGAGTGAGTATACGGCTGAGAGGGAGAGAAAGGAGTGAGTATACGGCTGAGAGGGAGAGAAAGAAATGACTATAAGGCTGAGAGGGAGAGAAAGAAGTGACTATAAGGCTGAGAGGGAGAGAAAGAAGTGAGTATAAGGCTGAGAGAGGGAGAGAAAGAAGTGACTATAAGGCTGAGAGGGAGAGAAAGAAGTGACTATAAGGCTGAGAGGGAGAGAAAGAAGTGACTATAAGGCTGAGAGGGAGAGAAAGAAGTGACTATAAGGCTGAGAGGGAGAGAAAGAAGTGAGTATAAGGCTGAGAGGGAGAGAAAGAAGTGACTATAAGGCTGAGAGGGAGAGAAAGAAGTGACTATAAGGCTGAGAGGGAGAGAAAGAAGTGACTATAAGGCTGAGAGGGAGAGAAAGAAGTGACTATAAGGCTGAGAGGGAGAGAAAGAAGTGAGTATATGGTTGAGTTAGAGAAAGGAGTGAGTATAGGGCTGAGAGGGAGAGAAAGGAGTGAGTATAAGGCTGAGAGGGAGAGAAAGAAGTGACTATAAGGCTGAGAGGGAGAGAAAGAAGTGACTATAAGGCTGAGAGGGAGAGAAAGAAGTGACTATAAGGCTGAGAGGGAGAGAAAGAAGTGAGTGATTGAGAGAAGGGAGTAAACATTTTGACCCCCATCACTGTAACTTTGGTCAAGGTTTGGTTCAGGTCAAACTCTGGTAATGCTTTCCTTTTCTATGGCTTGGATGATGGTCAGCAGAGATGCCCAATATTGATGACAACATTGTCTATCAACCTTTTCCATATTTGCTTGTTTTCATAAGCCTATCTTTATGTATTACATAGTAGACCTAATAATAACTTTTTATATGAATCACTTTTCATACCTTTTGCTCAAAGCACTAGGTAAAAACAAAATGTCAGTGGTTAAATATTAAATTGAATATTAAATTGATTAAATATTGATTGATTACAGTAGTAATTATGTCTTACTATTAAACCCTCTGCCCTCACTCTCTCTTTCTCTCTTTCCCTGTTTATACCTGTTGCTAACATGGGTTCTTTGTCCTGATCCTTTCTACATTCTGATTGTGCCCATATTTTCAGAAATGTGTCTGTTAATTAGATCACAATTAGATCACAATGGGTCTTTTGTTTTGTCTTCACCTGTCTACAAATGTGGGCACAATCAGAATGTGGACAAGACTAGGACAGAGGATGCATTTTAGAACCGGGTATAAACAGGGCTTCTGTGACTGTTCTTTCCTCCTGCCATTCAGTCTTTTACAATCATTCACTCCATTATGATCATTACATTTGAATAGAGAATTTGTAGACACAATTTTGTTGATCTTTTCCCTCGGTCCCATGCTTCTCTCGCCGAATGCTTCTCCCCTGTTCCCTCATCCCCAAGTCTATTTCTCTCTGCTGTTTCATCAGAGGGTATAGGTGGGCCTAATGTTGCAAAATTCCACCAACTTTCAATAAATTCCCTGGTTTTCCTGAAATCCTGGTTGGAAGATTCGTGGAATAAGCAGGAAATCCTTTCAAAAATCATTTCTGGAAAAGCAGGGAATTTATTGAAAGTTCCTGGAATGTTGCAACCTTAGGTTGTACTCTTCTAGCACATAATCATCTTTGTCAAGACAGCACCTTTTTGCTCCTTGATGCACCATCAAAGAAAAGAGATTGTCAATAGCTTTTACTAAATCCATGGAAATAATACTGTAGAATCTTGATTAAACTGATCCCATACTGATTGTGATTGTGATGACGTCAGTGTTATTTGGAGGTGTAACAATACAAGTCTCTGGGTTGGATTTCACTCATACTGGCATGCATTGATACAGTCCCTTTGGAACCTGTGTGTGTGTGTGTGTGTGTGTGTGTGTGTGTGTGTGTGTGTGTGTGTGTGTGTGTGTGTGTGTGTGTGTGTGTGTGTGTGTGTGTGTGTGTGTGTGTGTGTGTGTGTGTGTGTGTGTGTGTGTGTGTGTGTGTGTATGAGTAATTCAGAGCAGTCGACTCTGAAGGTGGGGATTGGTGCAGGGTTGAAATACTGCAGGCCTTTATTATAATGCATGGCATACACACTGTGGAGCACTGGTTAAATAGTGTGTGAGTGTAACCGAGCTGCTTCCTGGAGGACCGAGCTGATACCTGGAGACTCACGTTAGCTTTCTAATCTGATTCCTAGGCTTTAGCTCAGTGAGTCACAACAAGAATACAACACAACATGGGGTATTTGGATTTGTCTGTGTGCGCGTCAACTATCTCTCACAGACTCACGTCAGAATTAGACATTCATCTATGTTCCTCAAACATCAAATTTCGAAGTCAAACAAAATGTAAAATTTAAGGTTAATTTTTGGCATTAGCTGCAGGTACGTTCACTGCATTGCAGTGTAGGTCACTAAGCATTGAATTAAAACACTAGCCTCTCCCCTATTGTGGTACAAGCCACAGTCTGATTGATTAGTACTGTGTGTGTGTGTGTGTGCGTGCGTGTGAAGGAAATGATGCAGGTCAACAACACAAAAAGCCAACAATCAATATACGTAATATAAATATAAAATGTCTGTGCTGTCTAACTTCAAGGATGTTCTATCACACAGAAGTGCTAGGATTTATAGTGTGTGAATATTGGTGTGACGGGAACGTGTGCTATTATAGCCTTTGTGAGCACATATTTACAACCATGTGGTTCTGTGACGTCAGCTCTCTCTCTCTGTGTGTGTGTGTGTGTGTGTGTGTGTGTGTGTGTGTGTGTGTGTGTGTGTGTGTGTGTGTGTGTGTGTGTGTGTGTGTGTGTGTGTGTGTGTGTGTGTGTGTGTGTGTGTGTGTGTGTGTGTGTGTGTGTGTGTAGGTAGCAGTATGGGGTTGAGTGAATCTCTGTGTGTGTGTGTGTGTGTGTGTGTGTGTGTGTGTGTGTGTGTGTGTGTGGGTAGCAGTATGGGGTTGAGTGAATCTCTCTCTGTGTGTGTGTGTGTGTGTGTGTGTGTGTGTGTGTGTGTGTGTGTGTGTGTGTGTGTGTGTGTGTGTGTGTGTGTGTGTGTGTGTGTGTGTGTGTGTAGGTAGCAGTATGGGGTTGAGTGAATCTCTCTGTGTGTGTGTGTGTGTGTGTGTGTGTGTGTGTGTGTGTGTGTGTGTGTGTGTGTGTGTGTGTGTGTGTGTGTGTGTGTGTGTGTGTGTGTGGGTAGCAGTATGGGGTTGAGTGAATCTCTCTGTGTGTGTGTGTGTGTAGGTAGCAGTATGGGGTTGAGTGAATCTCTCTGTGTGTGTGTGTGTAGGTAGCAGTATGGGGTTGAGTGAATCTGTGTGTGTGTGTGTGTGTGTGTGTGTGTGTGTGTGTGTGTGTGTGTGTGTGTGTGTGTGTGTGTGTGTGTGTGTGTGTGTGTGTGTGTGTGTGTGTGTAGGTAGCAGTATGGGGTTGAGTGAATCTGTGTGTGTGTGTGTGTGTGTGTGTGTAGGTAGCAGTATGGGGTTGAGTGAATCTCTCTTTTCACCATCACCATTACTGCATGAAAGACCTGTCACTCTGAATTAGCTCTCTTCAGCTCTTCTGCTCCCCTTTTTTCCGTGCGTGTATATATGTGTGTGTGTGTGTAAGATAGAGAGGGTGATGAAGAGAGAGGAAGGGAGGAAGGGAATGTGTAAAGCCATTTTAAAGCCATAGGTCATCATTCAGTCAGTCCTCTGGTAGCCTGGTTCACACACAAATACAAACACACTGAATTAGAATAGTGGCGGTGTACAGGAACCACTGGCTATATGTCAACCTACAAACCAGCCGTGAATCATGCCTCAGAAGATGACCGTATTTACAGCAGCAGTGTGCATTTGAGTCAAGGAGATGATGACATAATTCTTATCAGGCGTGGAAAACAGGGCATTTTTCCTTCTGTGGTCTCGAGTCACCATCTTACCAAAAATAGTCTACCGTTACCGTTTTTATCCCCTCCCCTCTACACAATTATGCGTGGCATCTCTCTCTCTCTCTCTCTCTCTCTCTCTCTGCGGAACTGTGCTACCGCAATGCTCACAACCCTGCATTTCTTTAGACAGCGGTGGAAATGGCCATCATATTCTGTTGTATGAAAATAAAAATAAACAATCCCGATGAATCTCCATCCTGCCGACCTTCAACAAAATATCGATATCAATAACACTCTTAACTTGGTCATGGCTAGCATGCTATTTAGGCGTGCACGCAACTGACGCACGTACACACACGCTCCAGTAACCACATGTAGAAACATTATGATTGCCAAAAGACGGTGGTTTTAGCATCTGTGTTGCCCCAAACAAAAGAGCCCTGTTGTAGCCTACATGCACAACAGCAAATGAATAGCCAGCTTATTCTGATTTTCGAGTAGCCAAGTTTATCCGTTCACATCACTGGAGAGTTCGGTCGGATGCGACAAGTTGCTTATGTTGAGGGCTCGGTGTGAGAGATAGATAGAGGAACGGACGGGCAGACAGAGCGAACTAGCACTCAGTAACTGGAGGGGAGGGGGAGACGCATTCTCACCGAGTACACACACGCATTGGCTACATCTACTGTAGACAAATTCCTGTTTCACTGATGTGTCTGTGTATCCGCTGTATATCTGTTAAAACCATTTCATCATATGGCTGAGTTATGTTTAGTAGAGAAATGACATACAGTTTCTTACACGGTATTTTTTTCACGTAATTTTGTCTTAATACCCCCCTGTTTGTTATTTCGAGGCCGTTATTTTGTCGTCCACCCCCCCTCTCTCTTTTTCTCCCCATCTCCTTTTCCTCTCTTTGGGAGTGTGACGGTCTTCGAATAAGCTTCTGAAATAATAAGCCGGCAGGTAAGACTTGTCTATAAGATTATTTACATTCGGGGCTTGTAATATAGGTTATAATATTGGTCATTTTTTAAGTGCTTGTATTTGGTTTAACGAAAAACCAATCAATCGATGGCTATTTGCAAGCTACATTCTCCTGCCAATTCGTTTCACACTGCTCGCAACCCACTAATTGTCTGTGTCAGTTTAAAACAGTAATAGACCATGAATGTAGGCAATTAAACGTCAAATTAATGTGCCTTTGTTCTGCAAATTACAATACAAGAGCAGAAATGATGCTTCGAATGCAACTACATATCCCTATAATATCGCGTTTGGGCGCGGGCGACGGCGCATCCATAGAAATCCGTTTATGCAGGTGTTTAATATGTCTGTATGAAAATGTCCTGCACATTTTCAGTGTGTTTGAGGTCATAGTGTGTGAATGTGTCTTTGATCCTCAGTCAAACGAGTTCTCACGCACTATGCCGGTCGGTCGGTCGCGTAACACTAGGCGTCCATTTTCCACGGTGGAGGCAGTGCAGTTAGTGTGATGTGTATACTGTATTAATGAATGCACTGCGGTCCGCATCGCTGTATTTCAGTCTCTCCATGCTCTCCGCCGCGGCTCTGTCTGTCGTGCTGTATCGAACATGTGTCTGTGTGGCATTGCTTTCATATCATCCATCCTTCACACTGTCTATCTCTGCCTGAATGCTCAAGCGCGCCAATAACTATGGAAGCCTATCATATTAGTTTCATGCTGCAGCCTAAATGCACCGCATGATCTTATGGGCATGTCATTTGTGACCATCTTGTTTTGAGGCCTCTGCCTCGTCTCCACAGAGGACCACCACACATGTCTTTTTTCTCTTAGGTCCATACATAACTATTAAACCCACACGTAGGTTGTTCAAGCCTTAATTCTCCATAGGATTATGAAATCTGAGGTGGAATGGTGTTCCCCAGTGGTATTTCACGTTAGTGGGTTTGACTGACCAGAGTGCAGAACAGCATCGTTGTTATGTCATGAAGCTCATAAGTATTTGTATTTTTTCTCTATAAATGGCCATTTGCTCTGTTGTCACCAACATCTCTCTCTCTCTGTCTCTCTCTGTCTCTCTCTCTCTCTCTCTCTCTCTCTCTCTCTCTCTCTCTCTCTGTCTCTGTCTCTGTCTCTGTCTCTCTCTCTGTCTCTCTCTCTGTCTCTCTCTCTGTCTCTCTCTCTGTCTCTCTCTCTGTCTCTCTCTCTCTCTCTGTCTCTGTCTCTCTCTCTCTCTGTCTCTGTCTCTCTCTCTGTCTCTCTCTGTCTCTCTCTCTCTCTCTGTCTCTGTCTCTCTCTGTCTCTGTCTCTCTCTGTCTCTCTCTGTCTCTGTCTCTCTCTCTCTCTCTCTCTCTGTCTCTCTCTGTCTCTCTCTCTCTCTCTCTCTCTCTCTCTCTCTCTCTCTCTCTCTCTCTCTCTCTCTCTCTCTCTCTCTCTCTCTCTCTCTCTCTCTCTCTCTCTCTCTCTCTCTCTCTCTCTCTCTCTCTCTCTCTCAGCTCTGCTAGTCATCCGTTCCATCCTAAGAATTAACAGGAATTCAATTCCAAGCAATGTTCGACTACATTTGGACTGGGAACCCTATTCCATTTGACATGTCGGATTACTTGACGATTATATCATGCCATCTCTCGGAATTCACCATCTTTCCCAGTAACCTATTTCTACACCTGCTACAGTGGAAAATAATGTTATTCCACTATGTTGGCTGGAGGTGGAAGAATCATGGGGGATTTTGGAGCTGAACTGTAAGGCCATGCTGTCCATTGTATTGCTATGGTTCTTTCTGCAGCTCTGTTTTCTCCTGACCCCACAGCATCCCCCTCAGACATGCTCTCTGTATTGGTTGTTGTTCTGTGATGATGTGTGTGACTGTCCAGAGGGCCCTGGCTCTTCCATGCATGTAGCCATCACTGCAGCTGCAGCACTGTCAGGAACCATGCCATTGCATCGTCTGACCTCTTGATGTAATAACGTAGTCCAAGTTGTTGGGCTGTTCACAATCCACTGCAATATAGAGCTTTATATGGTGGTCATAATTTATAGCATAATTACTTTCTCCTGATTCATTTCCCCCAGAACATTAGGACTGTGGTCTGTTCCAAACACCCTTTCTTAAAGCAGCCCTGTAAGATAGAACAGGGGTTCCCAAAGTTTTTCACCCGGGCCCCCCTTCCAGCATTGGGGAACATTGTGTGTTATAAATAGCTCGCTAAGTTATGCTATGACTGACACGACAAGAGGAACTGATGATGCACTACCGAATTTTGAAATTGTACCTTTCCAGCCGTGTAGACTTGTAGACAGTGAGCTAGCTGGATAGACTTGTAGACAGTGAGCTAGCTGGATAGACTTGTAGACCGTGAGCTAGCTGGATAGACTTGTAGACCGTGAGCTAGCTGGATAGACTTGTAGACAGTGAGCTAGCTGGATAGACTTGTAGACAGTGAGCTAGCTGGATAGACTTGTAGACCGTGAGCTAGCTGGGTAGACTTGTAGACCGTGAGCTAGCTGGGTAGACTTGTAGACCGTGAGCTAGCTGGGTAGACTTGTAGACAGTGAGCTAGCTGGGTAGACTTGTAGACAGTGAGCTAGCTGGATAGACTTGTAGACAGTGAGCTAGCTGGGTAGACTTGTAGACAGTGAGCTAGCTGGGTAGACTTGTAGGCAGTGAGCTAGCTGGGTAGACTTGTAGACAGTGAGCTAGCTGGGTAGACTTGTAGACAGTGAGCTAGCTGGATAGACTTGTAGACCGTGAGCTAGCTGGGTAGACTTGTAGACAGTGAGCTAGCTGGATAGACTTGTAGACAGTGAGCTAGCTGGATAGACTTGTAGACAGTGAGCTAGCTGGATAGACTTGTAGACCGTGAGCTAGCTGGATAGACTTGTAGACAGTGAGCTAGCTGGGTAGACTTGTAGACAGTGAGCTAGCTGGGTAGACTTGCAGACAGTGAGCTAGCTGGCTAGACTTGTAGACAGTGAGCTAGCTGGATAGACTTGTAGACAGTGAGCTAGCTGGATAGACTTGTACATAGTGAGCTAGCTGGATAGACTTGTAGACCGTGAGCTAGCTGGATAGACTTGTAGCACATATTGAAGCCCTCCACAATGAAAGCTGTTTGATTCATTGTCACTCACCAAACTGCTTCTCCATTGTGTGCTGATCAGTGTTCTATGCGGAAAGGTAAAATCCATGCTACTACTCTGGTGTATTGGTGAGACCCAGTAAGATAAGGAGCCATTTCAACTCAACCCATTGTCTCTGTGATTTAACAGTGAGTGTTTGGCCTGCTACAGTTTGTCTATAGTACTAATCAACAAGTTGAATCCGGCAGGGGCGCAACTTTCACTGGGGACGGGGGGTTAGACCCACCACCTCACATTCTGAAATTGCATTTTAGTTCCCTTCCAGTTTTTATCATTGGAATGTGATAGAAAATTAGGCAATGGTGAGCTTTAGGACCATGCGGATGCCTCCGAGCGGTCAGGTAGGCTGTTTGGAGTATTTATCCAATTGGATACATTTTTGTTAAATAAAATAAAAACATTATGTCCCCCCACTTCTAAAACCAAAGTTGCGCCCCTGGAATGAGGTGTGGTGTAGATCTGCAGGTCTCCCATAGATAATAAATAATAGATATGCAGTACCCCCATATATATTACATTTACATTGAACAGATAGTACACTTTGATCAGTTTGAGATTTAATGTCATAATCTGTTTGCGGACACTGTTTCCAGGTTGCTCTGATTGAGGTGCTGGGTTATTCCATTTAGGAAATGTGGCTCCAATTGGTTTCTCTTGGTGATCTTGGTGTTGGGCAGGTTTGAATATACATTTTTGTTCAAAATTACAAATTGCTTTACATTGAAAGGGGGGAACTCACTTCATCCAATGTCAATGTGGAACACCCACTACCCAATGAGGAGCACTGGCCTAGGGGTAAAAGTGATATCAGCCAATTTATGGGTGACCTAGAACAGTTGGACAGAATATCTGAAACTTTTGAACAGACCTAGAACAGTTGGACAGAATATCTGAAACTTTTGAACATTTCTTTTTCCCTTTCCATCTCTTTTCTTGTCATTTCACTACACTGTGATTCCAGTCCCAGGAAGGAATGATTTCTTCTTTCCCCCAGTCTCCCTTTCTCTCACTCCTTCTGTTTCTCTCTTCAGTGAAACACAGTAGTTGAGTTCTGCAATGATCATCATTTCTGTCATGCAGCAATTGTTCAGAGGATCAATGCTTTTGTAGCAGGGCTGCCTTTTATGACTATGGTTTTGGGCTCCCATTCTTCTATCCAGACTCTCCATACCCAGCCTCTCCTTACCCAGCCTCTCCTTACCCAGCCTCTCCTTACCCAGCCTCTCCTTGCCAAGTCTCTCCTTGCCCAGTCTCTCCTTAACCAGTGTCTCCTTACCCAGTCTCTCCTTACCCAGCCTCCCCTTACCAAGTCTCTCCTTACCCAGTCTCTCCTTACCCAGTCTCTCCTTACCAAGTCTCTCCTTAACCAGCCTCTCCTTACCCAGTCTCTCCTTACCAAGTCTCTCCTTACCCAGTCTCTCCTTACCCAGTCTCTCCTTACCAAGTCTCTCCTTACCAAGTCTCTCCTTACCAAGTCTCTCCTTACCCAGCCTCTCCTTACCAAGTCTCTCCTTACCCAGCCTCTCCTTACCAAGTCTCTCCTTACCCAGCCTCCCCTTACCAAGTCTCTCCTTACCCAGCCTCTCCTTACCCAGTCTCTCCTTACCCAGCCTCTCCTTACCAAGTCTCTCCTTACCAAGTCTCTCCATACCCAGCCTCTCCTCACCCAGCCTTCCCTTACCCAGTCTCTCCTTACCCAGCCTCCCCTTACCAAGTCTCTCCTTACCCAGCCTCCCCTTACCAAGTCTCTCCTTACCCAGCCTCCCCTTACCAAGTCTCTCCTTACCCAGCCTTCCCTTACCCAGTCTCTCCTTACCCAGCCTCTCCTTACCCAGTCTCTCCTTACCAAGTCTCTCCTTACCCAGCCTCTCCATACCCAGCCTCTCCTCACCCAGCCTCCCCTTACCCAGACTCTCCTTACCCAGACTCTCCTTACCAAGTCTCTCCTTACCAAGTCTCTCCTTACCAAGTCTCTCGTTACCCAGCCTCTCCTTACCAAGTCTCTCCTTACCAAGTCTCTCCTTACCAAGTCTCTCCCGACCCAGTCTCTCCTTACCAAGTCTCTCCTTACCAAGTCTCTCCTTACCAAGTCTCTCGTTACCCAGCCTCCCCTTACCCAGCCTCCCCTTACCAAGTCTCTCCTTACCCAGTCTCTCCTTTCATGTCTCTCCTTACCAAGTCTCTCCTTACCCTGTCTCTCCTTACCCTGTCTCTCCTTGCCAAGTCACTCCATACACTGTCTCTCCTTGCCCAGTCTCTCCTTACCCTGTCTCTCCTTACCCTGTCTCTCCTTACCCAGTCTTTCCTTACCCAGTCTCCCCTTACACAGTCTCTCCTTAACCAGCCTCTCCTTGCCAAGTCTCTCCTTACCAAGTCTCTCCTTACCAAGTCTCTCCTAACCCAGTCTCTCCTTACCCAGTCTCTCCTTACCCAGTCTCTCCTTACCCAGTCTCTCCTTACCCAGTCTCTCCTTACCAAGTCTCTCCTTACCAAGTCTCTCCTTACCAAGTCTCTCCTTACCCAGTCTCTCCTTAACCAGCCTCTCCTTAACCAGCTTCTCCTTACCCAGCCTCTCCATACCCAGCCTCTCCATACCCAGCCTCTCCTTACTTTGCCTCTCCTTACTTTGCCTCTCCTTTCCCAGTCTCTCCTTAACCAGCCTCTCCATACCCAGCCTCTCCTTACTTTGCCTCTCCTTACTTTGCCTCTCCTTTCCCAGTCTCTCCTTAACCAGCCTCTCCTTACTTTGCCTCTCCTTTCCCAGTCTCTCCTTAACCAGCCTCTCCTTACTTTGCCTCTCCTTACTTTGCCTCTCCTTTCCCAGTCTCTCCTTAACCAGCCTCTCCTTAACCAGCTTCTCCTTACCCAGCCTCTCCATACCCAGCCTCTCCTTACCCAGTCTCTCCTTACCCAGTCTCTCCTTAACCAGCCTCTCCTTAACCAGCTTCTCCTTACCCAGCCTCTCCATACCCAGCCTCTCCTTACCCAGTCTCTCCTTAACCAGCCTCTCCTTAACCAGCTTCTCCTTACCCAGCCTCTCCATACCCAGCCTCTCCTTACCCAGTCTCTCCTTAACCAGCCTCTCCTTAACCAGCTTCTCCTTACCCAGCCTCTCCTTACCCAGTCTCTCCTTAACCAGCCTCTCCTTAACCAGCTTCTCCTTACCCAGCCTCTCCATACCCAGCCTCTCCTTACTTTGCCTCTCCTTACTTTGCCTCTCCTTACTTTGCCTCTCCTTACTTTGCCTCTCCTTACTTTGCCTCTCCTTACTTTGCCTCTCCTTACTTTGCCTCTCCTTACTTTGCCTCTCCTTACCAAGTCTCTCCTTACTTTGCCTCTCCTTACTTTGCCTCTCCTTACTTTGCCTCTCCTTACTTTGCCTCTCCTTACTTTGCCTCTCCTTACTTTGCCTCTCCTTACTTTGCCTCTCCTTACCAAGTCTCTCCTTACTTTGCCTCTCCTTACTTTGCCTCTCCTTACTTTGCCTCTCCTTACTTTGCCTCTCCTTACCAAGTCTCTCCTTACTTTGCCTCTCCTTACTTTGCCTCTCCTTACTTTGCCTCTCCTTACTTTGCCTCTCCTTACTTTGCCTCTCCTTACCAAGTCTCTCCTTACTTTGCCTCTCCTTACTTTGCCTCTCCTTACTTTGCCTCTCCTTACTTTGCCTCTCCTTACTTTGCCTCTCCTTACTTTGCCTCTCCTTACCAAGTCTCTCCTTACCAAGTCTCTCCTTACTTTGCCTCTCCTTACTTTGCCTCTCCTTACTTTGCCTCTCCTTACCAAGTCTCTCCTTACTTTGCCTCTCCTTACTTTGCCTCTCCTTACTTTGCCTCTCCTTACCAAGTCTCTCCTTACCAAGTCTCTCCTTACTTTGCCTCTCCTTACTTTGCCTCTCCTTACTTTGCCTCTCCTTACTTTGCCTCTCCTTACTTTGCCTCTCCTTACTTTGCCTCTCCTTACCAAGTCTCTCCTTACCAAGTCTCTCCTTACTTTGCCTCTCCTTACCAAGTCTCTCCTTACTTTGCCTCTCCTTACCAAGTCTCTCCTTACTTTGCCTCTCCTTACCAAGTCTCTCCTTACCAAGTCTCTCCTTACTTTGCCTCTCCTTACTTTGCCTCTCCTTACTTTGCCTCTCCTTACTTTGCCTCTCCTTACTTTGCCTCTCCTTACTTTGCCTCTCCTTACTTTGCCTCTCCTTACCAAGTCTCTCCTTACCAAGTCTCTCCTTACTTTGCCTCTCCTTACTTTGCCTCTCCTTACTTTGCCTCTCCTTACTTTGCCTCTCCTTACTTTGCCTCTCCTTACCAAGTCTCTCCTTACCCAGTCTCTCCTTAACCAGCCTCTCCTTAACCAGCTTCTCCTTACCCAGCCTCTCCATACCCAGCCTCTCCTTACCCAGTCTCTCCTTAACCAGCCTCTCCTTAACCAGCTTCTCCTTACCCAGCCTCTCCATACCCAGTCTCTCCTTACCAAGTCTCTCCTTACCCAGTCTCTCCTTAACCAGCCTCTCCTTAACCAGCTTCTCCTTACCCAGCCTCTCCATACCCAGTCTCTCCTTACCAAGTCTCTCCTTACCAAGTCTCTCCTTACCAAGTCTCTCCTTAACCAGCCTCTCCTTACCCAGTCTCTCCTTACCCAGCCTCTCCATACCCAGCCTCTCCATACCCAGTCTCTCCTTACCCAGTCTCTCCTTACCCAGCCTCTCCTTACCAAGTCTTTCCTTACCCAGCCTCACCTTACCCAGCCTTATCCAACCTCTCTCTCCAGTCTCTCCCAAGTCTTTCTTCCAGTCTCTCCAGTCTCTCCCCATTCCATCCCCAGTCTCTCTCCAGGTCTCTCCTCATCTCTTTCTATTGTCTCTTCAGTCTTGCGTCCCCAGTCTCTCATCACTTTCCAGTCTCTCCCCCAGTCTCTCCTTCTGTCTCTCCTCCCGTCTCTCCTCCAGTCTCTCCCCAGTGTCTCTCCCCATTGTCTCCTTCCCCAATCTCTTCCCAATCTCTCTCAAGTCTCTTGCCAGTCTCTCCCCAGTGTCTCTCCAGTCTCTCCCCAATCTATCTGCAGTCTCTCACCAGTCAAATGTGTCTCACGTTGTCTACTGATTGAGAGAGGATCAAGTCTTTCTATCAGCGCAGCCAATGTCTGCTTATAGTGCGAGCACATCATGCCTGCTCCACTTCCTCATTGCTAGCTGTAGCCTGTCCTAAGGAAACACTGCTTATAGTGCGAGCACATCATGCCTGCTCCACTTCCTCATTGCTAGCTGTAGCCTGTCCTGAGGAAACACTGCTTATAGTGCGAGCACATCATGCCTGCCCCACTTCCTCATTGCTAGCTGTAGCCTGTCCTGAGGAAACACTGCTTATAGTGCGAGCACATCATGCCTGCCCCACTTCCTCATTGCTAGCTGTAGCCTGTCCTGAGGAAACACTGCTTATAGTGCGAGCACATCATGCCTGCCCCACTTCCTCATTGCTAGCTGTAGCCTGTCCTGAGGAAACACTGCTTATAGTGCAAGCACATCATGCCTGCCCCACTTCCTCATTGCTAGCTGTAGCCTGTCCTGAGGAAACACTGCTTATAGTGCGAGCACATCATGCCTGCTCCACTTCCTCATTGCTAGCTGTAGTCTGTCCTGAGGAAACACTGCTTATAGTGCGAGCACATCATGCCTGCCCCACTTCCTCATTGCTAGCTGTAGCCTGTCCTGAGGAAACACTGCTTATAGTGCGAGCACATCATGCCTGCCCCACTTCCTCATTGCTAGCTGTAGCCTGTCCTGAGGAAACACTGCTTATAGTGCGAGCACATCATGCCTGCCCCACTTCCTCATTGCTAGCTGTAGCCTGTCCTGAGGAAACACTGCTTATAGTGCCAGCACATCATGCCTGCCCCACTTCCTCATTGCTAGCTGTAGCCTGTCCTGAGGAAACACTGCTTATAGTGCGAGCACATCATGCCTGCCCCACTTCCTCATTGCTAGCTGTAGCCTGTCCTGAGGAAACACTGCTTATAGTGCGAGCACATCATGCCTGCCCCACTTCCTCATTGCTAGCTGTAGCCTGTCCTGAGGAAACACTGCTTATAGTGCCAGCACATCATGCCTGCCCCACTTCCTCATTGCTAGCTGTAGCCTGTCCTGAGGAAACACTGCTTATAGTGCGAGCACATCATGCCTGCCCCACTTCCTCATTGCTAGCTGTAGCCTGTCCTGAGGAAACACTGCTTATAGTGCGAGCACATCATGCCTGCCCCACTTCCTCATTGCTAGCTGTAGCCTGTCCTGAGGAAACACTGCTTATAGTGCGAGCACATCATGCCTGCCCCACTTCCTCATTGCTAGCTGTAGCCTGTCCTGAGGAAACACTGCTTATAGTGCGAGCACATCATGCCTGCCCCACTTCCTCATTGCTAGCTGTAGCCTGTCCTGAGGAAACACTGCTTTCACTGGGAGTCTGGGCTGCATCACCACTTATTATGCTGCACAAAAGTTAACACACTTGAATAATGCAACACGGCATGTAGAAATGTTTCAACTGTTAATTACTGTTCGCATGACAATGTCCATTACAGGCTAGAACACTTTACAATGCAAGAAGATGCCGGTAGCTTCCAGCTTTGTAGGCTAACTTTTCATTGCTAGCTTACAAGTGAAGCTAACATCAATTCACTACCATAGTACTTTTTTGCAAACCATTGAGCAAAATATTGCTGATTTCAAAGCTGATTGTCACCAAAAACTTGATTAACATTCGCCTCACATTTTTGCTCCAGCTACTCATCTTTGCGCCAGCCTCGAACTGACTGTGTCTGTGAATGACGTCAAGGGTCTAAAAGAGACCCAAATGGAAGAGAAACATATTGTTTTTCATCTGTAGCCAAAACAAGCTCTAACTCAATGCATGCACACACACCTATTGTATATGCATTCACCTGTATTGTGAATAGGCCTAGGCTACATGTTGATTTACCCAGTTTATCAATGGAGATATACCCTTCTAATACGTTATTACCATTATGCTGTTATGTAGGCTAGTTAGATTGGTAAAAAAACGAAGTCAAATTGATTGTATGTTTGTATAATTTAATCATGAATGCATACCTTAAAAAATTAAAATAAATAAATGTAATGATATTGAAGTCAAAAGATCTGTCTGGAACAAGTGCCAATCTGCTAATACACCTTATATTTTTTTGCAGTGGTATTGTTTTGGTATTGAGAATCGGGATGGTATTGAGTGATGGCATTGAGTATCGTGATGATATTGAGTGATGGCATTGAGTATCGTGATGATATTGAGTGATGGCATTGAGTATCGTGATGATATTGAGTGATGGCATTGAGTATCGTGATGATATTGAGTGATGGCATTGAGTATCGTGATGATATTGAGTGATGGCATTGAGTATCGTGATGATATTGAGTGATGGCATTGAGTATCGTGATGATATTGAGTGATGGTATTGAGTATCGTGATGATATTGAGTGATGGCATTGAGTATCGTGATGTTATTGAGTATAGTGATGGCATTGAGTATCGGGATGGTATTGAGTGATGGCATTGAGTATAGTGATGGTATTGAGTGATGGTATTGAGTATCGTGATGATATTGAGTGATGGCATTGAGTATCGTGATGGTATTGAGTATAGTGATGGTATTGAGTATCGTGATGATATTGAGTGATGGCATTGAGTATCGGGATGGTATTGAGTGATGGTATTGAGTATCGTGATGATATTGAGTATAGTGATGGTATTGAGTATAGTGATGGTATTGAGTGATGGTATTGAGTATCGTGATGATATTGAGTGATGGCATTGAGTATCGTGATGTTATTGAGTATAGTGATGGTATTGAGTATAGTGATGGTATTGAGTATAGTGATGGTATTGAGTATAGTGATGGTATTGAGTGATGGTATTGAGTATCGTGATGATATTGAGTGATGGCATTGAGTATCGTGATGGTATTGAGTGATGGTATTGAGTATAGTGATGGTATTGAGTGATGGTATTGAGTATAGTGATGGTATTGAGTGATGGTATTGAGTATCGTGATGATATTGAGTGATGGTATTGAGTATCGTGATGTTATTGAGTATAGTGATGGTATTGAGTATAGTGATGGTATTGAGTGATGGTATTGAGTATCGTGATGATATTGAGTGATGGCATTGAGTATCGTGATGGTATTGAGTGATGGTATTGAGTATCGTGATGATATTGAGTGATGGCATTGAGTATCGTGATGATATTGAGTATAGTGATGGTATTGAGTATAGTGATGGTATTGAGTGATGGTATTGAGTATCGTGATGATATTGAGTGATGGCATTGAGTATCGTGATGGTATTGAGTGATGGTATTGAGTATCGTGATGGTATTGAGTGATGGTATTGAGTATCGTGATGATATTGAGTGATGGCATTGAGTATCGTGATGATATTGAGTGATGGTATTGAGTATCGTGATGATATTGAGTGATGGCATTGAGTATCGTGATGATATTGAGTGATGGCATTGAGTATCGTGATGATATTGAGTGATGGCATTGAGTATCGTGATGATATTGAGTGATGGTATTGAGTATCGTGATGATATTGAGTGATGGCATTGAGTATCGTGATGTTATTGAGTATAGTGATGGCATTGAGTATCGGGATGGTATTGAGTGATGGCATTGAGTATAGTGATGGTATTGAGTGATGGTATTGAGTATCGTGATGATATTGAGTGATGGCATTGAGTATCGTGATGGTATTGAGTATAGTGATGGTATTGAGTATCGTGATGATATTGAGTGATGGCATTGAGTATCGGGATGGTATTGAGTGATGGTATTGAGTATCGTGATGATATTGAGTATAGTGATGGTATTGAGTATAGTGATGGTATTGAGTGATGGTATTGAGTATCGTGATGATATTGAGTGATGGCATTGAGTATCGTGATGTTATTGAGTATAGTGATGGTATTGAGTATAGTGATGGTATTGAGTATAGTGATGGTATTGAGTATAGTGATGGTATTGAGTATAGTGATGGTATTGAGTGATGGTATTGAGTATCGTGATGATATTGAGTGATGGCATTGAGTATCGTGATGGTATTGAGTGATGGCATTGAGTATCGTGATGATATTGAGTGATGGTATTGAGTATCGTGATGTTATTGAGTATAGTGATGGTATTGAGTATAGTGATGGTATTGAGTGATGGTATTGAGTATCGTGATGATATTGAGTGATGGTATTGAGTATCGTGATGTTATTGAGTATAGTGATGGTATTGAGTATAGTGATGGTATTGAGTGATGGTATTGAGTATCGTGATGTTATTGAGTATAGTGATGGTATTGAGTATAGTGATGGTATTGAGTGATGGTATTGAGTATCGTGATGATATTGAGTGATGGCATTGAGTATCGGGATGGTATTGAGTTATGGTATTGAGTATCGTGATGTTATTGAGTATCGGGATGGTATTGAGTTATGGTATTGAGTATCGGGATGATATTGAGTATTGTTATGGTATTGAGTATCGGGATGATATTGAGTATTGTGATGGTATTGAGTATCGTGATGATATTGAGTGATGGTATTGAGTATCGTGATGGTATGGGTGATAGTATTGAGTATCGTGATGGTATTGAGTATCATGATGGTATTGAGTATCGGGATGGTATTGAGTATCGGGATGGTATTGTGTATCGGGATACTAAACCTGGTATCGGTATCAGATAAAAAAATTCTGGTATCGTGACAACACTAATACACATCTATTTTGGTCAGGACAAATGTAACTAAGGCTGGGAATGTCAATACCATCAAAATAGCAAGGGCAATGATCACAAGTCAGTCATAACGTGGATAATATGCTAGCGTATTGCATATGGGCAAAGAGCCTAACTTTTTATGGTTGTTTGATCAATATAACTGTAGAGTTCCCAAATGTAAGAGGATTCCCGTGGTATTTAGATACATATTTGCAGAAATCCGAATACACAGAAGTGTATTCTGTGGTTTTTGCAGAATACGTGCTAATGATCTAAAGTCGCGCTGTTGCAACTGCCTGTAACATGCTGACCAGACTGCTCGCACACGTGCATCCACCATCGCACGCATGTTGATCTTGTCCACCCACACCACCCAAATATCAAAACGAACTCTGAACCAACTACAGTGGGGCAAAAAAGTATTTAGTCAGCCAGCAATTGTGCAAGTTCTCCCACTTAAAAAGATGAGAGAGGCTTGTAATTTTCATCATAGGTACACTTCAACTATGACAGACAAAATGAGAGAATAAAATCCAGAAAATCACATTGTAGGATTTTTTATGAATTTATTTGCAAATTATGATGGAAAATAAGTATTTGGTCACCTACAAACAAACAACATTTCTGGCTCTCACAGACCTGTAACTTCTTCTTTAAGAGGTTCCTCTGTCCTCCACTCGTTACCTGTATTAATGGCACCTGGTTGAACTTGTTATCAGTATTTATTTTTTATTTAACCTAACTAGGCAAGTCAGTAAAGAACAAATTCTTATTTTCAATGACGGCCTAGGAACAGTGGGTCAACTGCCTATTCAGGGGAAGAACGACAGATTTGTACCTTGTCAGCTCAGGGGTTTGAACTTGCAACCTTCCGGTTACTAGTCCAACGCTCTAACTCTCTAACCACTAGGCTACCCTGCCGACACCTGTCCACAACCTCAAACAGTCACACTCCAAACTCTACTATGGCCAAGACCAAAGAGCTGCGGGATTGGGGCACCACCAGTACAGAGCTTGCTCTGGAATGGCAGCAGGCAGGTGTGAGTGCATCTGCATGCACAGTGAGGCAAAGATTTTTGGAGGATGGCCTGGTGTCAAGAAAGGCAGCAAAGAAGCCACTTCTCTCCAGGAAAAACATCAGGGACATACTGATATTCTGCAAAAGGTACAGGGATTGGACTGCTGAGGACTGGGGTAAAGTCATTTTCTCTGACGAATCCCCTTTCCGATTGTTTGGGGCATCCAGAAAAAAAGCTTGTCTGGAGAAGACAAGGTGAGCGCTACCATCAGTTCTGTGTCATGCCAACAGTAAAGCATCATGAGACAATTCATGTGTGGGGTTACTTCTCAACCAAGGGAGTGGGCTCACTCACAATTTTGCCTAAGAACACAGCCAAGAATAAAGAATGGTACCAGCACATCCTCCGAGAGCAACTTCTCCCAACCCTCCAGGAACAGTTTGGTGACGAACAATGCCTTTTCCAGCATGATGGAGCACCTTGCCATAAGGCAAAAGTGATAACTAAATGGCTCGGGGTCCATGGCCAGGAAACTCCCCAGACCTTAATCCCATTGAGAACTTGTGGTCAATCCTCAAGAGGTGTGTGGACAAACAAAACCCCACAAATTCCAAACTCCATGCATTGATTATGCAAAAATGGGCTGCCCAGAAGTTAATTGACAGCATGCCAGGGCGGATTGTAGAGGTTTTGAAAAAGAAGGGTCAACACTGCAAATGTTGACTCTTTGCATCAACTTCATGTAATTATCAATAAAAGCCTTTGACACTTATGAAATGCTTGTAATTATACTTCAGTATTCCATAGTGACATCTGACAAAAATATCTAAAGACACTGAAGCAGCAAACTTTGTGGAAATTAATATTTGTGTCATTCTCAAAACTTTTGGCCACGACTGTACTATAGAGCCTAACCTCTTAGAACTACCCCTCCCATTGTCATAAGCAACCGCTGAATAGCATAGCGCAACAGTCAAAAAATATAACTAGAAAATATTCATATTCATTAAATCACAAGTGAAATATTTTGAAACACAGTTTAGCCTTTTGTTAATCACCCTGTCATCTCAGATTTTGAAATGATGCTTTACAGTGAAAGCAATACAAGCGTTTGTGTAAGTTTATCGATAGCCTAGCATAGCATTATTTCCACTTAGAATCAGGAAGCTTGGTCACGAAAATCAGAAAAGCAATCAAATTAACCGTTTACCTTTGATGATCTTCGGATGTTTTCACTCACGAGACTCCCAGTTACACAACAAATGTTCCTTTTGTTCCATAAAGATATTTTTTATATCCAAATACCTCCGTTAGTTTGGTGCGTTATGCCCAGGAATCCACCGGAAATAGCGGTCACGACAATTCAGACAAAAATTCCCAAATTATATCCGTAATGTCGACAGAAACATGGCAAACATTTTTTATAATCAATCCTCAAGGTGTTTTTCAAATATCTATTCGATAATATATCAACCGGGACAGTTGGCTTTTCACTAGGACCGGGAGGAACAATGGCTGCCTCTCTCTTTTGCGCAAAAATAATTCTGAGAGCCCCCACCTGACCACTTATGTAATGTGGTCGTTCACGATCATTCTTCAAAATAAGACCTGAAACTTCGTCTAAAGGCTGTAGACACCTTAAGGAAGCCATAGAAAAAGGAATCTGGTTGATATCCCTTTCAATGGTCAATAGGGATGCATAGGAACACGTAGGTTTCAAAATAAGAGTCACTTCCTGATTGGATTTTTCTCAGGCTTTCGCCTGCAATATCAGTTCTGTTATACTCACAGACAATATTTTTTTTACGTTTTGGAAACTTTAGAGTGTTTTCTATCCTAAGCTGTCATTTATATGCATATTCTAGCATCTGGTCCTGAGAAATAGGCCGTTTTACTTTGGGAACGTCATTTTTCCTAAATTAAAAATAGTGCCCCTATAGAGCCTTAATGGAGGGATACATGGACCTGTACTATAGAGCCTTAATGGAAGGATACATGGACCTGTACTATAGAGCCTTAATGGAACGATACATGGACCTGTACTATAGAGCCTTAATGGAAGGATACATGGACCTGTACTATAGAGCCTTAATGAAAGGATACATGGACCTGTACTATAGAGCCTTAATGGAAGGATACATGGACCTAAAACGGTGAGAATCTGCCAGGCTCACGTAGATGTATGTGATTCCAAACAGCAGTAGTTCATGGTTTGGGATTTTCCTCATTGATTATTTGGACGAATCAAGTTTGACGAAGGCAGTGCATAAAACTGGTGCAGTGATTTTCTAGCCTTGTGCGGATGATAAACGGTTTCCACTAGATTCCACAGCCACAAAATCTAAATGGAATCTATCGTAAAAATGAGTTTTTCATTCCATTCCCTCTCTGGTCTCAGATCCACAATGAACGTCTATCTCAGAGCTCCAATGGAATACTTCACACACTGCAGTGTAAATACATACATCACCTGTGTTTTCCTGTCATGGAAATGAACAAGCTGGTGTATTGCATGATGTGGTGGTGCTGTATATCAGTGTGATGAATCAGCCCTATGGTATCAGAGACATAAAGCCACTGCCAGTGTAGAGTCACTTCACAGAGCCGCCTCCTCCTTCTGACTGTCATGCTCAGTGAACAACAGTCACACAACATGGGCCCCCTGCCTGTGTGTGCATGCGCGCGTGGGTCCATGACAATGTAGTTGGCTAAAGAACTTTCCATTGATCTACTGTGATGATGTTTATATTGACTGTGTATTATGCACGTGGTGTGTTTTTCTCTCTCTCTCTGTGTGTGTGTGTGTGTGTGTGTGTGTGTGTGTGTGTGTGTGTGTGTGTGTGTGTGTGTGTGTGTGTGTGTGTGTGTGTGTGTGTGTGTGTGTGTGTGTGTGTGTGTGTGTGTGTGTGCATGCCCACATTGCTGCTTGTTTGTGTTGTCTCTGTATCATCCAATGAGACTCCTCATAAGCATATAAGAATCAGTCTCTCAGTGTAATAGTGCTGATGAGTTGTCATATAAGACTCAGTTTCACAGTGTAAAAGTGCTGATGAGTGGTCATATAAGACTCAGTTTCACAGTGTAATAGTTCTGATGAGTGGTCATATAAGACTCAGTTTCACAGTGTAATAGTGCTGATGGGTGGTCATATAAGACTCAGTTTCACAGTGTAATAGTGCTGATGGGTGGTCATATAAGACTCAGTTTCACAGTGTAATAGTGCTGATGGGTGGTCATATAAGACTCAGTTTCACAGTGTAATAGTGCTGATGGGTGGTCATATGACTCAGTTTCACAGTGTAATAGTGCTGATGGGTGGTCATATAAGACTCAGTTTCACAGTGTAATAGTGCTGATGGGTGGTCATATGACTCAGTTTCACAGTGTAATAGTGCTGATGGGTGGTCATATAAAATAGAAGGGAAAGGAAATAGAAGGGAAAGGAAGTCCAAGCGCTCAATTCAATCAAACATGAACTGCAGAGGAACACCTTTCTCATGTTTGTCCTGTGGCCAAATAGAATGGCAGAATAGTTTGTGTTACTGTAGGAATACCAGCAAGACTGCCTCACATGGACATGCTTCCTCGAATAAGACACATGCCTCTGCAGACAGTTGAATAAGACACATGCCTCTGCAGACAGTTGAATAAGACACATGCCTCTGCAGACAGTTGAATAAGACACATGCCTCTGCAGACAGTTGAATAAGACACATGCCTCTGCAGACAGTTGAATAAGACACATGCCTCTGCAGACAGTTGAATAAGACACATGCCTCTGCAGACAGTTGAATAAGACACATGTCTCTGCAGACAGTTGAATAAGACACATGTCTCTGCAGACAGTTACTCCTAAACTAATGTGATAATATACATTGCGTGTTAGTGAGTCCAGGGAACGTCAGTTCATCCACATGTTACACCCAAACCAGACCGTCCACATTGCGTGTTAGTGAGTCCAGGGAACGTCAGTTCATCCACATGTTACACACAAACCAGACCGTCCACATTGCGTGTTAGTGAGTCCAGGGAACGTCAGTTCATCCACATGTTACACCCAAACCAGACCGTCCACATTGCGTGCCCAAGCGTTGCAAAAATACATGGATGTGTATGTCATTTCATCCACACTGCTCTCACGCGACAGCGGGCGTTGGCATAGCCAGGCGCTAAAATATAACTTTTATTTGAGATGCTTGATGTGTTGTAAGTCCCACCTCTCCCATTTAATCATTGGTTTTCAGTAGCAAACAAACCCACCTTTGTATTTGTAAGATGAATGAAGAGAGATGAATCATAGATACAGTAACTAACTAAAAACAAACAGTTTCACCTTTTATCTGTGGATTAACACTAGGAGCCCTGAGAGCATCATTTTGAGGTCATACGAATTTAACATTTCAATTACTCAGACATTTTCAAAGTTACTTGTAACTTTTCCTAAATAAGTCACACTACCTTTGTTAGAATTTCCATAACTAAGCAGTTTTAGGAGGACAGGTCCCTCCCACCCTTCCTTCACCTGACAGTTGGCTGCCATCTGACAATGGCCAATGGAAACTACTGTACACCTAAACTAGATCGAAACTCATTTCACACATAGGCTTATAATAATAGGTGTAGCCTAAAAACAAGTTTAAATTGACAATAGTCTGATGGGTGACAATATTGCAACTTTAAAAGAAAAACTCATCCTTCCTGCAGGTACGACATTTTAGTTTCATAACCAATTGGAAAGAGCAGGTTAGAATGTTTCTAAAACACATACTGTACATTTGCCAAACAACTTCAAATTAAGGCACGGGCTCTATTTCAAAATGTTGAATATTATATCCGCTATTCCATGCGATCTATAATTGAGCACTTGCAGCAGCGTAGCCATGTCCAGTAAGCACAGACTAGTAACATAATACAAGTTCAAATATGCTCTTCTGTTCATTTGAAATACAATACATTTTTGTAAGTTTCTTAAGACCTGCCTTAATGAAATAATAATGCATTTCTTTGTGATGGTGTAAAACACTTGAATTGTTTTTACAGCCTACAGTAACATTAACGAATGAAAAACATTTGTTACCGAAGACCTTCATAAACATAACCAAAGGATTAGTTTTGCAATAGCATATATGAAATGTATTTTCTTTGGCTGTTGGAATGCATTGGCTCAGAAGGGGATTGCTCAATGTTCATAGTCAGAGTAGAGAAACACAACATTTTGTACGACTCCAGGTCCAAATTCTACAAAGAACCAGCAAAAAAAGAGACCATATTTCAGGTAAAATAACAACCCAACGTTCATCTTCCAGGACATTTAGTTAGCAACATCAAGCTAGTTAAATGTCCATGAGTCTTTCATGTGTGTTTTGACATGCACCCAAATGAATTGGTTCACAGTTGGTTTTGATATTTTAACCTGCGTGTCATCTGGTGTCACCTGCGTGTCATCTGGTGTCACCTGCGCGTCATCTGGTGTCACCTGCGTGTCATCTGGTGTCACCTGCCTGTCATCTGGTGTCACCTGCGTGTCATCTGGTGTCACCTGCGCGTCATCTGGTGTCACCTGCGCGTCATCTGGTGTCACCTGCGCGTCATCTGGTGTCACCTGCGCGTCATCTGGTGTCACCTGCGTGTCATCTGGTGTCACCTGCGTGTCATCAACATGTGTGCGATGGGGCATGTGGACGCACATGCGTGGCAGGTGTAGTCAGCATGTTACTGTGGGAGCCTCTCAGGTGTTGACTGTCTCCCAGCCAGGCCTCTGCAGGCCTTGCTTTAGAGGTTCCAGGATTCCCTTAACTACAGATCAGACCACTCTACTCCCAGTCCTAACCTTCTCCATAGGGAGAAGAAACCATCTGACCCTGTATCAATGGTTAGGGGAAATGTTGGGTTCCTGAAATCTCTGTTGATCAATGTGGGATATTTGTGGTGTTTGAATCACTTTCAGCAGTGTCTTTCTGGCAGGTTGCACAGCATGTCTCAATTATCAAAATGTTCCATGCATGTCCTTTATCGGCCAAATGAAAATGTGTTCCTACGTAGCATCTGTAGATTAGAGAGGCACAGTCCAAGGGGGGCAGTGCTGTTCAACCAAACCTGTATTCCAGTATTTAGGTGATAAGACAGAGATATTGCATTACTCTTCCAGGTCCTGTTTGATTGATGTGCTCTGTGACTAAATGCTTTCCACTTGGTGACACAAAAATGAATCTCAACTGGTTATATTATTTGCCTTTGAACATTTTACTCTTTGCATGTGCGCACATGTGAGTGAGTCCATGCGAGCAAGCTTGTGAGTGTGTGTGTGTGTGTGTCTGTCCGTGTGGAGCCTTGCTCAAGGTGCCAGCTGTGTAGACCCAGGAGTCAGGACCGTGCTCAGCTTTTCCAGCTCAGCCTCCTCCTTCTGCCAGACTCTCATCTGCAGCCTGATCTTACACACAACCCTCCCTGCTCATAATGACTGTGATGCTTTCAGTTGGTCTGCGTGTTGGATGTTGATAATGTTGTTGTAGTCTTATGAGCCAGGCTTCTAAGCTTCCTGTTTCTGTTCTCAGAGACTTAGCTGGTGAATGAGACTAATGTCACAGAGAAGCTACAGACACAGAACATCTGTTAGTTTGTCTTCTATTCTCTGTTATGTTCTGATGTATTTTAGTCTATTGCTTCTGTTGTGTTGTCATTTGAGTCCTGTAGATTCCACAAAGTATCGCTCATGAGGAATCTATTTTCATTGCCTATCTATATTTGTATCATTCAGGGATGCAATCATGCCAACATCATAAGTAGAATTGCTTAACAGTGTATCTCAGTAGATTTCGTCCTCCTCTCTTTGTCACGGATTCCCCCGGTACTGCTGCTCATTCTGTGCACCAGTTCCGGAGGTCTACGTCACTGAACTGTCTCATTGTGCACACCTGATTCCAATTCTCCTGATTAGTAATTGTATATATGTGCCCTCTGTTCACCATTGTCTTGTAGGTTGTTGTCCCCATGTCCGTTGGTCTTGTGAGTACCTGAGCTTCGTTATTACGGGTGTCGTCCCATGTATTGTTGTGCACTTGTTATTACGGGACTCATCCTGTGTATAGTTATTACGGGTTTCGTCCCATGTATTGTTGTGCACTTGTTATTACGGGACTCATCCTGTGTATAGTTATTACGGGTGTCGTCCCGTGTATTGTTGTGCACTTGTTATTACGGGACTCATCCTGTGTATAGTTATTACGGGTGTCATCCCGTGTATTGTGGTGCACTTGTTATTACGGGACTCATCCTGTGTATAGTTATTACGGGTGTCATCCCGTGTATTGTTGTGCACTTGTTATTACGGGACTCATCCTGTGTATAGTTATTACGGGTGTCATCCCGTGTATTGTTGTGCACTTGTTATTACGGGACTCATCCTGTGTATAGTTATTACGGGTGTCATCCCGTGTATTGTTGTGCACTTGTTATTACGGGACTCATCCTGTGTATAGTTATTACGGGTGTCGTCCCGTGTATTGTTGTGCACTTGTTATTACGGGACTCATCCTGTGTATAGTTATTACGGGTGTCATCCCGTGTATTGTTGTGCACTTGTTATTACGGGACTCATCCTGTGTGTTTATTTGGATTTCATCCCTGTGTTTTTGTATACGTGTTTGTTTTGGGCTTCGTCCCCGTGCCTTTCATGGCATGTTGTGTTTTGGGTGGAGTATTAAAACCCCTAATTATGTATTCCTGCACCTGTATCCAATCATTTATACAACGTGACACCCTTATGGAACACAGACTAAGGTCCTTTTTTAAACCTTTATTTAACTAGGCAAGTCAGCCAAGACACCCTTATTGTCAATGATGATGGCCTAGGAACAGTGGGTTAACTGCCTGTTCTGGGGCAGAACGACAGCTTTGTACCTTGTCAGCTCGGGGGTTTGAACTTGCAACCTTCTGGTTACTAGTCCAACGCTCTCACCACTCGCATGGAATAGTCTTCATTTCTCAGAACAAGAATAGACTGACGAGTTTCAAAAGAAAGGTCTTTGTTTCTGGCCATTTTGAGCCTGCAATCGAACCCACAAATGCTGATGCTCCAGATACTCAACTAGTCTAAAGAAGGCCAGTTTTATTGCTTTCTTTAATCAGCACAACAGTTTTCAGCTGTGCTAACATAATTGCAAAATAGTTTTCTAATGATCAATTAGCCTTTTAAAATGATGAACTTGGATTAGCAAACACAACGTGCCATTGGAACGTAGGAGTGATGGTTGCTAATAATGGGCTGTCCCTCACTCTCCTAAAGTGAGCTGTCTCTCTCTCGATCAGAAGTTTCAGATCGAACCTTATAGTTGAACCCAGATTGACATTTCAGAGCCACAAGGTTCCATCTGCGATTGCACCCCCCTTAAAAACTGATTTACAAATGTCTCACAATTTTGATACTCTGCACTTCAGGTACCTTTAAGATGAGGACCCTAATGGGTTATAAAGAAGAATTCACTGCAAAACTGTACTGAGATCTGTGATGTGATAACTCTGATGCTCAATATCTCAGAATTAGAGTATGCTTTGTGCAGATAGAGCCTTGTAGTCCCACGGTCATGAATTGCCTCTGAACTCTGTGAATCTCTAACTGTGGTGTGTAGTCTTTAGGCTGGGCACCTTACTGGACAGAATGTTCCCTAGCGTGTTCACTCTCCAGTCACATACAGATGTAGGACCTTCATTTGAGACAGTTTGCTACAGCAGGAACATAATCCTACAGCATCAGGAAATGTGAATTATTATGTGGATTATAATTAATGGACATTTTTGTAGGGGTTGATACATTTTTTCGTAAGGGAAAATCAAGTCTGAAATTTCAAAAGACAAAGAAGACAAAGAAGACAAACAACAAAGAACCTGTTCTCAACTGGCCTACCTGGTGAAATAAAGAAAATGACCAACTTCAGAAGCCTTTTTAAACCTTAAATAAACGTTTTCTATGTCCTTCATAGCAGGAAAGTTTTCCTGCACCAGAGTGATCAAATTAAGATCCTACTTCTGTAGACCTTCCGCACTTCACGTGTGTGAGGAAAGTTATCATAGCCGTCATCATTTATTCAAAGAGCAATTTGGTAGTTGATCTGTGCAATGAATAGCTAACGCTGTAGCTGCTAAAATATCCACATCTCCTTTGTGATTTATGGGGCTGTTTTTGGAAGGAGCGGTTTATGTTTTTACTTTTCATATTCGTGAAGGTGATCTGTGGTGTGATTAGGATCCACTTCACGTAGGAAGCCATCACTAATTCTTGTTCGATCATAAAAGCAAAGAAAACACTTGTCTTGTCTATAACGTTATATTGGATTATGATGGAATCCACAGAGAAACATTTTATTCTACCTCTCTCCACTTTTCTCTCTCTAACTCTCTCTTACTCACTCTCTCTCGCTCTCGAACTCTCTCACACCCTTCAATCTTCATTATTGAAGGGAAATAAAAGATTGCCCATAATTAAATGACAGCAGACACAGGGGAGCTGAGGCTAAGGGGAATAACTCAGCAGCTTGTTAGTAAGGTCGTTCACTAAATACTCAGAGGCACGGAATACAGAGGGAATTTCTTCAATAAAATCATTTGGTTTGCGTTTAAGATCAAAGACTCTCTCTCTCTCTCTCTCACACACACACACACACACACACACACACACACACACACACACACACACACACACACACACACACACACACACACACACACACACACACACACACACACACACACACACACACACACACACACACACACACACACACACACACAATTGGACACAGTCACAAAGGTTAGGAAAAGAGTGTTTTTGAAAGGCACATTCCACCCAGTTAGAGACAGACCCACTAGTCACCTGTAGCACAATGAAATAGGGGAGGGGGTCATCTGTAGCACAATGAAATAGGGGAGGGGGTCATCTGTAGCACAATGAAAGAGGGGAGGGGGTCACCTGTAGCACAATGAAAGAGGGGAGGGGGTCATCTGTAGCACAATGAAAGAGGGGAGGGGGTCATCTGTAGCACAATGAAATAGGGGAGGGGGTCATCTGTAGCACAATGAAAGAGGGGAGGGGGTCACCTGTAGCACAATGAAAGAGGGGAGGGGGTCATCTGTAGCACAATGAAAGAGGGGAGGGGGTCATCTGTAGCACAATGAAAGAGGGGAGGGGTCATCTGTAGCACAATGAAAGAGGGGAGGGGGTCATCTGTAGCACAATGAAAGAGGGGAGGGGTCATCTGTAGCACAATGAAAGAGGGGAGGGGGTCATAAGTAGCACAATGAAAGAGGGGAGGGGGTCATCTGTAGCACAATGAAATAGGGGAGGGGGTCATCAGTAGCACAATGAAAGAGGGGATGGGGTCATCAGTAGCACAATGAAAGAGGGGATGGGGTCATCAGTAGCACAATGAAAGAGGGGATGGGGTCATCAGTAGCACAATGAAAGAGGGGATGGGGTCATCAGTAGCACAATGAAAGAGAGGATGGGGTCATCAGTAGCACAATGAAAGAGGGGATGGGGTCATCAGTAGCACAATGAAAGAGGGGATGGGGTCATCAGTAGCACAATGAAAGAGGGGATGGGGTCATCAGTAGCACAATGAAAGAGGGGATGGGGTCATCAGTAGCACAATGAAAGAGAGGATGGGGTCATCAGTAGCACAATGAAAGAGGGGATGGGGTCATCAGTAGCACAATGAAAGAGGGGATGGGGTCATCAGTAGCACAATGAAAGAGGGGATGGGGTCATCAGTAGCACAATGAAAGAGAGGATGGGGTCATCAGTAGCACAATGAAAGAGGGGATGGGGTCATCAGTAGCACAATGAAAGAGGGGATGGGGTCATCAGTAGCACAATGAAAGAGAGGATGGGGTCATCAGTAGCACAATGAAAGAGGGGATGGGGTCATCAGTAGCACAATGAAAGAGAGGATGGGGTCATCAGTAGCACAATGAAAGAGGGGATGGGGTCATCAGTAGCACAATGAAAGAGGGGATGGGGTCATCAGTAGCACAATGAAAGAGGGGATGGGGTCATCAGTAGCACAATGAAAGAGAGGATGGGGTCATCAGTAGCACAATGAAAGAGGGGATGGGGTCATCAGTAGCACAATGAAAGAGGGGGAAGAACATACATACAGATGCATAAACTTGTCTGTATTCACACATGTATGCAAATAGATACAGGCAGTGGTTTAATTTTGGTTTTATTAGATTAAAAGTTTTTTAAATGTCAGAGAGGGACAGCTCACTTTAGGAGAGAGAGGAACAGCACACTTTAGGAGAGAGAGGGACAGCTCACTTTAGGAGAGAGAGAGGGACAGCTCACTTCATGAGAGAGACAGCTCACTTTATGAGAGTGAGGGACAGCTCACTTTATGAGAGAGAGGGACAGCTCACTTTAGGAGAGTGAGGGACAGCTCACTTTAGGAGAGTGAGGGACAGCTCACTTTAGGAGAGAGAGGGACAGCTCACTTTAGGAGAGAGAGGGACAGCTCACTTTAGGAGAGTGAGGGACAGCTCACTTTAGGAGAGTGAGGGACAGCTCACTTTAGGAGAGAGAGGGACAGCTCACTTTAGGAGAGTGAGGGACAGCTCACTTTAGGAGAGTGAGGGACAGTTCTCTTTAGGAGAGAGAGGGACAGCTCACTTTAGGAGAGAGAGGGACAGCTCACTTTAGGAGAGAGAGGGACAGCTCACTTTAGGAGAGTGAGGGACAGCTCACTTTAGGAGAGTGAGGGACAGCTCACTTTAGGAGAGAGAGGGACAGCTCACTTTAGGAGAGAGAGGGACAGCTCACTTTAGGAGAGAGAGGGACAGCTCACTTTAGGAGAGTGAGGGACAGCTCACTTTAGGAGAGTGAGGGACAGCTCACTTTAGGAGAGAGAGGGACAGCTCACTTTAGGAGAGAGAGGGACAGCTCACTTTAGGAGAGAGAGGGACAGCTCACTTTAGGAGAGAGAGGGACAGCTCACTTTAGGAGAGAGAGGGACAGCTCACTTTAGGAGCGGGAGGGACGGCTTACTTTATTAAAGAGACAGCTCACTTTAGGAAAGAGAGGGACAGCTCACTTTAGGAGAGTGAGGGACAGCTCACTTTTGGAGAGAGACGGACAACTCACTTTAGGAGAGTGAGGGACAGCTCACTTTATGAGAGAGACAGCTCACTTTAGGAGAGAGAGGGACAGCTCACTTTAGGAGAGTGAGGGACAGCTCACTTTAGGAAAGAGAGGGACAGCTCACTTTAGGAGAGTGAGGGACAGCTCACTTTTGGAGAGAGAGGGACAACTCACTTTAGGAGAGTGAGGGACAGCTCACTTTATGAGAGAGACAGCTCACTTTAGGAGAGAGAGGGACAGCTCACTTTAGGAGAGTGAGGGACAGCTCACTTTAGGAGAGAGAGGGACAGCTCACTTCATGAGAAAGATGGACAGCTCACTTTATGAGAGAGACAGCTCACTTTATGAGAGAGAGGGACAGCTCACTTTATGAGAAAGATGGACAGCTCACATTAGGAGAGAGAGGGACAGCTCACTTTAGGAGAGGGACAGCTCACTTTAGGAGAGAGAGGGACAGCTCACTTTAGGAGAGAGAGGGACAGCTCACTTTAGGAGAGAGAGGGACAGCTCACTTTAGGAGAGAGAGAGACAGCTCACTTTAGGAGAGAGAGGGACAGCTCACTTTAGGAGAGAGAGGGACAGCTCACTTTAGGAGAGAGAAGGACAGCTCACTTTAGGAGAGAGAGGGACAGCTCACTTTAGGAGAGAAAGGGACAGCTCACTTTATGAGAGAGAGGGACAGCTCACTTTAGGAGAGAGAGGGACAGCTCACTTTAGGAGAGAAAGGGACAGCTCACTTTAGGAGAGAGAGAGGGACAGCTCACTTTATGAGAGAGAGGGACAGCTCACTTTAGGAGAGAGAGGGACAGCTCACTTTATGAGAGAGACAGCTCACTTTATGAGAGAGACAGCTCACTTTATGAGAGAAAGGGACAGCTCACTTTATGAGAGAGACGGACAGCTCACTTTATGAGAGAGAGGGACAGCTCACTTTATGAGAGAGAGGGACAGCTCACTTTAGGAGAGAGAGGGACAGCTCACTTTAGGAGAGAGAGGGGCAGCTCACTTTAGGAGAGAGAGGTACAGATCACGATGAAGGAGGGACGGGATGGAGAGAGAAAGAGAGAATGTTATTGTACCACTAACATTTAGAAGGTACAACCTAAGTGTGTTCAGAGACACAAAATTGAATCTATCCCCCTCTCTTTCTCTCACTTTCTCTCTCTCTCTCTCTCTCTCTCTCTCTCTCTCTCTCTCTCTCTCTCTCTCTCTCTCTCTCTCTCTCTCTCTCTCTCTCTCTCTCTCTCTCTCTCTCTCTCTCTCTCTCTCTCTCTCTCTCTCTTTCTTCCTTTCCCTCCCTCTTTCTTCCCCTCCCTGTTTCTTCCTTTCCCTCTCTCTCTCCCTCTTTCTTCCTTTCTCCCTCTCACTCTTTCTTCCTATCTCTCACTCTTTCCCTCTCCCTCTCCATCTCCCTCTCTCCCTTTCCCTCTCTTCCTTTCCCTCTCTCTCCATCTTTCTTCCTCTCTCCCTCTCTCTCTCATACTCTTTCTCTCTTTGTCTGTCTTACGTGCTCTCTTTTGAGGCAGTTCTCTGTTTTAGATATCACAATACAAACAGGATGTAACCTATTTTGATCAGGGTGCCATATTGCATCATCAAATATTAATGCCTTTAGACTGCACTGCATTATATTGGCTAAATGATGTTTGCTAAATTATGTGTGCCCCTTTATTGTTCTTCACATTTTTCTGTTTAGATTTCTTTAGCGTTTTTAAGCACTACACATCTTGTCCTCTGCTGAGTGTGTGCGTGTGTACATTTTACTGCTTGAAGTGCAACGTGTATACCTACTTCAAATATTTAAAAAAAAATCTCACAATCTCTCTGTCCCTCTCTCTCTGTCCCTCTCTCTGTCCTTCTCTCTATCTGTTACTCTCTCTCTCACTCTCTCCCTCTGTCACTCTCTCTCTCTGTCACTCTCTCACGCCCTGTCCCCTCTCTCTCTGTCACTCTCTCTCTCTGTCCTTCTCTCTATCTGTTACTCTCTCTCTCTCTCTGTCACTCTCCCTCTGTCACTCTCTCCCACTGTCACTCTCTCTCGCTCTGTCCCCTCTCTCTCTCTGTCACTCTCTCCCTCTGTCCCTCTTTCTATCTGTCCCACTCTCTGTCCCTCTCTCTCTCTCTCTGTCTCTCTCTGTCCCTCTCTCCTCTCTTTATCTCTCCCTCTCTCTCTCTCTCTCTCTCTCGCTCTGTCTCTCTGTCCCCCTCTCTCTCTCTCTCACTCGCTCTGTCTCTCTCTGTCCCTCTCTCTCAGTCCCTCTCTCTCTCTCAGTCCCTTTTAACTAAATTCAATTAAATAAAATGTGCTTTATTGGCATGACGTAACAATCTACATATAGCCAAAGCTAACTTTGGATATTTACAATATTAAGATAATAAGAATAAAAAATTGTCAACAGGACAACAGTAACCACAATAACCAAGGGTCAAAATAACCATACATTGAACAATAACAATAAGCATACAGTAGAGGACATGTTGATTGGTCTGTCAGACACTGTCCCTCATCTTATAGCAGGCAGCAATGTAGTGCGCTGCCAACCCACAGCTCTCTGCGTCCTTCCCCAACAGGACAGATAGCCTATTCTCATCAGATAAGTTTTTGAATCCTTGAATAAGGGTTTCAAATTTGGGGAAATGACACTCTCTAATTGTTTTATATTTTTTACATTTTGTCAGGAAATGCAGCTCTGTCTCAGGTTCTGCTGTTGTGCAGTGGTTGCACAGCCTTTCCTCTATAGGGAGCCAGGTTTTCCTGTGTCTACCCTTCTCAATGGCAAGGCTGTGCTCACTGAGCCTGTACTTTGTCAAGGTTTTTCTAAGGCTTTGATCAGTAACCATTGTCAAATAGTTAGCCGCGGTGTACTGTCGATTTAGGGCCAGATAGCACTGCATTTTGCTTTGTGCTTGTAATTGTGTTTCCTGATAAGCAATGTAGTTTTGTTTTGATTGTGTTATAATCTGTTTTATTCTGATTGATTGGATGTTCTGGTCCTGAGGCTTCAGTGTGTTAGTAGAACAGGTTTGTGAACTCAGGACCAGCTGGATGAGGGGACTGAGGCTTCGGTGTGTTTAGTAAATCAGGTTTGTGAACTCAGCCCCAGGACCAGCTGGATGAAGGGACTGAGGCTTCGGTGTGTTTAGTTGAACAGGTTTGTGAACTCAGCCCCAGGACCAGCTGGATGAGGGGACTGAGGCTTCGGTGTGTTTAGTTGAACAGGTTTGTGAACTCAGCCCCAGGACCAGCTGGATAAGGGGACTGAGGCTTCGGTGTGTTTAGTAGAACAGGTTTGTGAACTCAGCCCCAGGACCAGCTGGATGAGGGGACTGGCTTCGGTGTGTTTAGTAGAACAGGTTTGTGAACTCAGCCCCAGGACCAGCTGGATGAGGGGACTGAGGCTTCGGTGTGTTTAGTAGAACAGGTTTGTGAACTCAGCCCCAGGACCAGCTGGATGAGGGGACTGAGGCTTCGGTGTGTTTAGTAGAACAGGTTTGTGAACTCAGCCCCAGGACCAGCTGGATGAGGGGACTGAGGCTTCGGTGTGTTTAGTAGAACAGGTTTGTGAACTCAGCCCCAGGACCAGCTGGATAAGGAGACTGAGGCTTCGGTGTGTTTAGTTGAACAGGTTTGTGAACTCAGCCCCAGGACCTGCTGGATGAGGGGACTGAGGCTTCGGTGTGTTTAGTTGAACAGGTTTGTGAACTCAGCCCCAGGACCAGCTGGATAAGGGGACACTTTTCTTTGCTCAGCTCTTGGCATTGCAAGGCTTGGTAATGATATGAGATGTTTCCAAAACTGAATTACTCTTTTTTTATTATTAGTGGATATTGGCCTAATTCTGCCCTGTGTGCATTGTTTGTAGTTTTCTTACAGAACTCTGCATGCTGGGTTTCAAAGGGGTGTTTGTCCCATTTGGTGAAATCTTGTTTTGCAAGTGGACCCCACACCTCGCTGGCATAAAGACCAAATCAAATCCATTTTATTTGTCACATACACATGGTTAGCAGATGTTAATGCGAGTGTAGCGAAATGCTTGTGCTTCTAGTTCAGACAATGCAGTAATAACCAACAAGTAATCTAGCTAACAATTCCAAAACTACTACCTTATAGACACAAGTGTAAGGGGATAAAGAATATGTACATAAAGATATATGAATGAGTGATGGTACAGAGCGGCATAGGCAAGATACAGTAGATGGTATTGAGTACAGTATATATGTACATATGAGATGAGTATGTAAACAAAGTGGCATAGTTAAAGTGGCTAGTGATACATGTATTACATAAGGATGCAGTAGATGATATAGAGTCCAGTAAATACGTATACATATGAGATGAATAATGTAGGGTGTGTAAACATTATATTAGGTAGCATTGTTTAAAGTGGCTAGTGATATATTTTACATAATTTCCCATCAATTCCCATTATTAAAGTGGCTGGAATTGAGTCAGTGTGTTGGCAGCAGCCACTCAATGTTAGTGGTGGCTGTTTAATAGTCTGATGGCCTTGAGATAGAAACTGTTTTTCAGTCTCTCGGTCCCAGCTTTAATGCACCTGTACTGACCTCGCCTTCTGGATGATAGAGGGGTGAACAGGCAGTGGCTCGGGTGGTTGTTGTCCTTGATGATCTTTATGGCCTTCCTGTGACATCGGGTGGTGTAGGTGTCCTGGAGGGCAGGTAATTTGCCCCCGGTGATGCGTTGTGTAGACCTCACTACCCTCTGGAGAGCCTTACGGTTGTGGGCAGAGCAGTTGCCGTACCAGGCGGTGATACAGCCCGCCAGGATGCTCTCGATTGTGCATCTGTAGAAGTTTGTGAGTGCTTTTGGTGACAAGCCGAATTTCTTCAGCCTCCTGAGGTTGAAGAGGCACTGCTGCGCCTTCTTCACGATGCTGTCTGTGTGAGTGGACCAATTCAGTTTGTCTGTGATGTGTACGCCGAGGAACATAAAACTTACTACCCTCTCCACTACTGTTCCATCGATGTGGATAGAGGGGTGTTCCCTCTGCTGTTTCCTGAAGTCCACAATCATCTCCTTAGTTTTGTTGACGTTGAGTGTGAGGTCATTTTTCCTGACACCACACTCCGAGGGCCCTCACCTCCTCCCTGTAGGCCGTCTCGTCGTTGTTGGTAATCAAGACTACCACTGTTGTGTCGTCCGCAAACTTGATGATTGAGTTGGAGGCGTGCGTGGCCACTCAGTCGTGGGTGAACAGGGAGTACAGGAGAGGGCTGAGAACGCACCCTTGTGGGGCCCCAGTGTTGAGGATCAGCGGGGTGGAGATGTCATAAGGTGAATGCACCAATTTGTAAGTCGCTCTGGATAAGAGCGTCTGCTAAATGACTTAAATGTAATGTAATGTAATGTAAATGTTGCCTACCCTCACCACCTGGGGGCGGCCCGTCAGGAAGTCCAGTACCCAGTTGCACAGGGCGGGGTCGAGAGCCAGGGTCTCGAGCTTGATGATGAGCTTGGAGGGTACTATGGTGTTAAAGGTGGTCCTTCTGTAGCTCAGTTGGTAGAGCATGGCGCTTGTAACGCCAGGGTAGTGGGTTCGATCCCCCGGGACCACCCATACGTAGAATGTATGCACACATGACTGTAAGTCGCTTTGGATAAAAGCGTCTGCTAAATGGCATATATTATTATTATTATAAATGCCGAGCTGTAGTCGATGAACAGCATTCTCACATAGGTATTCCTCTTGTCCAGATGGGTTAGGGCAGTGTGCAGTGTGGTTGGGATTGCATTGTCTGTGGACCTATTTGGGAGGTAAGCAAATTGGAGTGGGTCTAGGGTGTCAGGTAGGGTGGAGGTGATATGGTCCTTGACTAGTCTCTCAAAGCACTTCATGATGACGGAAGTGAGTGCTACGGGGGCGGTAGTCGTTTAGCTCAGTTACCTTAGCTTTCTTGGGAACAGGAACAATGGTGGCCCTCTTGAAGCATGTGGGAACAGCAGACTGGGATAGGGATTGATTGAATATGTCCGTAAACACACCAGCCAGCTGGTCTGCGCATGCTCTGAGGGCTCGGCTGGGGATGCCGTCTGGGCCTGCAGCCTTGCGAGGGTTAACACGTTTAAATGTTTTCCTCACGTCGGCTGCAGTGAAGGAAAATCCGCATGTTTTGGTTGCGGGCCGTGTCAGTGGCACTGTATTGTCCTCAAAGTGGGCAAAAAATGTATTTAGTCTGCCTGAGAGCAAGACATCCTGGTCCGTGACGGGGCTGGTTTTCTTTTTGTAATCCGTGATTGACTGTAGACCCTGCCACATACCTCTTGTGTCTGAGCCGTTGAATTGAGATTCTACTTTGTCTCTATACTGACGCTTAGCTTGTTTGATTGCCTTGCGGAGGGAATAGCTACACTGTTTGTATTCGGTCATGTTTTCGGTCACCTTGCCCTGATTAAAAGCAGTGGTTCGCGCTTTCAGTTTCACACGAATGCTGCCATCAATCCACGGTTTCTGGTTTGGGAATGTTTTAACCGTTGCTATGGGAACGACATCTTCAACGCACGTTCTAATGAACTCGCACACCGAATCAGCGTATTCGTCAATATTGTTATTTGACGCAATACGAAACATATCCCAGTCCACGTGATGGAAGCAGTCTTGGAGTGTGGAATCAGATTGGTTGGACCAGCGTTGAACAGACCTCAGCGTGGGAGCTTCTTGTTTTAGTTTCTGTCTGTACGCAGGGAGCAACAGAATGGAGTCGTGGTCAGCTTTTCCGAAAGGAGAGCGGGGCAGGGCCTTATATGCGTCACGGAAGTTAGAATAGCAATGATCCAAGGTTTTTCCAGCCCTGGTTGCGCAATCGATATGCTGATACAATTTAGGGAGTCTTGTTTTCATATTAGCCTTGTTAAAATCCCCAGCTGCAATGAATGCAGCCTCAGGATATATGGATTCCTGTTTGCAAAGAGTCAAATAAAGTTTGTTCAGAGCCATCGATGTGTCTGCTTGGGGGGGAATATATACGGCTGTGATTATAATCGAAGAGAATTCCCTTGGTAGATAATGTGGGCAACATTTGATTGTGAGGAATTCTAAATCAGGTGAACAGAAGGACTTGAGTTCCTGTATGTTGTTGTGATCACACCACGTCTCGTTAACCATGAAGCATATGCCCCCGCCCCTCTTCTTACCAGAAAGATGTTTGTTTCTGTCGGCGCGATGCGTGGAGAAACCAGCTGGCTGCACCGACTCCGATAGCGTCTCTCCAGTGAGCCATGTTTCCGTGAAGCAAAGAACGTTACAGTCTCTGATGTCCCTCAGGAATGCTAACCTTGTTGTCAAGAGACTGGACATTGGCGAATAGAATGCTAGGGAGTGGTGCACGATGTGCCCGTCTCCGGAGCCTGACCAGAAGACCGCTTCGATTCCCCCTTTTACGAAGTCGTTTTTTTGGGTCGCCGGCTGGGATCCATTCCGTTGTCCTGGGTGAAAGGCAGAACACAGGATCTGCTTCGCGAAAGACACATTCTTGGTCGTACTGATGGTGAGTTGACGCTGCTCTTATATTCAGTAGTTCTTCTCGACTGTATGTAATGAAACCTAAGATGACCTGGGGTACCAATGTAAGAAATAACACATACTTTTTTTTTTTTAACTGCATAGTTTCCTAGGAACGCGAAGCGAGGCGGCCATCTCTGTCGGTGCCGGAAGATGGTAGCAGTTGGTTCAATAACATATTCAATTAGTTCTCAACAAATTTTAATAGATATTTCAATTTGAATTTGTTTTTTCATTACGTAGAATTCCCTGCGTGCTTTCTCTCTCAGTTCATTCACTGCATCATTAAAGTGTCAGGTTGAGCTTATTTTTAAACCTAAGTAATTGTAGTGTGTGCAGTACTCTATATATTTTGTACCAATTGAGAACTTTGGTGTAATTCCCTGAGATCTGGATCTTCTCTGGAAAAAACATTATTTTAGTATTTTGGGGGTTTACTGCCAGGGCCCAGGTCTGGCAGTACTGCTCTAGCAGGTCCAGGCTCTGCTGTAGGCCATGTGCTGTGGGTGACAGCAGGCATAGTTCATCTGCAAAGAGTAGGCATTTAACCTTTGAATAGTGGAGATTTTTCTAGAATAGTGGCCAATTCGTTGATGTAAATATTGAAGAGTGCAGGGCTCAGATTGCAACCCTGTCCCCGCCCCTGGTTAAAGAATTATGTTATTTTCTTGCCCATTTTAATGCTGCATGTATTGCCAGTATACATTGATTTAATTATGTCATATGTTTTACCCCCTACACCACTTTCAATAACTTTGCCGAACAGTCCTGTATGCCAAATACAATCAAATGCTTTTTGGAAGTCGATAAAGAAAGCGTATATATTTTGGTATTACTTTGGTGGACATGTTTATCTATCAGGGTGTGTAGGGTGTAAATATGATCAGTCATGTAATGTTTTGGTATAAATCCAATTTGGCTTTTACTCAAGACATTGTGCTTATTAAGGAAGTTTAGAACTCTTACATTTATAATACTACAGAAAACCTTCCCCAGGTTACAGTTCACACAAATGCTTCTGTAATTGTCAGGGTCAAATTTGTCTCTGTTCTGAAAGATTGGGGTTATGAGTCCTTGATTCCAGATGTCAGGGAAATAACATACACTCAGGATCAAATTAAACAGTTTTAATATAGCCAATTGAAATTTTGCGCTAGTGAGTTTGAGCATCTCATTTAGGATGGCATCAGGTCCACATGCTTTAAAAAAAAAAAAAAACATAATTGAAGTTTCTTACAGAACTCCTGGTCAGTAATTGGGGAGTCCAATTAATTTTTATTCCCCTTTATAGCTCTTTCTAATCCATTCAACTTCTCATGAATTTGGCGTTGTTCTGCATTTATGTCAGTTTGAACGGTGTTGTAGAGTATTTTAAAATGGGTCCACATGTCACCATTTTGTATCACTAATTCCTATTGTTTTTACTTTTTTTTAGGTTTTTCCAATTTTGCCAGAAGTTGTTTGTGTTTATGGACTCCTCAATTAGTGTCAGCTGCTTGCTGTTGTACTGTGCTTTTTGGTTCTGAGTGTACAACATACGACATTATAAAATCCATGTATACAAACAACAAGTGTGCGGTTAAAATTGGCAAAAAACACACACAAATGTCTTCACACAGGGTTGTGGGGTGAGACAGGGATGCAGCTTAAGCCTCACCCTCTTCAACATTTATATCAACGAATTGGCGCGGGCACTAGAAAAGTCTGCAGTCAATTTATCCTTCATTTCAATGAGGGAGTAGTACTCTGTGCTAGAAGGTTGACTGTCCGTTGGTGGTTGCTCGTCTGTGGGGTTACATAATGAAGAGGTCTGGTCTGATCCGCTCGGGGTAGAGGTATCTTTATCAAGGGGTGGCAGGGTAGCCTAGTGGTTAGAGCATTGAACTAGTAACCGGAAGGTTGCAAATTCAAATCCCCGAGCTGACAAGTTACAAATCTGTCATTCTGCCCCTGAACAGGCAGTTAACCCACTGTTCCTAGGCTGTCATTGAAAATAAGAATTTGTTCTTAACTGACTTGCCTAGTAAAATAAAGGTAAATAAAATAAAAACTAAAAAAAGGGAGTGCTTCTCCTTCTGGGCTAATTCTTTAATTTGGTGAGTCCAGCTGAAACTGTTTGGGGTTACCCTTTACCATTACTGTTCCTGACTTATAGAGATTTATATTAGCTGACTCAGAGTCCTCGTTGTCAAGTATCCTGAGTTTCCACCCCTCGTTAACCCCCCCTCTATTTTAATTAATTAATTCCCCCTGTATTTTAATTACCTCTGAACAGCGGGAGGCAGCTTCTAAGGCCTCTCCATTTGTTTGGAGTAGATTGTTTGACTCTCCTGCCACTGTTGGGCTAATGGGCTTTGAATTTGCTGTATAGAATAATAATCCTTGGTAGTTGTGAACCTTCCAGGTGATTCCGTAATTCCGTCCAAAATTAGATTGTAGGTTTTGAGTTTTGATTTGAAGTGAGGGTTATGTTGTAGAGGGTAGCATACTGTATGTGTTCTTGACAAAAAATCAAAGTTTATCTAACTCTAAATCTATATTTTTGAAAGAAAATGCTGAAAAATGCAGGAGCTCATCTGATCGTGACCTCTGCTCTCTCTCTCTCTCTCTCTCTCTCTCTCTCTCTCTCTCTCTCTCTCTCTCTCTCTCTCTGTGTGGTCTCTCTCTCTCAGCCCTCCTATCTCAGTCTCTCAGTCCCTCTCTCTGTTCATCCCTCTCTCCCTCTCTTCCTCTCTTTCTCCCTCTCTCTCTCTCCCTCTCACTCTCCCTCTCTCTCTCTCTGCATGCTGGGAGTGTTTGGTGCATGCTGGGAATTGTATGAGCGAAGGAGTGCATGTGTTGTGTGGAGTTAGATATTCAGAACTTTCTTTCGGTTTTCTATTTCTTGGTGGCATTGTTTTGTTTTCTTCTGTGCATGATTAAGGTTATTCTTTTTTGCTGCGGTAGAATGAAGTATTTTCCTTTTCGTATCGAAATTACCCTGATTCTTAAAGAAGAGCGTCTTGTTGATCGTATGGTTGAGCATGGCGTACTTCTTAAAGAGGAGTGTCTTGTTGATCGTATGGTTGAGCATGGCGTACTTCTTAAAGAAGAGTGTCTTGTTGATCGTATGGTTGAGCATGGCGTACTTCTTAAAGAAGAGTGTCTTGTTGATCGTATGGTTGAGCATGGCTTACTTCTTAAAGAAGAGCGTCTTGTTGATCGGATGGTTGAGCATGGTGTACTTCTTAAAGAAGATGATATTGTTGATCGTATGGTTGAGCATGGCGTACTTCTTAAAGGAATGTTTATTCAAGATACGCCGCTTTTTTCTCCATCAACAAGGGTAACGATTTCAAATGTACCGCCGTTTATTCCAAATGAGCTATTGGAGCGCGAGTTATTGCGCTTTGGGAAGTTCGCCAGTTCAATTAAGGTTGTCCCGTTGGATTGCAAACATCTGGCGTTGAAACAGGTTGGTCATTTCGGCGACAGGTGTTTATGTTTTTGGACTTTAGAGTTATCGTTTAAAATCAAGTATGACAATATACTGTATATGGCTTATGCTAGTACGGGTAGTCAACGGTGTTTTGAGTGTGGGGATATTGGTCATAAGCGACATGCTTGCTCGAAAAGGGAGAAGGCCGAGGGAGGGGCGCAGGTGGTCATCGTAACGCCTGGGCCCACTGATGTAGGGAGAGGTGGGCCGACAGCGGTAGAGCAGCCACAAGCACCTGTTGCTGAGGAACAAGTTATCCGTGTTGAGGGCACAGAGTTTCAACTTGTATTAGAGGGAAATGTTATGCAGCAGAAAAATATTGTTGTAGAAGGTAAGGATGTATCTGAAGAGCCAGTTCATCAGACTGGTGAGCAGGTGCCCAGTACGAGTGATGGGGTAAAGGAGGAGGTTCATGTGGAGCTAGGCTCCCAGGTAGTGGGGAGGTGCCCAGTATGAGTGCTGGAGTACTACGAGTAATGAGGTTCAGGTGGGGCTAGTCTCCCAGGTAGTGGAGGAGATGCCCACTACGAGTAATGAGGTTCAGGTGGGGCTAGTCTCCCAGGTAGTGGAGGAGATGCTCACTACGAGTAATGAGGTTCAGGTGGGGCTAGTCTCCCAGGTAGTGGAGGAGATGCCCACTACGAGTAATGAGGTTCAGGTGGGGCTAGTCTCCCAGGTAGTGGAGGAGATTCCCACTACGAGTAATGAGGTTCAGGTGGGGCTAGTCTCCCAGGTAGTGGAGGAGATGCCCACTACGAGTAATGAGGTTCAGGTGGGGCTAGTCTCCCAGGTAGTGGAGGAGATGCTCACTACGAGTAATGAGGTTCAGGTGGGGCTAGTCTCCCAGGTAGTGGAGGAGATGCTCACTACGAATAATGAGGTTCAGGTGGGGCTAGTCTCCCAGGTAGTGGAGGAGATGCCTGGTACGAGTGATGGGGTGCAAGTGGGGAGTGTTGAAAGGGAGTTGGCAGAGGGGAGTCAGTTGTCTGGGGCGTCAGCTGAGGAGGATCGGGAGAAGGATATCTCTTTTGATATGATAGCAGCTGGTGACGACTCAATTTACGATCTAGAGGAGGTAAATGGGTTTCTGGATCAGACTTTTGGGAAATCTGTCAAATTGGCAGATTATTTTGATGTTGATAAGTTTGTGAGGTCAGCTGTGATGTTACAGAAGACGGTGGGGTTAGACCAATTGAGTGAGAAGAAGCGGTTTCCCTTGAGGAAATGTGTTACTGCTGTTTTACTGCAGCAAAAGGTGGTGGGAAACGTGGTCAGGTTAATAAGAGAAGATTAAAATAATGATGATGAAAATGCTTCATAGGGTGTCTTTTTTCTCTTTGGTTTCTCTGTGGTTTCTTCTGCTTTTCCTTTCTATTTTCTACATGGAGGTACTAAGGGTAGGTTCTCTCAGTATTAATGGGGGAAGGGACAGGAATAAGAGGGCTTGGGTATTAGAAGTAATAAAACAGAAAAGGCTTAATGTAGTTTTCCTACAGGAGACACATAGTGATGAGGAAAATGAGGTTGACTGGGGTATGTGGTGGGAGGGGCAGCATATACACAGTCATTGTACTAATTTCAGTGCTGGGGTCTCAATCTTGTTTTCCTCAGGTTTAGGGGTGACTATGGTATCTACAACAGAGATTGTCAAGGGTCAGGTTTTATTGGTCAAGGTGGATGTTATGTTTTTGAATATTTTTTTAATGTTTATGCTCCTAATGAGGGTACAGATGTACAGATGTATTTGATCAAATAAAGGAAACCTTAAGACAGTGTGACCAAGAGGGGTGTATGGTTTTAGGGGGTGACTGGAACTGGACAGTGGATTTTCCTGTTGATCGCACTGCTGAAGAACCTCACCTGCGTTCAGCCACTTGCCTGTCTGGCCTATTAACTGAGTTTGAGCTTTCTGATGTATGAAGAGTAAGGAATGCGAAAGTTAGGCAGTACACATGGCTAAAATTTAATGTCATGTCAGTGCAGCAAGGTTAGACAGGTTGTATGTATCTGAGCAATACTGTAGTAGGGTTGGAAGGTGTGACATTACTCCTGTGGGTTTCTCTGATCATCATATTGTACTGTTGATATTCACCTGTCCTGTCCACGAAGGTCATCACCTTACTGGTATTTTAATGTTACATTGTTACATGATGTCATGTTTTGTGAAAGGTTTGTGTTGTTTTGGAGAAAATGGAGGGTTACAAAAGGGAATGTTGAGTCCTTGAGACAATGGTGGGAGGTTGGGAAGGCCCAAATACGAGTATTTTGTCAACAGTATACTGCTCTGTCTCGTATTGAAGTTAAAGAGACTATCAAGGCCCTTGAACAGGACATCAAATCTATTGAATTGAAGCTGCTCACTCAGAACGACCCTGGACTAGTCATGAACTTACAGGACAAGAGACATGAACTGAAGTTGTTTCTGCATGAAAGAGTGAAGGGTGCCTTGATTAGGTCTCGTTTCGCTTCCCCTCAAGGATAGTTAAACCTAGGACAGTCGACATTGCAACGTAAACAGATGGTCTGCCTTCGTCTCCCTGATGGGAAGGTGACCACGGATGACAGTGAAATGCGTCAACATGCTGTGGATTTCTACTCGGCCCTCTATAAGGCGGAGGATTGTGACTCTCTGTGTACTGAACAGTTGTTACACGGTCTTCCTCAATTGGGACCTGAGCAGAGAGTCGCATTGGACTCTGACATTACACTGCAAGAGCTGTCCACAGCGGTTATGCAGCTCTCAGGCCGAGCCCCTGGCATCGATGGTTTACCATCTGAGTTTTATAAGCACTTTTGGGGGTCTATTCGGGAGGATTTTAATGAAGTGGTGTGCGAATCTTTTCATGAGGGTTCTCTTCCTGTATACTGTCAACGTGCGGTGCTTTCAATGTTGCCAAAAAAGGGGGATTTGTCTCTCATAAAAAAATTGGAGACCTGTTGCTTTGCTGTGCAAATGTCTCTCAAACAGGTTGAAAGAGTATCTGGGATTGTTGGTCCACAAGGACCAGTCCTACTGTGTGCCTGATCGCTCTATCGTTGATAACTTGTTTCTGATAAGAGATGTTTTAGACATTTGTAAACTGTCTGATGTAAATGTGGGTTTACTTTCTTTGGAATAGGAGAAGGCTTTTGATCGTGTGGACCACCAGTACTTGTTTAAAACAATGAAAGCCTCTGGGTTTGGGGATGTTTTTTGTCTGTATGCTGGGGCCTCGTGTATGGTGAAGGTGGGGGGTGGTTTGAGTTGCTCCATCCCTGTCCAAAGGGGCATCAGACAGGGATGCACAATTTCAGGGCAGTTATATAGTCTAGCGATTGAACCAATGCTTTGTTTTTTAACCTGTTGTGACGAGCAATCCCGTATCGGGGATCCTATTTATAGCCTCAAGATCATTACCATAATGCAACGTTAACTATTCATGAAAATCGCAAATGAAATGAAATAAATATATTAGCTCTCAAGCTTAGCCTTTTGTTAACAACACTGTCATCTCAGATGTTCAAAATATGCTTTTGAACCATAGCTAAACAAGCCTTTGTGTAAGAGTATTGATAGCTAGCATAGAATTAAGCCTTGCATTCAGCATGCAACATTTTCACAAAAACAAGAAAAGCATTCAAATAAAATCATTTACCTTTGAAGAACTTCAGATGTTTTCAATGAGGAGACTCTCAGTTAGATAGCAAATGTTCAGTTTTTCCAAAAAGATTATTTGTGTAGGACAAATCGCTCCATTTTGTTCATCACGTTTGGGTAAGAAAACCCCCGAAAATTAAGTCATTACAACGCAAACTTTTTTCCAAATTAACTCCATAATATCGACAGAAACATGGCAAACGTTGTTTAGAATCAATCCTCAAGGTGTTTTTCACATATCTATCGATGATAAATCATTCGTGGCAGTTGACTTTGTCCTCTGAACAAAATGGAATGCGCATAGAGCTGGAGATTATGCAATAATTTCGACAGAGGACACCGGGCGGACACCTGGTAAATGTAGTCTCATGGTCAATCTTCCAATGATATGCCTACAAATACGTCACAATGCTGCAGACACCTTGGGGAAACGACAGAAAGTGCAGGCTCATTCCTGTCGCATTCACAGCCATATGAGGAGACATTGGAACACAGGGCATTCAAAATCTGGACCATTTCCTGTATGAAATTTCATCTTGGTTTCGCCTGTAGCATTAGTTCTGGGGCATTCACAGTTAATATCTTTGCAGTTTTGGAAACGTCAGAGTTTTTTTTCCCAACGCTGTCAATTACATGCATAGTCGAGCATCTTTTCGTGACAAAATATCTTGTTTAAAACGGGAATGTTTTTTTATCCAAAAATTAAAAGAGCGCCCCCTATCTCAAATCAAATCAAATCAAATCAAATTTTATTTATATCTCGACGAAGTTATCTCGACGAAGTTAAGAGTGAGGCTTACTGGTTTCTCTGTGCCAGGTGTAATGAAGGGTCCCACAATAGCACTGTCTGCGTATGCAGATGATGTGACAGTTTCTTTTACAGGGGGAGAGGATGTTAAGGTTCTCTCAAATGCTTTAAAGGTGTATGAGGGGGCCTCCTCAGCTCGAGTTAATTGAGGAAAGAGTGAATCGCTGTGGGCAGGTCAGCTTCAAACGGGGTCCGTTCCACGGTTACCAGGGGGGCTTCAGTGGGGCAGAGATGGGATGAAGACTTTGTTTGTTTTTTCTAGGCTCTGATGGCTTTCAGAAAAAGAACTGGGAGGGTGTATTGGAGAAAGTGTGTGCCAGACTGTCAAGATGGAAATGGTTGCTACCCCAGCTGTCTTATAGGGGAAGGGTCCTGGTAGCTAATAATCTTGCTGCCTCTACCCTTTGGCACAGACTAATGATTTTACAGCCACCAAAGGGTCTGATACAAGAGCTTCAGAGGACCCTTGTCAATTTCTTCTGGTCTGGACATCACTGGATTAAAGCTGCAGCCCTGTACCTGCCACTGCACGAGGGTGGGCAAGGCCTGGTGGACATTTCCTCTAGAATAATGGCTTTCCGGCTTCAAGCAGCCCAGAGATTGTTGTACAGAGACGGTTCTAGCTGGGTCAAAACAGCCTACATACTGATGAGGAGAGCAGGCTGTTTGGGCTTAGACAAGCACCCTTTCCTCTTAAAGCTGGAGGGGGGTGATTTGCCTGGCCTGACTCCATTTTTATGAGTCTGTTATGCAGGCTTGGAGAGTCCTTGTCAAGTCCCGTAAGGCCTGCGCGCCACCAGGGATGTGGGGAGAAAGAGCGGGGATCTGATCATCTCGCCTATTGAGGAAGGTCGTCGTTGAGGTCTGCGACTCCTTGCCAGTGCTTCATCTGCAGTATGTGACTGATACTTCCAATTCTGATCGGTGGAAGGAGGGTCTGGATCATGTGTACCCTGCACTGATTGTTAGTGCTGCGATGGGGGCATTCGTGGAGGATGTGCGGATGCTGCTTTCCTTCAATACCCCGGAGCTGGGGGAGTTCAAGGAGGTGGGAAAGAAGGCCATGTATAGAATATGTGTAAAGGTGTCCCATGCCTCTCCCCTGGAAGGGGTCAAATCGACGAGGTGGGCGGGTGTGCTTGGTCCAGGTGCCTCTCCAAAAGGCTGTTGGCGATCATTATACAAACTACCTATTGGTAAGAGGACAGCTGACCTCCAATGGAGGATAATACATGGAGCTATAGCCACCAACATGCATCTGGTACACCTGGACCCTGCTGTTGGGGAAGGGTGTCCATTCTGTGCTGAGTCTGAAACTCTGGCACATCTGTTTTTACTGTGTCCCAGGTTGGTCGGGATGATTGACCTGATCAAGAGCGTCTGCTAAATGACTTAAATGTAAATGTAAATGTAAATGTAAATCACTGATTGGTTCTCAACGTTGGGAGAGGTTTTCTCTTTCCAACTGTATATATTTGGGCCAAAGTACAGGTTCAGTCAAAAGGGTGTAGTTGTGTTGCTTAATTTTATGTTAGGGGCAGCAAAATTCGTGATATGGAAGACCTGAAAGAACAGTATTCGGGGACAGGTGTTTGTGGATGTGGTGGGAATGCTGGAGGGAATGTTGGCAGCGAGACTCGGAGTTGAGTTTGCCTATTATAAATTTGTCAACAATATTGATCTGTTTTTGAGTATATGGGGTATTCAGAGGCTGTTGTGTTTAGTTACTATGGAGGAGGAATTGGATTTGTGTTTTTAATTGATGTGTAACTGGTGTTTTGTATGAGTATTTATTGTGTGGTGGGCCCCCAGACTCAATAAAGATTATTTAAAACTCAAAACTCTCTCTCTCTCCCTCTCTCTCTCTCTCTCTCTCTCTCTCTCTCCCTCTCTCTCTCAGTCCCTCTCTCCGTCCAATGTCGCCATGGTAACAGTGCTGAGTGCACCCTCTCTACACTCCCCCTTTCTCGCTCGTCTTATTCAGACCAGATCTGTTATTTCCAGCTCTATATTCAGATGCACCATTTGTATTCTATTCTATGTTATACTGGTATGAGAGAGGACTTGATAGTTTTTAGTGTTTTAGTTTTCTGTTATTTGTGTTTTTACAACGTGACTTTATAGCGTGACCTATCAATAGTCTGAACTTTCTGAGATGATCACAGTTTTTAGATAAACAGGCCTCATAACTGCACAGCTATAAACAACTAATGTTATCATTCTCCTTCTTCTTCTTGTCTTTCTTTGGCAGTAGCCCAACTACCATGTCCTCCTCAGTGACTGCTTCCTGTGAATAAGAGGACCAGAGCGAGAGCGTCCAATCACAATCAAGCCTCCACCAGCACATCTTTCCAGTGAGAGAGAGAGAAAGAGATAGAGGCCAAAGAGAGAGAGAGAGAGAAAACGAGTGCAGGAAGGAGAGGGGGAGAGAGTGAGAACAGTCGATGGATGCTGTCCGGATTGAGGGGACAGCGCATTCTTCATTAACGAGGAAAAGAAAGATTTCAAAATGGAGTCGAAGGATAGAAACTCGGCGGCAGGTAAGTCTTACCTCAGCTGATGTAAATGTACACCTTGGTAACGCAATGGGGTCCCACTTTACATCAAGTGGCACTATAATCTATGTATTTACGTGGTTATTACATAGGCAGGGACAGTGTGATTACGTTTCAGGTTCACATTGTTAATAGTATTTACAACTCTTATACCCGAGTGCGCTTTGCACAATTTCAAAGATTTGCAAATGAAGTCACAATGGAGATACATGTGTCATCTAGAACAGCAGGTTATGGCCTAGGGTGAGATGAAGACAAATCAAATGAAACTGTTCAGATGTTATCGCAGGTGTAGCGAAATGCTTTTGTCCCAAGCTCCAACAGTGCAGTAATACCTAAATAAATCAAATCAAATCAAATCAAATATATATATATAAATATAAAGAAAGGAATGAAGAAATATGGGAATATTAGAACAAGCAATGTCAGAGTCCAGAATATAAATCTATATGTATATGATGGTGTGTATAGACATTATAGACACTATATGAATAGAAAAGGTGTGTACAGCAGTAGTTGTACAGGATGAGCCTTGACTAGAATACAGAATGTACGTATGAAGTGGCTAAAACAGTATGTTAACATGATTAACGTGACCAGTGTTCCATGACTCTGTACAAAGGGCAGCAGCCTCTAAGGTGCAGGGTAGAGTACCGGGTGGTAGCGGCCAGTAACAGTGACTAAGTTCAGGGCAGGGTGCTGGGCAGAGGCCTACGTAAGCATCCTGTAAAGGTACATGAAGTGGTGCTAAAACCTGTGCAAGGGGACCAGAGGGGTATACTATGGTGGTGGTGGAGGTAAGAAGAGGATAGGAACACTGATACTGTATAGGATTGATTGTATAAGCCTAAATGGTTGGTTGATTGATTGATTGATTTTCGACAATGAACACAGAATGCACTGTTGAGCTTTGTTCCTGTATGTGCTGATGTTGCTGCTGTGTTCCTTCACTGTGATTATGTATATTGAGGTGTGTGTGTGTGTGTGTGTGTGTGTGTGTGTGCGTGCGTGCGTGCGTGCGTGCGTGAGTGTGTTGTGTATTCTGCGCTAGCCCTGTCTATGCTGATTATGTGGGGGAGAGAGTGGTGTCATGGTCATGAATATGGAGCACATTGAGGTTCTCAGTGTAATTTGCTGTGTTCACCATCAATTCCTTCCCGTTAAGACGAGTCAGCAGTGTCGTCCAACCCCTCTTCCAAGGACACCTCATATAACCACTTATACACCTCATACCTCTGCCTCTTTCTCTCTCTCTGCATCTCTCTCTCTGCCTCTCTCTGCATCTCTCTCTCTGCCTCTCTCTCTCTGCCTCTCTCTCTCTCTGCCTCTCTCTCTCTGCATCTCTCTCTCTGCCTCTCTCTCTCTGCATCTCTCTCTCTGCCTCTCTCTCTCTGCCTCTCTCTCTCTCTGCCTCTCTCTCTCTCTGCATCTCTCTCTCTGCATCTCTCTCTCTGCCTCTCTCTCTCTCTGCCTCTCTCTCTCTGCATCTCTCTCTCTGCCTCTCTCTCTCTCTGCATCTCTCTCTCTGCCTCTCTCTCTCTCTGCATCTCTCTCTCTGCCTCTCTCTCTCTCTGCCTCTCTCTCTCTCTGCATCTCTCTCTCTGCATCTCTCTCTCTGCCTCTCTCTCTCTCTGCCTCTCTCTCTCTCTGCATCTCTCTCTCTGCCTCTCTCTCTCTGCCTCTCCCTGCCCCATTCTCTCTCTGCCTCTCTCTCTGCCTCTATCTCTCTTTCTCTCTTTCTGCCTCTTTCTCTCTCTCTATGCATCTCTTTCTGCCTCTTTCTCTCTCTCTCTATGCATCTCTTTCTGCCTCTTTCTCTTCCTCTCTGCATCTCTCTCTGCCTCTTTCTTTCTTTCTCTCTCTCTTTTTTTTCTCTATCCTCTTTCTCTCTCTTTCTCTCTTTCTCTCTCTCTTCTCTCTCTCTTTCTCTCTCTTTCTCTCTGCCTCGTTCTCTCTCTTTCTTTCTGCCTCGTTCGCTCTCTCTTTCTCTCTCTCTCTCTCTGCCTCTGTCTCTCTCTCTGCATCTCTCTCTGCCTCTGTCTCTCTTTCTGCATCTCTCTCTGCCTCTGTCTCTCTCTCCTCCCTCTCCCTCATCTCTCCCCTTTCTCCCTCTTTCTATCTCATCTGTTGATCTCTTGTCTCTACTGCACTTCTCACTTTTCTTAATCCTTGTCCCTCTACTTCTCATCCCTCCCCTCCCTCTCTCTCCTCCTCCTCCTCTGCCCTCCTCTCTAGGGATGGTTTGTGAGAAGGGGATCCAGATCCTCCTCACCACCGTGGGGGCCTTTGCAGCCTTCTGCCTGATGACGGTTTCTATAGGGACGGACTACTGGCTGTACTCCCGCGCCTCCATCTGCAACAGCACCCGCAACCACTCGGACGACCCCCACAACAAGGACAAGAAGGACCCCGGCGCCCTCACCCACTCTGGCCTCTGGAGGATCTGCTGCCTGGAAGGTAGGCTACTTAAATGCTACTGACACACCATCTTGGATATGTGGTTGGAGTGGGAGAGGATGGATAGAGGGTAGATGGAAGCGTGTGTGTGTGTGTGTGTGTGTGTGTGTGTGTGTGTGTGTGTGTGTGTGTGTGTGTGTGTGTGTGTGTGTGTGTGTGTGTGTGTGTGTGTGTGTGTGTGTGTGTGTGTGTGTGTGTGTGTGTGTGTGTGTGTGTGTGTGTGTGTGTGTGTGTGTGTGTGTGTGTGTGATGTTGGAGGGGATGAGTTAGGACTGGTTCCAGTTGAGCCTTTTGTACTAATGTCCATCCTAGATTTAAAGGTACACAATGCAGAAATCACTCTGCCATTTCCTGGTTCCTGGTTGCTAAAATTCTGTACCATCTAAACCCTTGTGAAATATTTTTTCCATAACCCAAAAGTATTGTATTTTCAGCTGTTTGAAGCTGGTGTACAAAAACAAAACAAAACTTAAGAATGGGGAGCATAGAAATAGCTCATATAGAACAGATCTACCACTTCTTACTTTACTGACTTTATTGTCCCCATGGGGAGATTTTGTTGCAGTGTCATGATCATGTTTAAAGTGCCGTTTAATTACAAAACAAATTGACAATACAACTTTCATAACAGTTACATACCGATAAAAAGAGGCTAGCCTGCTGGCCTTTCTGGGTTGATAGGAACATTAGCTAAAGCTATTTAGGAGGGATGTCACACCTGGCACAAGTTATTGTCTAGTTCTGTTTTTCCTGCCGAAGGGTGCCCTATACCTGCGCCAGAGGGGAGTGATACAAAGTCTGGGTACAGGGCGTGTCTTGGGTCTAAAATGATTTTAAACTTGCTTTCAATGAGAATGACAGATCTATAACTCGCATTTCTATGTGAATTTGGTTGGGTCACCCAAAAAGTGCCAGACTTAAGTTTTTATGAGATTAGATACTATAAATACTATGTATAATATATTGAATGTAATAGTTGGTTATATTGGTAATAGCTGGTTATAGTTGGTAATAGTTGGTAATAGCTGGTGTCATGACGTTGGCCTCTTTGGGTATAGCAACCCCCATCTCCCTCTCCATGCCTCCCCCTTGCCTCCTTCAACTAGGTTGCTGTGGCCAGAGAGACGTATTAAATTCCTGCGGATCTCCTCATGGACACACAGTATAAGAGGCAGAGTATTTCATATTTCATGTTCCCGGAGAAAGTATAAAAGATTGGTGAAGAATCCAGCTACGAACTGGTCCATTTGTCACAACTTGGGGAAGCTCATGGGAGATGTTGTGGCTACATTACCATAACGCTGTTTATATAATAGCCCCCTTGTTGTATAAGATGAATGAGTGAGTATGATACTGTTTGTATAATTGTGTAATATGATTTTGGACTGTTTAATGAAGAAAAATACAATTCCCTTTTGATTTGAACTAAATCAGAGGACCGCCCCTGAGCCCAGTTAGGGTCAGGCCTCCTGGGACAGCCCTTTTTCGGCCCTTCCGAATAAAACCCCCACTCGGGTTTTCAATCAGCAGACGGAGCTTACCTCAGTTACGAGATGGCTAAAGGTTGCAGACCATGTTTTTCTCCATTAGGAGGACAAAGCTTGTAGACCATTGCTGAATCTTTTAACCATACCATGTGGTTAAACTCTGAGACTATCTGTCAGGACCCGGTTACGAACCCGGGTCTCCGGAGTGAGAAACAGTCACTTAACCAACTGAGCCACGAATAGTCGGCAGAACCCAGAAGATGAGACAGACACAGCAGTACTTGAGACGGTGTATTTAATGAAGTAAAAAGTGAAGTCCTTCAGGAAAACATGTAACTCCACAACCTCAAAAGGAATTCCACAAGAACAAAGGTAATCCTCCAAGACAAAAAAAGGTAAATCCACAAGGTGGTAGGTATAGCATAAAAAGCCTCAAAAGATACTCAAAAATAAGTAAACAAGAACAAAAAACAGAATTCCACAAGAGAGTCCACCGGGATCAACAATAGTTCACAGAATACTAGGGCTGGGTGCTAACATACAAACACAGAGCAAATAACTGAGGAAAACTAAGGGTTTAAATACAATCAGGGGAAACGAGGCACAGGTGCAAATAATAATGGGGATCAAGGGAAAACAAAAGGTCAAAAAGCACAATGGGGGCATCTAGTGACCAAAAACCGGAACAACCCTGGCCAAATCCTGGCAGAATCCCCCCCCCCCTAGGAACGGCTCCTGACGTTCCTACCAGGTCTCTCGGGGTGGAGGGCCCTGAACTGACGAATGAGGTCAGGGTCCAGTATGTCTTTGGCAGGAACCCAGGAGCGCTCCTCGGGACCGTAGCCTTCCCAGTCCACCAGATACTGCCAGGACCGCTGCACCCGGCGGGAATCCAGTATCCGATGGACGGTATAAGCAGGCTGGCCTCCAATGACGCGAGGCGGAGGGGGAGGTCTGTCTGCCGGGAGAAGGGGAGAAAAAACAACAGGTTTTAATAAGGAAATGTGAAACGTGGGATTAATCTTAAGGGATCTGGGTAAGTGTAAGCGATAAGAAACTGGGTTAACTCTCCTGGCAACCTTAAAGGGACCGATGTATTTTTGGGACAGCTTGCGAGACTCCACCCGTAGTGGTAAGTCTCTTGTGGAGAGCCAGACTCTCTGGCCGGGGCGCAGGGTAGGCCCGGGGCGGCGACGTCTGTTGGCTTGTTGTTGGTACCTCTGTGAGGAATGCATAAGATTAAGACGGGTCTTCCTCCACATAAGCCGACAGCGTCTGACGAACTTCAAGGCTGAAGGCACTCTGACTTCTGCCTCCTGGTCCGGGAACAATGGAGGGGCATAGCCAAACTGACACTCGTGCGGGGACATACCAGTGGAGGAGGAGCGCAAGATGTTGTGCGCGTATTCGGCCCAAACAATGAAAGACGACCATGTGGACGGGTTGTTACGAGTCATACATCGGAGGGTGGTTTCCAGCTCTTGATTCATCCTCCCTGTTTGGCCGTTGGACTCCGGATGGTACCCTGAAGATAGACTGGCAGAAGCCCCCATGAGTTGGCAGAAGGCCTTCCAAAACCTTGAGGCGAACTGGGGACCTCTGTCGGAAACCATATCTTGAGGAATGCCGAAGACTCGGAACACATGATTAATTACCAACTCAGCCGTTTCCTTGGCAGAAGGTAACTTAGTCAGAGGGACGAACCTGGCCGCCTTTGAAAACCTGTCGATTATGACTAGGATAGTAGTATTGCCATGGGATGGAGGAAGGCCAGTAATAAAGTCCAACGAGATATGGGACCAGGGTCTGTGGGGAACAGGTAAAGGGTGAAGGAGTCCTTGAGGGCGGAGGTGAGAAGATTTGCCCTGGCAGCACACGGGGCAGGCATTGACGAAAGTGGCAACGTCTTCTCTTATGGTAGGCCACCAGAACTTACGCTGGATGAACTCCAAGGTGCGACCTACGCCCGGGTGACAGGTGAGGCGAGAGGAGTGCCCCCACAGAAGGACCTGAGTCCTCACTGCCTTGGGGACAAACAACCGATTGGCAGGACCTCCTTTCGGGTCCGGTTCGATAGCTTGAGCTCGTCTCACGGTATCCTCAACTTGCCACGAGATCGGAGCCACGATCTTAGCAGCAGGAAGGACAGGCATGTCTGTGTCATCTCGAATGGCAGGAGCGTAGACTCGGGACAGGGCATCCGGTTTGAGATTCTTCGACCCGGGCCGATAGGTGAGGATAAACTGGAATCGGTTGAAGAAAAGAGACCATCTAGCTTGTCTAGAGTTCAACTGCTTCGCCTGCTGGATATACTCAAGATTTTTGTGGTCCGTAAGCACTTGAAACGGGTGAGAAGCCCCCTCGAGCCAATGTCTCCATTCCTTCAATGCCATCTTAACCGCTAGGAGTTCACGATCCCCCACATCGTAGTTCCTCTCAGCCGGGGTAAGCCGGTGTGAGAACAAAGCGCACGGATGAAGCTTCTTGTCTTCACCCCTCTGAGACAGGACAGCTCCAACACCAACCTCTGAGGCGTCTACCTCCACCACAAACGGTTCATCCGTAGTCGGTAGTATCAGGATGGGAGCAGAGAGGACGCGCTGCTTGAGTCCTTGGAAGGCCGTCTCAGCTTCTCTTCCCCACAAAAACCTTGCATTGCCACCCTTGGTTAAAGCTGAGAGAGGGGCTGCCACCAAGCTGAAGTTCTTGATGAACTTGCGGTAAAAGTTAGTGAAGCCCAGGAAACGCTGAACTTCCTTAACGGATTTGGGGGTGGGCCAATCCGCTACCGCCCCTACCTTCCTGGGGTCCATTTGGACTCGACCGGGTTCCACTACAAATCCCAGGAATTGTACTCGGGATGAATGGAATTCACATTTTCCGGCTTAACGTACAGATGGCTGTCTAGGAGGCGTTTGAGTACTTGTCTGACATGCTTTGTGTGTTCTTGAAGAGAGCTCGAAAAGATGAGGATGTCATCCAAGTAAACGAACACAAATATGTTAAGCATATCCCTAAGCACATCGTTTATGAGCGCTTGGAACACCGCTGGGGCGTTGGTCAGGCCGAAGGGCATCACCAAGTATTCATAGTGACCAGTAGGCGTGTTGAAAGCGGTCTTCCACTCGTCACCAGGTCTGATCCGCACAAGATGGTATGCGTTCCGCAGGTCAAGCTTAGTGAAAACAACTGCTTCCTGGAGCAGCTCGAAGGCTGTGGCCATAAGGGGTAGCGGGTAACGGTTACAGACGGTTATGGCATTGAGTCCCCAGTAGTCGATGCAAGGACGTAATCCACCGTCTTTCTTGGCCACAAAGAAAAACCCTGCTCCCGCCGGGGAGGTGGATGGACGCATGAGGCCTGCTTCCAGAGCGTCCTTGATGTAGATATCCATAGCAGCTCGTTCGGGTGGAGATAGGGAAAAGATCCGACCCCTGGGGGGGCAAGTGCCCGGAAACAGTTCGATGGGGCAATCATAAGGTCTATGGGGTGGTAGCATGGTGGCCCTCTGTTTGCTAAATACCAGTTTGAGGTCATGGTAACACTCGGGAACTCGGGTCAGGTCGATGGATTCTAAAGACTCGGGAGTAGAACTCGGGGAATTCTGGAAAATACAAGTAGCTCAACAATAGTTCACAGAATACTAGGGCTGGGTGCTAACATACAAACACAGAGCAAATAACTGAGGAAAACTAAGGGTTTAAATACAATCAGGGGAAACGAGGCACATGTGCAAATAATAATGGGGATCAAGGGAAAACAAAAGGTCTAAAAGCACAATGGGGGCATCTAGTGACCAAAAACCGGAACAACCCTGGCCAAATCCTGACACTATCGATACCGACTAAGAATAAGAACAAGTCTTTGATATTAATTACTAGTCTACAGATAGGAATTCGGTATCATTGAACGCAAAGAACGACAACCGCCGAAACATCCATTCTATAATGAAACAAATGAATGTCACTCTGAACTATACACTACAACCACAAAGAGAGAGAGAGAGAGAGAGACGGAGAATTCTACAAAAGAAATGAACTTTTCACCAGCGATCAAGACAACACACTGAGCGTAGATATATATATTGATTGCAATTGTTCCCGAATGAGTGAGCGTTCAAGTGCAAAGGATTAGCATTTCAATTGTTATAATTATCACTCTGTAGTGACTTCTTAGTCGACCCCCAATTCCCTTTTGTCTAACAAGCCGCGATGCCGGTTTAGCCCACTAGGGCACATTCTCCTATCATTTCTTGTAACCACATTTACCTTGTTTGTTTGTTTGTTTATGCATTTCTGTGAATCACTTAGTTAGTAATAAATAAATGATTTAAGACAATTGATGTATGGATGACTCATAGTGAAGACTGGGTTCAGATAACCAACAATTTACGACGTTTGGAATGAGACTAACGTGAGGTAAAGTAAATAATTAATTAATCAGAAGACTATGGATCAGATATGAAAATATCTGAAACGTTATATTAGGAAATTATAACCCTGTAATCTGAATATTTTTCCTTGAAGCCCCAACTTCCTAGTTAATTAGTTGGTGCCCTGACTTCCTAGTTAATTACTAATTACATAGAATCTTTGATAAAAAATTAAGTCTTCAGTTAATGATAGTAAAGACACGACACTGGTAATAGCTGGTAATAAATGGTAATAGCTGGTAATAGTTGGTAATATAGGTAATAGTTGGTAATATAGGTAATAGTTGGTAATAGTTGGTAATAGTTGGTAATAGCTGGTAATAGTTGGTAATAGCTGGTAATAGCTGGTAATAGTTGATAATAGTTGGTAATAACTGGTAATAGTTGGTAATAGTTGGTAATAGCTGGTATGATCAAAGTAAGGACTGTGGCCATTTTGGATCTGATGCAATTCCAGTGCTGACCTCATGTCTGTGTCCTAATGCACTACAAAAGGAATAAGGACTGAATGGAATGGAGGGTCCATTACAGGGAAGCTCAGGGTTGATGTTGTGCAGTTGTTTCGTGTCAGATGAGAGTGAATGGATGGTATGTTACCCAATGGTTCAGTGGAATTATGTAGTCAGCAGTGCTGCCGTAAAGGTCATCACTCAGCAATGCACATGCTGAGTTTATGAGCTCCTTGGAAGATCTGGAACGTTGAAATGCTGGAAGAAGAAACTCTTTCCCAGTGGACTGATATTTCTGTTGAATGATTTCCAATGAGCATCAAATCAATTGTTATTGGTCACATACACGTGTTTAGCAGATGTTATTGCGGGTGTAGTGAAATGCTTGTGCTTCTAGTTCTTACAATGCAGCAGTATCTTACAGGTAATATCTAATCATTTTGTAACATATACCTGTAACCCTCTCACCAGGCTCGAATTTGACTCTCACGATATTACCTTACATAGAATATCTCAACAGCATGGGATGTTAGGTGAGAAGGACATCTCCAATAAGAATCCCTGTTGTAAACTATCGAGGATGATGACAACTAGGGTATTAACTTCAGATGTAATGGTTATAGGTTTCTGTTATTGTATAAGGATATACTTTCCCATGCATTATATTCAATTGAAACAGGAAATGACTCCACCAAGGCAACATACATAAGGTTCAAGATGTGTATTACTACATTTTCAATGCACCACATCGAAATACATAAAAGTAATAATCCCCAATGAGTCGTGCACAACGCATGTCCAAATTATTTCAAGCTTTCTTAACCCGTTGGCGCGTGTTGGAGCTCAACAACAACAACAATGATGACGCACTTAAAGTCCAGAAGCACCCCACCGTTGTGGTTACTCACTACTTGTAGGTATTCCCTCAGCGAAGTGTGGCAGTTCTGTGCAGGTTTCCTCACAAGATCCACAGCAAGCACAGCTATCAATGCAGACAGTACTCCTTAGCAGTAACCGATATCCCATGGGAACATGAACTCGTTCATCTTTCCCAAGCAATTCTCTCTGTGTCACATGATGCTAGCCTAACCTCAAGGCTGTCCAATACCTCCACGATGAGAAGCTCGCTTCAGTCTTTTCTAAGTCTTTCTTAACAAAATTATAACAACTCTCTGATCAAATAAAATCGTTATGTCCCTTCAAAACTCAGTAGGTATGGGTTTTGTTCTATCTATTGTTCTATTATTGTTCTTTTATGTTCTATTATCGTCTTCTGTTATAATTCTTCTTCACCAACGGTCATAATGTAACGTTCATCCTTTTCTCAGCACCTCTCTCCCTCTTTTCTTCCTGCAGGCCTCCCGTTGTTAAGCCACAGCTGAACAAGTGACCTTATTGGTCAAAACTTCAACTTAAAAGTAACCCAGCCTATTCACTTATACATAAAATAAATATTTCTTCAAAAGAAATGCATTAACCACATTACAATTTGGGAGCAATTCAATCACCTTTTAAATCTAATACCAATTAATTATAACAAATAAACTTAATCCCAATACACAGAAACCTAAGTAAAGGAATGGAATTAAGAATATATAAATATATGAACGAGCAATGTCAGAGTAGCATAGACTAACATGCAGTAGAAGAGTATAGAATACAGTATATACGCTACCGTTCAAAAGTTTGGGGTAACTTAGAACTATCCTTGTTTTTGAAAGAAAAACACATTTTATTTGTCCACTACAATAACATCAAATTGATCATAAATACAGTGTAGACATTGTTAATGTTGTAAATTATTTTTTAATGGAATATCTACATAGGCGTACAGAGGCCCATTATCAGCAACCATCACTCCTGTGTTCCAATGGCACGTTGTGTTTGCTAATCCAGGTTTATCATTTTAAAAGGCTAATTGATCATTAGAAAACCCTTTTGTAATTATGTTAGCACAGCTGAAAACTGTTGTTCTGATTAAAGAAGCAATAAAACTGGCCTTCTTTAGACTAGTTGAGTATCTGGAGCATAAGCATTTGTGGGTTCGATTACAGGCTCAAAATGGCCAGAAACAAAGACCTTTCTTCTGAAACTCGTCAGTCTATTCTTGTTCTGAGAAATGAAGGGTATTCATTCGAGAAATTGCCAAGCAACTGAATATCTCGTACAACATTGTGTACTACTCCCTTCACAGAACAGCGCAAACTGCCTCAAACCAGAATAGAAAGAAGAATGGGAGGCCCTGGTGCACAACTGAGCAAGAGGACAAATACATTAGAGTGTCTAGTCCTCAACTGGAAGCTTCATTAAATAGTACCCGCAAAACACCAGTCTCAACGTCAACAGTGAAGAGGCGACTCTGGAATTCTGGACTTCTAGAGAGAGTTGCAAAGAAAAAGCCATATCTCAGACTGGACAATAAAAAGAAAAGATTAAGATGGGGAAAAGAGCACAGACACTGGACAGAGGAACTCTGCCTAGAAAGCCAGCATCCCAGATTCCTGCCACTCTGGATCATTACACCGGATCATTCTCCCGTAAAAACGCAGCAAGCACCATCTAACTTTGAGCTATCCTCGAGCAAGGCCCATATACCAGCTAATTCTAGGGATACATTACCTCCTTTGCCCTTTATTGTTGACACAGAGCCCCACCGATCCATCATGACTGGACTGCCGCCGTGATCGCCCGATGTGGTCTCAACAGGCTATTCTGTTACGATGTCGCCGAAGAACCATCTACTAGCCCCGGCCCGCTAGCTTTTCTGAACACTGTGTCCCCTGCTCGCCTAGCGTAGTAGTGACTACCAAACAACACCCTGACTCACCTATTGCTGCTCTTTTGACTCTATGATCACTCGGCTACACAGCTGATTCCCCCTGGACTGTTTAAATAGCACGGTACCTCCTTTTGTTTACTTGTCGGCCCCAGCCTCGAACTCAGGGCCTGTATGTACCTAACTGACCCGCTCTGCCCATTCATTGACTTCTGTAACCGTAAAAGCCTTGGTTTCAAGGATGTTGTAGTGTCTTAACACTTAGTACTTATTTATGTAATAAGAAAGACTCTGAATACAAGCAATTGAACTGGAGCTTCACATTTACTCAAACAGGTTAGTACCAGAATAACATAGAACAATACTGCGCATGACCAAGGGCGCTTCATCCTTAAAGGGGACATCAGTAATTAACAGAACATAACATTCCTTCTCTTATACAATCAGAGTTACTTTTACCAAACCACAACTGAAACATTTCCCAGAACTTGTTGTAGTTATTTTGCATCTTTTAATTTGAACTTGAACAGTTAGTTTCTGTTTGTTTGTTTATAAGTCTAGTCTGTCTGGTGGACGGTGCCTTCGTTCTGGGTAGCGCCTCAGATTGTCTGGAGGCTCCTGAACATCCTCAGTGTGTGCTTGTTCCATTATAGCGTCTGCTATAGCAGCACCTTCATCAACACGTTCCCTTCTTTCAGCCTGGGGTCTCTCTACTGCCCCACCGTCCTCTACAGTTCCTTGTGTGTCACTCTCGGGAGCTCTCTTTGCCTGTTCTCTCTCGATTGTTGTGCTGTTTTCCGTGGAATGCATTTGGTTAATGTGACGCCGCCACATTATGTCTGGGCTCACATGAACCTGGTAAGTTCTGGGTCCCGTTTGTGTGTGTACGGTCCCTCTTGTCCATTTCCCTCCTCTTCTGTAGTCTCGCACCATCACTTCCTGTCCTGTTTGGAGATGGCGCTCCCGGCCACCGGAGAGCATCTTGGCTTGTTTGTTCAGCACTTCATTACGCCTGTTTGGCTTTATGATGTCCAGCTGTGTGCGGAGAGGCCTCCCGAACATCAGTGCGGCTGGGCTTTCATTTGTTGTGGCATGTGGGGTGTTTCGGTAGGAGGCCAGGAACTTGGCCAGTTTTGTTTGCAAAGTCCCTTCGTCTCGTTTTGCTGCACGGAGTCCTTGCTTTAGGGTTTGCACAAAGCGTTCTGCCAGCCCATTGGTGGCAGGGTGGTACGGAGCTGAAGTTGAGTGTTTGATTCCATTTACTGACATGAATCTTGTAAACTCCTCACTTACAAAAGCTTGCGCGTTGTCACTTACCAGCTGCAGTGGCAAACCGAAGCGTGCAAACGTTGTTCTGAGACACTCTATCGTCTGAGCTGAGGTGGAGGAGTCAGTGCAAAACACCTCTGGCCATTTGGAATGGGCATCAACTATAACCAGAAACATGTGCTTTTCAAAGGGACCAGCGTAGTCCACATGAATTCTCTGCCATGGCTCTGCGGGCCATTCCCATGGGTGGACTGGGACAGGAGCAGGCATGTGAAGGGTTTCCAAACATCCGCTACAGTTCTTTGCCATATTTTCTATCTGTTGGTCCAGACCTGGCCACCAGAAGTGGCTCCTTGCGAGCAGCTTCATTTTGACAATTCCAACATGACCTTCATGTAGTTGCTGCAAGATTCGATGTTGGCATTTCTGGGGTATCATGACTCTCATTCCCCACATCAAACATCCCTGGTACGTTGTAATTTCGTTTCTCCGCTGGAAATACAGAGTCAGCTCCTTTCTGCCAGTAGCTGGCCATCCTGACATGGTGTAGGTGTACACTTTTGACAAGGTCACATCTTTCCTTGTCTCATGTTTGATAACTGTGCTTGTGACCGGTAGTGCCTCGAGCTGAGCGGTATGGAACATGTCCACTGCATCCACCCTCCTTTGCCTTTCTCTTGTACATGGCAGTCTGGATAATCCATCTGCATTTGTGTGGAGGGATGACGGCTTAAACTCAATGTCATACATATGACTGGCAAGGAACAGGGCGTATCGCTGTAACCTGGCTGCTGTCATTGCCGGAATGCCTTTCTTTGGACTGAAAATGGAAAGCAACGGCTGGTGATCTGTAACCAGTGTGAAACGCTTGCCATATAGGTATGCGTGGAATTTCTTGACGCCCCACACTAGTGCCAGTGCTTCTTTGTCGATTTGTGAGTAGTTTTTCTCTGCATCATTCAATGTTCGTGACGCAAATGCAACTGGCCTCTCGGACCCATCTTTCAGTGTGTGTGAAAGGACTGCCCCTAATCCATAAGGGGACGCATCACAAGCCAACTTCACTGGCATTTCAGGGTCGTAATGCATCAGGACCTGTTCAGATGTTATGAGCCGTTTTGCCTCCAGAAATGCATTTTCACATTGCTCTGTCCACCGCCATGTCCTATTCTTTTCCAGTAGCTGATTTAGAGGCTGGAGTACTGCTGAAAGGTTTGGGAGGAATCTTCTGTAGTAATTGATCAGTCCCGTGAAAGATCTCACTTCTGTGATATTTTGTGGTCGTGGTGCCTGTACCACTGCCTCGATTTTGTCCTGTGTTTTGTGCAATCCATTACAGTCAATCTCATGTCCACAGAAGACAATCTTGTCTTTGAAGAACTCACACTTCTTTAAGTTTGCCTGTAGACCATACTCTTTCAGTCTTTTCAGGACCTCTTCCAGGTTAGCCAGATGCTCTTTGTCGGTGCGTCCTGTTATGATCATGTCATCCAGGATACACTGGGTTCCTGGGATTCCTTGCAAAATCTGTTCAATAGTTCGTTGCCAAATGGCTGGGGCTGATGCAATGCCAAACACCAGGCGGTTATACCTGTATAGACCTTTGTGTGTGTTTATTGTCAGGTACTGTTTGGAACTCTCTTCAACCGGTAGCTGCAGGTAAGCCTGTTTCAGATCGATTTTACTGAAGTGTTTCCCACCAGCTAGTGCAGCAAAGATGTCATCCAGGCGTGGTAGGGGGTATTGGTCCACATGCAACATTGGATTCACAGTTACCTTGAAGTCCCCACACATTCTAACAGACCCGTCTTTCTTCACAATAGGAACTATGGGTGTGGCCCATTCGCTTCTGTCCACTTTCGTCAGGATCCCTGTATCCTGCAAGCGATCGATTTCCGCTTCCAGCTTTGGTCTCAGGGAGTATGGAACAGATCTGGCTTTGCAGAATTTTGGGGTTGCATCATCTCTTAGTACAAGTTTTGCTGTGAAGCCTTTTACTGTTCCCATCTGATCACTGAAAACTGTGTTGTATTTATTCCGCAAGTGTTCCAGTGTTTGGTCTGTGCCTTTCTCTTTGGACTGGAACGTGTGGAGCATTTTCAAGTCACACCAATTCAGCTTTATTTTTGAAAGCCATTCCCTGCCAAATAATGGGGGGCCAGTTCCAGGCACCACATACAGCTGTAACTGCTGTGTTTGCCCCCCATAATGCACTCTGACCTGCAACGCCCCCATTGGGCTCAATCTCTCTCCTGAGTATGTCTTCAGCAACACATTTGTGTTCTTCAGCTTGATAGCCTTAAAGTGCTCATTGTAGACAGTAGTGGAAATTATAGACACTGCAGATCCTGTGTCCAGCTCCATTTTGAGGGGTTTGCCTTCGATATCTGGTGTCACCCATATTATGCTACTGCTGGGAGAAGTCACTGTGTTTAACTCCATTGTACCAATTAACCGTTCATCTGAATCACTGCCACTGTTCTCTGCTAGTGCATTCACAGACCCTTTCATTTTCTCAGTTTTCCTGTTGTGACTGAGTTTTGCTTTGCATGCTCTTTGAATGTGCCCCCTTCTACTGCATTTGTGACAAATTTCGTCTTTGAAACGGCAGTCCTCTGCTCTGTGACCATCTCCGTCACACCTGTTGCATTTTTCGGCCACACGGGGGCGTTGTCGACTGCGTGAAAACTTGTGCAGGGAAATTTGTGACAGGTCGGTACTTCTTTTACCTTGCAACTCAAAAGTATCTTTAGTCGCGATTTCCATAGCCACAGCAATTTCAACAGCCTTTGCAAACGTGAGCTCTGATTCTGTGAGCAAACGTTTTTGAATGTGTTCATGTTTCAGTCCACAAACAAATCTATCCCTTAATGTGTCATTTAGGTTCTCTCCCAACTGGCAATGTTCAGACAGTTTCTTCAACACTGCTACATATGTACTAACACCCTCCCCCTCATTCTGATCTCTCTTGTGGAAACGAAAACGTTCCGCGATGAGGAGTGGTTTAGGTGATAGGTGATTTTGCAATATCTCCACAATCTCTGTGAATGTTTTATTTGAGGGCTTCAGAGGGGCAGTCAGATCTCTTAGCAAACTGTATGTTTTTGGGCCAATTAAACTCAACAACGCTGGCACTCTCTTGTTATCAGCAATGTCGTTTGCAATGAAGTACTGTTCCAGTCGTTCAATGTAAGTTGCCCAGTTTTCTTGCGTCATCAAACACATCTATTTTCCCGATGCTAGCCATTCTCTTTACCTCCGGCTCCACGGGTCTTTGATCTGCCGCCTCATTCTCATCAGCTCTCCCCTCGTCCTCACTGCTTGCTAGCTGTTGTGCTAAAGGGTCAAAATCTTCCTCTCTTCCTACGAACTCCATCTGTATTCGTGATGCACACTGCAGGTAATAATCCTCGTCGCCATTGTAGTGTCTTAACACTTAGTACTTATTTATGTAATAAGAAAGACTCTGAATACAAGCAATTGAACTGGAGCTTCACATTTACTCAAACAGGTTAGTACCAGAATAACATAGAACAATACTGCGCATGACCAAGGGCGCTTCATCCTTAAAGGGGACATCAGTAATTAACAGAACATAACAGATGTTATCATCAGAAGCCTCCTCCCTAAGTTTGCTTTATTCACTGCTTTAGCACACTCTGCCATCCCTGATGTCCTAGCCATGTCTGAATCCTGGCTTAGGAAGGTCACCAGAAATTCTGACATTTTCCTCCCCAACTATAACATTTTCCTCCAAGATAGATCTGCCAAATGGGGTGGAGTTGCAATCTACTGCAGAGATAGCCTGCAGAGTTGTGTCATGCTATCCAGTACTGTGCCCAAACAGTTTGAGCTTCTACTTTTAAAATCCACCATCAATAAAAGACAATACCATGCAGCCGTATTCATCAACCTGGCCAAGGCTCTGTCAAACACCACATTCTTATCGGCAGACTCAACAGCCTTGGTTTCTCAAATTACTGCCTCGCCTGATTCACCAACTACTTTTCAGACAGAGTTCAGTGTTTCAAATTTGAGTGCCTGTTGTCCGGACCTCTGGCAGTCTCTATGGGGGTGCCACAGGGTTCAATTCTCGGGCCCTCTCTTTTCTCTGTATATATCAATGATGTCCCTCTTGCTGCTGATGATTCTCTGATCCACCTCTACACAGATGACACCATTCTGTATACATTTACATTTACATTTAAGTCATTTAGCAGACGCTCTTATCCAGAGCGACTTACAAATTACTTCTGGCTCTTCTTTGGACACTGTGTTAGCTAACCTCCAGTTGAGCTTCAATGCCATACAACTCTCCTTCCTTGGCTTCCAACTGCGCTTAAATGCAAGGAAAACTAAATGTATGCTCTTCAACCAATCGCTGCCCGCACCCGCCTGCCCATCTAGCATCACTACTCTGGACGGTTCTGACTACCCTCGTAAAACTGAATACCCTACCGATCCTTGACTTCGGCAATATCATTTACAAAATAGCCTCTGACACCAGCAAATTGGATGCAGTCTATCACCTTGCCATCTGTTTTGTCACCAAAGCCCCATATACTACCCACCACTGCAACCTGTATGTTCTCGTTGGCTGGCCCTCGTTTCATATTAGTCGCCAAACCCACTGGCTCCAGGTCATCTATAATTCTTTGCTAGGTAAAGCCCCACCTTATCTCAGCTCACTGGTCACCATAGCATCACCCACCCGTAGCACGTGCTCCAGAAGGTATATTTCACTGGTCACCTCCAAAGCCAACAAGCCCCTTTGGCCGCTTCAGTGATTTTTACATTTCATTCCAGTCATTGGCAGCAGAGAACTGGAAGGTATTCCAGTTCTCTGCTGCCAATGACTGGAATGAAATGTAAAAATCACTGAAGCTTGAGCCTTATATCTCCCCACTAACTTTAAGCATCAGCTGTAAGAGCAGCTTACTGATCATTGCACCTGTACATAGCCCATCTGTAAATAGCACACCCAACTACCTCATCCCCATATTGTTATTTATTTTGTTGCTCCTTTGCACCCCAGTATCTCTAATTGCACATTCATCTTCTGCACATCTATCACTTCACTGTTTAATTGCTAAATTGTTATTATTTCGCCACTATGGCCTATTTATTGCCTTACCTCCCTAATCGTACTTCATTTGCACACACTCTATATAGACTTTTCTATTGTGTTATTGACTGTATGTTTGTTTATCCCATGTGTAACTCTGTGTTGTTTGTGTCGCACTGCTTTGCTTTATCTTGGCCAGGTCGCAGTTGTTCTCAACTGGCCTACCTGGTTAAATAAAGGTGAAAAATACAAATACAAATAAAATGTGTATATAGGCAGCAGCTTCTCTATGCTAGTGATGGCTGTTTAACAGTCTGATGGCCTTGAGATAGAAGCTGTGTTTCAGTCTCTTGGTCCCAGCTTTGATGCACCTGTACTGACCCCACCTTCTGGATGGTAGCGGGGTGAACAGGCAGTGGCTCGGGTGGTTGTTGTCCTTGATGACCTTTTTGGCCTTGTGACATCGGGTGCTGTAGGTGTCCTGGAGGGCAGGTAGTTTGCACCCGGTGATGCGTTGGGCATAAGAACAACATCTTTAGAGTGGGTTCACATGAAGTTAAAGAGAAGAGGTCTGAACTGTGTCTGTGCAGAGAGCTAGTACAGTACAGGCACTTTCTATGAATACTGGATGTTTGTGGAGATTGTGTCATTTCTACCCTTCAAATGAATTTGTCATAAGGATACCACTTCATCCCTGAACTAAGGATGACCTCAGTGGTGAAGTAGGTAGCAGGAGCTGATGGTCTAGATGTACAGTATACAGTGTTCCCCATTGTGTCAGCAGATCAGGAAGTTGAAATCACCTGAAAAGAACCCCTCTCGTCTCACCCCATTCCTTCCATCACTGTATTTAATATATAACCTACCTTAGACGCATCACCCACTAGCACTGTGCTCACCAACCATGTGTAGATCCATCAAGCATTTGATAAGCTGAATCAGGTATATTACAGCTGGCCCTACAAACTCACTGCAGACCCTGTTGCCCAACCCTGCTGGCTGCTCTCTCTTTACTCTCCTTCTGCCATTTCTCCCTCCCTCTCTCTCTGCCATCTCTCCCTCCCTCTCTCTCTACTCTCCCCCTCCCTCTCTCTCTCTGCTCTCTCTCTTTACTCTCTATCTGCTCTCTCTCTCTGCTCTCTCTCTTTACTCTCTCTCTGCTCTCTCGCTCTTCTCACTAACTCCCTCCGTCTCTGCCTCTCTCTGCTCTCTTGCTCTTCTCACTAACTCCCTCTGTCTCTCCCTCCCTCTTTCTCTCTCTGCTCTCTGTCTGCTATCTCTCCCTTTACGCTCTCTCTTTTCCCCTCTCTCGCTCTCTCGCTCTCTCTTTCTCCCTCTCTTTTCCCCTCTCTTGCTCTCTCGCTCGCTCTCTCGCTCTCTCTTTCTCCCTCTCTCGCTCTCTCTTTCTCCCTCTCTTTTCCCCTCTCTCGCTCTCTCTTTCTCCCTCTCTTTTCCCCTCTCTCGCTCTCTCTTTCTCCCTCTCTTTTCCCCTCTCTCGCTCTCTCGCTCTCTTTCTCCCTCTCTTTTCCCCTCTCTCGCTCTCTCTTTCTCCCTCTCTTTTCCCCTCTCTCGCTCTCTCTTTCTCCCTCTCTTTTTCCCCCTCTCGCTCTCTCGCTCTCTCTTTCTCCCTCTCCTTTCCCCTCTCTCGCTCTCTCGCTCGCTCTCTCGCTCTCTCTTTCTCCCTCTCTCGCTCTCTCTTTCTCCCTCTCTTTTCCCCTCTCTCACTCTCTCGCTCTCTTTCTCCCTCTCTTTTCTCCTCTCTCGCTCTCTCTTTCTCCCTCTCTTTTCCCCTCTCTCGCTCTCTCTTTCTCCCTCTCTTTTCCCCTTTCTCTTTCTCTCTCTCCTCTCTTTCTCTCTCTTCTCTCTTTCTCTCTGTGGTGCAGTGGAGCCTTCAGTGCTTTGGTATGGCTTAGAGGTCAAGTAACCTTGATGTCTGTAGAGTATTGAGTCGAGATGGGTGCTTAAGAAGCCGTGCAGTGATGCAGTGAAGTGTAGGTGCAATGGAAACAGAGGACATATTGGCTCTAAAAGATTTAAGCCCGCGGGTGGATGTCACACTTTGCTGTGTTAGGGGCCGAAGGAGTGAATAGATGGGGTATTATCTGATTCTGCAGGTAGAGACGATTCCAGATTTGTATTTGTATTTATTTGTACCTTTATTTAACCTACTATCTTCCGGCACTGACAGAGATGGCCGCCTCGCTTCGCGTTCCTAGGAAACTATGCAGTTTTTTGTTTTTTTACGTGTTATTTCTTACATTAGTACACCAGGTCATCTTAGGTTTCATTACACACAGTCGAGAAGAACTACTGAATATAAGATCAGCGTCAACTCACCATCAGTACGACCAAGAATATGTTTTTTGCTACGCGGATCCTGTGTTCTGCCTTACAAACAGGACAACGGAATGGATCCCATGCAGCGACCCCCAAAAAAAACGACTTCGAAAAAGAGGGAAACGAGGCGGTCTTCTGGTCAGACTCCGGGGACGGGCACACCGTGCACCACTCCCTAGCATTCTTCTTGCCAATGTCCAGTCTCTTGACAACAAGGTTGATGAAATCCGAGCAAGGGTAGCATTCCAGAGGGACATCAGAGACTGTAACGTTCTTTGCTTCACGGAAACATGGCTCACTGGAGAGACGCTATCCGAGGCGGTGCAGCCAACGGGTTTCTCCACGCATCGCGCCGACAGAAACAAACATCTTTCTGGTAAGAAGAGGGGCGGGGGCGTATGCCTTATGACTAACGACACATGGTGTGATGAAAGAAACATACAGGAACTCAAATCCTTCTGTTCACCTGATTTAGAATTCCTCACAATCAAATGTAGACCGCATTATCTACCAAGAGAATTCTCTTCGATTATAATCACAGCTGTATATAACCCCCCCCCCCCCCCCCAAGCAGACACATCGATGGCTCTGAACGAACTTTATTTAACTCTTTGCAAACTGGAAACCATTTATCCGGAGGCTGCATTCATTGTAGCTGGGGATTTTAACAAGACTAATCTGAAAACAAGACTCCCTAAATTTTATCAGCATATCTATTGCGCAACCAGGGGTGGAAAAACCTTGGATCATTGTTACTCTAACTTCTGCGACGCATATAAGGCCCTGCCCCGCCCCCCCTTTCGGAAAAGCTGACCACGACTCCATTTTGTTGATCCCTGCCTACAAACAGAAACTAAAACAAGAAGCTCCCACGCTGAGGTCTGTCCAACGCTGGTCCGACCAAGCTGACTCCACACTTCAAGACTGCTTCCATCACGTGGACTGGGATATGTTTCGTATTGCATCAAATAACAATATTGACGAATACGCTGATTCGGTGTGCGAGTTCATTAGAACGTGCGTTGAAGATGTCGTTCCCATAGCAACGATTAAAACATTCCCTAACCAGAAACCGTGGATTGATGGCAGCATTTGCATGAAACTGAAAGCGCAAACCACTGCTTTTAATCAGGGCAAGGTGTCTGGTAACATGACCGAATACAAACAGTGCAGCTATTCCCTCCGCAAGGCTATCAAACAAGCTAAGCGTCAGTACAGAGACAAAGTATAATCTCAATTCAACGGCTCAGACACAAGAGGCATGTGGCAGGGTCTACAGTCAATCACGGACTACAGGAAGAAATCCAGCCCAGTCACGGACCAGGATGTCTTGCTCCCACGCAGACTAAATAACTTTTTTGCCCGCTTTGAGGACAATACAGTGCCACTGACACGGCCTGCAATGAAAACATGCGGCCTCTCCTTCACTGCAGCCGAGGTGAGTAAGACATTTAAACGTGTTAACCCTCGCAAGGCTGCAGGCCCAGACGGCATCCCCAGCCACGCCCTCAGAGCATGCGCAGACCAGCTGGCCGGTGTGTTTACGGACATATTCAATCAATCCCTATACCAGTCTGCTGTTCCCACATGCTTCAAGAGGGCCACCATTGTTCCTGTTCCCAAGAAAGCTAAGGTAACTGAGCTAAACGACTACCGCCCTGTAGCACTCACTTCCGTCATCATGAAGTGCTTTGAGAGACTAGTCAAGGACCATATCACCTCCACCCTACCTGACACCCTAGACCCACTCCAATTTGCTTACCGCCCAAATAGGTCCACAGACGATGCAATCTCAACCACACTGCACACTGCCCTAACCCACCTGGACAAGAGGAATACCTATGTGAGAATGCTGTTCATCGACTACAGCTCGGCATTCAACACCATAGTACCCTCCAAGCTCGTCATCAAGCTCGAGACCCTGGGTCTCGACCCCGCCCTGTGCAACTGGGTACTGGACTTTCTGACGGGCCGCCCCCACGTGGTGAGGGTAGGCAACAACATCTCCTCCCCGCTGATCCTCAACAGTGGGGCCCCACAAGGGTGCGTTCTGAGCCCTCTCCTGTACTCCCTGTTCACCCACGACTGCGTGGCCACGCATGCCTCCAACTCAATCATCAAGTTTGCGGACGACACAACAGTGGTAGGCTTGATTACCAACAACGACGAGACGGCCTACAGGGAGGAGGTGAGGGCTCTCGGAGTGTGGTGTCAGGAAAATAACCTCACACTCAACGTCAACAAAACTAAGGAGATGATTGTGGACTTCAGGAAACAGCAGAGGGAACACCCCCCTATCCACATCGATGGAACAGTAGTGGAGAGGGTAGCAAGTTTTAAGTTCCTCGGCATACACATCACAGACAAACTGAATTGGTCCACTCACACAGACAGCATCGTGAAGAAGGCGCAGCAGCGCCTCTTCAACCTCAGGAGGCTGAAGAAATTCGGCTTGTCACCAAAAGCACTCACAAAGTTCTACAGATGCACAATCGAGAGCATCCTGGCGGGCTGTCACCGCCTGGTACGGCAACTGCTCCGCCCTCAACCGTAAGGCTCTCCAGAGGGTAGTGAGGTCTGCACAACGCATCACCGGGGGCAAACTACCTGCCCTCCAGGACACCTACACCACCCGATGTTACAGGAAGGCCATAAAGATCATCAAGGACATCAACCACCCGAGCCACTGCCTGTTCACCCCGCTATCATCCAGAAGGCGAGGTCAGTACAGGTGCATCAAAGCTGGGACCGAGAGACTGAAAAACAGCTTCTATCTCAAGGCCATCAGACTGTTAAACAGCCACCACTAACATTGAGTGGCTGCTGCCAACAAACTGACTCAACTCCAGCCACTTTAATAATGGGAATTGATGGGAAATTATGTAAATATATCACTAGCCACTTTAAACAATGCTACCTTATATAATGTTACTTACCCTACATTATTCATCTCATATGCATACGTATATACTGTACTCTATATCATCGACTGCATCCTTATGTAATACATGTATCACCAGCCACTTTAACTATGCCACTTTGTTTACATACTCATCTCATATGTATATACTGTACTCGATACCATCTACTGTATCTTGCCTATGCTGCTCTGTACCATCACTCATTCATATATCCTTATGTACATATTCTTTATCCCCTTACACTGTGTATAAGACAGTAGTTTTGGAATTGTTAGTTAGATTACTTGTTGGTTATTACTGCATTGTTGGAACTAGAAGCACAAGCATTTCGCTACACTTGCATTTACATCTGCTAACCATGTGTATGTGACAAATAACATTTGATTTGATTTGATAGTAGGTCAGTACAATCTCTCCCTTAGCTTTTAGTCAAAGGCCCCTAACAACACATTGTGGGCTGCAAATATTCAATATTCAACTGAAACCAATGGAGAGCAAGAGTTTTATGTGCATGGCATCAGACAAGCCACCATTCAACAGCAGTGATATGAGTGTTGATGCTTTACATTGAATGCTGTTGTGGTGCTGGTTCAAATAGAGAACACTGATCCTTGGGGCAGTACATAGAGGCAGCCTCTACTGCCCATGTAGGTCAGTGTCACCCTCCAGTACTTTTCTTACAAAGTTACCAGGTAAGTGAATGGGAGTGAGTGAAACTCAGGTCATTTTGGCTCTATCCAGCTGTTTCTCTATTTCAGGAGTAGTAAGTACAGCTGTAGAGTAGTTGCTCCCTAGACACTGGTTTTCCCACCTAATGGTTGGTTTAGAGCCAAAATGGCATCTGTCAGGGGGTTTAGCTGACACCCTCCTCTGTGCCCCCATCTCTTTCTTTACAGACTACAACCATGGAAATAAAAGAACTATGAGAAAGAGACAAGCTCACCCCACATCTGTCCTTCTCTCCCTCCTCCGTCTGTGTCTCATCATTCCATCACACCAACTCTCTCACAATCCATCCATCAGCCAGCACCAGTCGTGTGCTGTCATCACCGTGCGTCCGTCCATCCATCTGTCTGTCTGCAATAGAGCCACAAGACCCCAGCGGGTAGCTATCTGTCTGCCTGTCTGCCTGTCTGCCTGTATGGATGGCTCTCTGTGTTGGGGTGTGTGTGGGGGTGAGTTAGTGTGTTCATTCAGTTACTGCATGCTCTTATTCAGAAAGGACCACAGTAAAATTACTATTTTTAAGTGAATATTGGTAGCTGTGGTTCACTCTAAATAAAACCTTTCTTATTAGAACGATACATACATATATGCTGGTACCCTTTCTACATTAAATTTGTATTTTTCTACCCAGCACCTGATGACAAATCATGCATGTATGTGAGTGTGATACTAATGAGATACTGCATGACCTTAACGGGTCAAGGACATCTGATCTAGAATCAGTTCCTAAGGGCAGAGAGTGTGGATGTTTTGTGTTGAGGATGCGTACTGTTCTGTCCTCAGACCTACCTGGGAAGGGTGAACAATGACAGGACAGAACCTGAGGCACAACCAGTCTGCAGTTTCTCTCTTTCATGCCTTATTCTCTTCCTCTTTCTCTCTTGCTCTCTTTTTATATGCTAATATAAACTGCTGTTTCTTTTTCTGATTAATCTCTGTGGAGTGGAGCTGATGCATGTGCTGATTTATAAAGTGTGTTCGCGCATGTGTGTGTGTGAAATAGAGTATTCTGTTCTAACACCAACTCCCACCCCTCCCTCTCTCTCTCTCTCAGGGGTGAAGAGGGGAGTGTGTTCTCAGATCAACCACTTCCCTGAGGATGCTGACTTTGACCATGATGGACCTGAGTATGTTCTACGTAAGTCAACATCTGATGGTCCTGAGGAGGTGGAGGTGTTATTAGTCACATGAGCCGAGTACAACAGGCCTTACCGTGAAATGCTTACTAACAAGCCCTTAACCAGCAATGCAGTTCAAGAAAGAGTGAAGAAAATATTGACCAAATAAACTAAAGTAAAAAATGATAAAAAGTTTCACAATAAAATAACAATAACGAGGCTATATACAGGGGGTACCGGTACCGAATCAGTGTGCTGGGGTACAGGTTAGAGGTGACTTGTACATGTAGGTTGGGGTGATGTGACAATGCATAGATAATAAACAGCGAGTAGCAGCAGTGTAAAAACAAATGGGTGTCAATGTAAATAGCCTGGTGGCCATTTGATGAATTGTTCAGCAGTCTTATGGCTTGGGGGTCGAAGCTGATAAGGAGCCTTTTGGACCTAGACTTGGTGCTCCGGTACCGCTTTCCGTGCGGTAGCAAGAGAACAGTCTATAATTTGGGTGGCTGGAGTCTTCGACTATTTTTTGTGGTCTAAAATTAAAATAATTTGAATCAGGTGTGTTGGGCAGGACTGGAACAAAACCCTGCACACACTGACACCACCCCCAGGACGGGAGTTCCCCATAACTGATGCACAGCCGTAACTCATCCACCACTGTAAACCACTTTTTACAGAAGCCTTTTACTGAAGACTGGTAGAAAATAGGCTGTGTTTGAATTAAACATGTTAGTGTTTGTATGAAGTTGAGGGATAATGTGCTGCCCTAGTTCACGGGTGTTCCTCCAGGCCACACCTGTGTGGGTGTTCCATGCCGCACTATGTGTGCCCGCCCCACAATGCAGCAGGAGAAGACTGTGTACTGTTCACTATATAGCCTCGGCATTTGGCTGGCATTTACTTTGGCATTTCTGTCCTCTGGCCTATGTCCTAGATGGGAGTGTGTGTGTGTGTGTGTGTGTGTGTGTGTGTGTGTGTGTGTGTGTGTGTGTGTGTGTGTGTGTGTGTGTGTGTGTGTGTGTGTGTGTGTGTGTGTGTGTGTGTGTGTGTGTGTGTGTGTGTGTGTGTGTGTGTGTGTGTGTGTGTTCCGTCCTGGGGGGCATCAGAGTTGATGCCTCTTGGGAATGAGCTGATACAATTAAACTCTCACTAGCTTGGCCACATGGTAATTAATTTGCTCACAGCAGAATACAGCTGTTTATTTCTCATCCTCTCCCTCTGATTCTATCTGCTACTTTGACCTTTTCTCTTTTCTATTCTCTCTCTTTATCACCCACTTCCCCCCTCTCTCTCTTCTTCTCTCTCTTCTTCTCTCTACTTCTCTCCCACTTCCCCTCCCTCTCTCTTCTTCTGTCTCTTCTTCTCTCTACTTCTCGCTCACTTCCCCTGCCTCTCTCTTCTTCTCTCTACTTCTCTCTCCCCTCCCTCTCTCTTCATCACCCACTTCCCTTCTCTCTCTTCTTCTCTCTACTTCTCGCTCACTTCCCCTCGCTCTCCCCGTCACTGTCCCGTCACTGTTCTGTCCCTCTCTCTCTGTAGGTATGGTCAGGGCTTCCAACATCTTCCCTATCCTCAGTGCTATCCTGCTGTTGATGGGAGGGGTGTGTATCGGTCTCAGTCGCTTCTATAAGCACAAGAGGAACATCGTCCTGGGAGCAGGCATTCTCTTTGTGGCTGCAGGTGCACTAACTAACTCCTGTCAGACCTGTCTGTGTGTCTGTGTCTGTGATTATTTCTGTGTCTTTATGTGTCTTTCTAGGTCTCTTAGTATGTATACATATGTTTATGTTCTGTTGATGTAAAGTCATGTTTTTCCTCTTGCTCTCCTGTTCTGGATAACATGACAGAAAGAGAGAGAGTGTGTGTCTGTGTGTATGTGTGTATATATCCTCATCTGTATGTGTATATATATCCTTGTGTATTTGTGTCTGTGTGTGTGTGCATGTGTTTGTATATCCTCATCTATCCCCTGTCTCCACCAGGTCTGAGCAACATCATCGGTGTGATCGTGTACATCTCTGCAGCGTTGGGAGACATCTCCCCTAAGAAGGACGAGGACAAGAAGTGGCAGTACAGCTACGGCTGGTCCTTCTACTTCGGAGGCCTGTCCTTCATCATGGCTGAGATGGTGGGCGTTCTGGCCGTCAACATCTACATCGAAAAGAACAAGGAGCTTCGCTGCCGCTCGCGCACTGACATCTTCAAGGGGACCACGCACGCCATGCTCCGCCTACCCAGCTACCGCTTCCGCCGTCGCTCCCGCTCCTCATCCCGCTCTACTGACCCCTCACGCTCCCGAGACCCCTCGCCAGTGGGGGGAGGCGGGGGGAAGAACTTTGGCCTGCCCCCCTCGGCCATGCTCTCCCAGGGGCCCATGTCTGTGGCCACGCTGCCCAACCCTCACTCTCGCTCCCACACCACCCTAGCGGGGGGTGACATCTCCCTCTACACTCTGTCCCGCGACCCCAAGCTGGCTGGCCTGCCCCCCATGTACGGCACCGTGGACCGCGCCACCCTCTACCAGCTCCACAACTGCTTCCCCAAGGACGGGGGAGGAGGGGGTGTGATGATGAGCGGTACACTGCCCTCTCTGAAGTCCCACAACCCCTCGCTGTCCCAGAATTCCTCCAACTCCAACGCACCCATGGGCAACTCGGTGGGCTCGGGGCCCCCACCCTTCTCCTCGTCCACGGTGGAGAGAGAACGAGGGATGGGAACGTTGGACAGGCTAAAGGGAGATAGAGAGAGCAACTCCAATACGCTCAACAGGAAGACAACACCCGTGTAGAGAGGAGGGGGGGGGGACAGGGAAGGAAGAGAGAGAAAGATATAGAGGAGGGGATTGGGATAAAGGAGTATTAAAGGGTATTGAGATAAAGGAATGGAGATGAGAGATAATTTTTTTCACTGTTATAATTAGTCTACAGTAACTCACTGAGAAACAAAAGAAAACAAGTAATAATTACAACAATAATGAACTTTAACAACAAAACTATTTTACTATTTGAACGCACTAGAAATGATTTATTTTGTTAATGATCCAACGCGATGAACCTTGGGCTACTATTTTAAACAATCCATTTTCTTTAGTGCAATACTAACTCTGATTTAACAAGATCATATTTGACATCAATTGTTGTTGTGATTATTATTAGCGTTATTACGAGCTAGCTCTGTTTGCAATGCTATCGTTTTAGAATGATGATATGATTTGTATAATTTTCACTCTGATTTTGGATCCTGACGACGTTTACTGTGAATTTCTTAAACACAGACACGCTGGTATGATCAGTGGGCTGTGTAACTGTGTCATTGGTGTCAAGCATGAGTGTCTACAACGTATGAGAAGATGAGTGTGTATTATGATTTATATGATTTAATTATTATCTAATAATAATAATGATATATAATATATTATTATTACTATTATTACAACTTGTTCTTTGGTGGAGTTCAGTTAATTTATTTTTACCTCTATTTGGATTTTCTACCCTTGGTTCTAACACACAGTTAAGTTGTGTGAATACTGTACATTGTCTTCCAATATTGTAACTGAAGGCTACAATAAGTGAGTGACTGAGGCAACTGAGCAACTTCAGTGTTATTCTGAGTCTGTTTTCTATGGGCCGATGTTAGTCTGAGTTCCATTCTAATCAATGTTAGCAGTAGTCGTAGCTGTAGTCGTGTTGAAGATGTTTGTTTTCTGGGCATTAACAGAAACCTCTGTCTTGAGGAGAGAAGAAGAGAAACTGATATATTTGTACAGAGAAAACAGGTGAAACTTGTCACCTGGAGAAAAGAAGAGAAACATTTATTCATTATTTTCTACAAGCGAGAGACCCAAAATTATTCTTTAGAACAGACACAACAGACATGCTATCCATCCATTATTAAAATGAAATTGACAATGAAAAATGTCAATGAAATAAATGTGGGGACGGAGGTTAAAATACACTACAGAGAACTTTTGAAATGAAACATGTACATTGTAATTAACGCATACCTATATTTGCAAACTCTATAAATACTTTCTTTAGGACCTCTGGTATGAAAACAATGTGTGTATTTTGGGAAGGGGAGGGGAGGGTGATGCGTTTTTGATCCTCTGTATGGTTCAGGCTACGCCCCCCAGTTCTCATGGGGTGCGCTGCCTCTCCCCCCTGCCCTGCCCTGCCCTGCCCTAGCTGTTTTGGGCATGTCTTCTCCTCTGTCACATGACCCATGACAGAATCGCCATGGAGACGAACATCCGAACCCCACCCCCAACGAAAAACTCTCACTGTGCTTCCCACGTGACCCTTGAACTTTGACCTTTTGACCCCTTCTGTTTATGTTGATGAGAATGTATACACGTGTAAACAGTCTCCTGCACCTCATTTATTGTGTGATGGCAGAACTGGGATGGACACTATTGGACACCCCGCTACATTACAGACTGGGGAAAGGAAATGAAAACACCTGACGCTTCCACATTCTTTTGGATTTTACTTTCTTCTTTTTTATTTCATTTGAGAGAAAAAAATAATAATGTGACAAAACTGCACACAGATAGTATACATATTGCCCACATAAATGCTATGTAGTTGAGAATAGATATATCTAGACAAAATTATTATGGTTTATCTAAATGTGTGATAAACTCAAAACACTGTATTGCACGAAGTTTATAAAAAAAACAGTAACAGACCGATTTACAGACTGATTCTTTTTTTCTTTAAAGGAGTGACATCATGAGATGATCAAGGGATTTAATTGTATTTTTATTTTTTATTTCACCTTTATTTAAGTAGGTAGGCTAGACCTGGCCAAGATAAAGCAAAGCAGTGCGACACAAACAACAATACAGAGTTACACATGGAATAAACAAACATACAGACATTAACACAACAGAAAAAAAGTGTATATACAGTGAGTGCAACTGAGGTAAGATAAGGGAGGTAAGGCAATAAATAGGCCATAGTGGCGAAATAATTACAATGTAGTAATTAAACACTGGAGTGATAGATGTGCAGAAGATGAATGTGCAATTAGAGATACTGGGGTGCAAAGGAGCAACAAAATGAAATAACAGTATGGGGATGAGGTAGTTGGGTGGGCTATTTACAGATGTACTATGTACAGGTGCAGTGATCTGTGAGCTGCTCTGACAGCTGATGCTTAAAGTTAGTGAGGGAGATATGAGTCTCCAGCTTCAGTCATTTTTGCAATTCGTTACAGTTATTGGCAGCAGAGAACTGGAAGGAAAGGCGGCCAAAGGAGGAATTGGCTTTGGGGGTGACCAGTGAAATATACCTGATGGAGCACGTGCTACTCGTAGTTGCTGCTATGGTGACCAGTGAGCTGAGATAAGGCGGGGCTTTACCTAGCAAAGACTTATAGATGACCTGGAGCCAGTGGGTTTGGCAACTAATATGAAGTGAGGGCCAGCCAACGAGAGCACACAGGTCGCAGTGGTGGATAGTATATGGGGCTTTGGTGACAAAACAGATAGACTACATCCAATTTTCTGAGTAGAGTGTTGGAGGCTATTTTGTAAATGACATCGCCAAAGTCAAGGATCGGTAGGAAAGTCAGTTTTACGAGGGTATGTTTGGCAGCATGAGTGAAGGATGCTTTGTTGCAAAATAGGAAACCAATTCTAGATTACATTTTGGATTGGAGATGCTTAATGTGAGTATGGAAGGAGAGTTTACAGTCTAACCAAACACCTCGCTATTTGTCAGAACCGTCCAGTGTAGTGATGCTTGACGGGCGGGCCGGTGCTGATAGCGATCGGTTGAAGAGCATGCATTTAGTTTTGCTTGCATTTAAGAGCAGTTGGAGGCCACGGAAGGAGAGTTGTATGGCGTTGAAGCTCGTCTGGAGGTTTGTTAACACAGTGTCCAAAGAAGGGCCAGATGTATACAGAATGGTATCGTCTGCGTAGAGGTGGGTCAGAGACTCACCAGCAGCAAGAGCAACATCATTGATATATACAGAGAAAAGAGTCGACCCGAGAATTGAAACCTGTGGCACCCCCATAGAGACTGCCAGAGGTCCAGACAACAGGCCCTCTGATTTCACACACTGAACTCTGTCTGAGAAGTAGTTGGTGAACCAGGCGAGGCAGTCATTTGAGAGACCAAGGCTGTTGAGTCTGCCGATACGAATGTGGTGATTGCCTGAGTTGAAAGCCTTGGTGAGGTCTATGAATACGGCTGCACAGTATTGTTTCTTATCGATGGAGGTTATGATATCGTTTAGGACCTTGAGCGTGGCTAAGGTACACCCATGACCAGCTCAGAAACCAGATTCAATAGCGGGATGAGAGAGAGAGAGAGAGAGAGAGAGAGAGAGAGAGAGAGAGAGAGAGAGAGAGAGAGAGAGAGAGAATAGCGGGATGGAGAGAGAGAGAGAGTTAGCAGGAATGACAGACAGAGAGAGACTTGACACAACTTTAGACCTAAGGTGTGAAAACATTTATTTGCACTATACAGTGCAGTATCCTGTTAATGAATGTGACCACAATATTTTCTTTATTTTAACAGGATTTTTTGTATTATTTATTAAACTAGGCAAGTCAGTTAAGAACAAATTCTTATTTACAATGACGGCCTATACCGGCCAAACCCGGACGACGCTGGGCCAATTGTGCGCCACCCTATGGGACTTCCAATCACAACCGGTTGAGATCCAGCCTGGAAAAGAGGTGGTGATACTACATTTGTCAGCCAAAATCTCAAATTTCACACTCTGAGGTTCACTTACACCTGGTACCAGCCAGCAGTGCTTGGATTGCTCTCGTCAAAGAGGCTGTGCAGAACTATTAAACAGCTATATATACTTTCTGAACACCGTGTCATGTGTCAGCACTGGTTTCAGTTTCTGCTCACTGGAGGGCTAGAGTGTATGTGTGTTGGTGGTCTCCCTTGGACAATTAGTGTAGAGGGGGTCCAAAAGAAAGGGACCCTTCTGATAAATTACACCACCTCTGGGCCAATGGGGTGAGGGCAACAGAGGTGGGGGCTTGGGAAGGGGACCTCCCCGAGAGACAGGAGAGAAAGTGGGGTTGGGAGAGGTGGGGTGCAGGTGCATGTGGGGTTAAGGGTGAGGGTAGCGGTGAGGCACATAGTTTACATTCATGGATAAGGTTTCTCAACCTCTGCAGTGCAACTGGGATGAGCAATGTACTAATTTTAGAGAGAGAGGGTGGGGGGGTGGGGGGTGGTACGTCTGTTGGTAAGGGTTCAAAAATGGGTTGCATTTAAGTTAGAAGGGAGAAAAGGACTCGTAGACAAGACAAAGTAGGAGAGTGTTTCTTACGTCAAATCTATTTATTTCAAAAGCAAACCCATTGAGACATACATATGATCATAGGACCATTTAGGCACAATGTGCATTTCCCCAAACAAACATGTAGGTAGAGAAAGACAAGGTGGGCTATATTAAAACAAATAAAACACATGATGAAAAAAGGGTTTGAATAAGCTAAAAACTAAAAACACCCCCCTAAGCTTGAACAAAAGGTATGTGCAGGTATAAGTCAAATATAAACACATATTTTATATACAGAGCTGTGCTTGTAAAGTGAGTCTATACAATACTTCCATACATACATCCAATCATTCACACATTCTTACTTAAAAACAGCATTCATTCATGTGGACAATGTGTAGATAATAAATAGAGAATATATTATTTCTAGGTATTAAGTGTAAGGCGTCATAATCATTCATAATAGATTAATAGTGACAACCTGCAAGGCGTTTCATGTAGCAGGGATGGCTGTGCCACTTCCTGGAAACAATAAAGTATCTCCTCCCTTAGCAACGGTAGTGACCTACCCATAGCAGCCCCTCCCCCATGTGATTTCATTGGCTAAGTAACACTATCAATAAGTAATGGTTAGTACATAGTTTATAGTACAGACAGGATGCTGCACCCCACTGCTGGGTCTTTATCTACTACTACAGTGTGGTTGGCATTGTGTTTAAAGAACTAGTTCAATAACTAAATGCTGGGTCTGTATCTACAACTACAGTGTGGTTGGCATTGTGTTTAAAGAACTAGTTCAATAACTAAATGCTGGGTCTGTATCTACAACTACAGTGTGGTTGGCATTGTGTTTAAAGAACTAGTTCAATAACTAAATGCTGGGTCTGTATCTACAACTACAGTGTGGTTGGCATTGTGTTTAAAGAACTAGTTCAATAACTAAATGCTGGGTCTTTATCTACAACTACAGTGTGGTTGGCGTTGTGTTTAAAGAACTAGTTCAATAACTAAATGCTGGGTCTGTATCTACAACTACAGTGTGGTTGGCATTGTGTTTAAAGAACTAGTTCAATAACTAAATGCTGGGTCTGTATCTACAACTACAGTGTGGTTGGCGTTGTGTTTAAAAAACTAGTTCAATAACTAAATGCTGGGTCTTTATCTACAACTACAGTGTGGTTGGCGTTGTGTTTAAAGAACTAGTTCAATAACTAAATGCTGGGTCTTTATCTACAACTACAGTGTGGTTGGCGTTGTGTTTAAAGAACTAGTTCAATAACTAAATGCTGGGTCTTTATCTACAACTACAGTGTGGTTGGCGTTGTGTTTAAAGAACTAGTTCAATAACTAAATGCTGGGTCTGTATCTACAACTACAGTGTGGTTGGCATTGTGTTTAAAGAACTAGTTCAATAACTAAATGCTGGGTCTTTATCTACAACTACAGTGTGGTTGGCGTTGTGTTTAAAGAACTAGTTCAATAACTAAATGCTGGGTCTTTATCCACAACTACAGTGTGGTTGGCGTTGTGTTTAAAGAACTAGTTCAATAACTAAATGCTGGGTCTTTATCTACAACTACAGTGTGGTTGGCGTTGTGTTTAAAGAACTAGTTCAATAACTAAATGCTGGGTCTGTATCTACAACTACAGTGTGGTTGGCATTGTGTTTAAAGAACTAGTTCAATAACTAAATGCTGGGTCTTTATCTACAACTACAGTGTGGTTGGCGTTGTGTTTAAAGAACTAGTTCAATAACTAAATGCTGGGTCTTTATCTACAACTACAGTGTGGTTGGCGTTGTGTTTAAAGAACTAGTTCAATAACTAAATGCTGGGTCTGTATCCACAACTACAGTGTGGTTGGCGTTGTGTTTAAAGAACTAGTTCAATAACTAAATGCTGGGTCTTTATCTACAACTACAGTGTGGTTGGCGTTGTGTTTAAAGAACTAGTTCAATAACTAAATGCTGGGTCTGTATCTACAACTACAGTGTGGTTGGCGTTGTGTTTAAAGAACTAGTTCAATAACTAAATGCTGGGTCTTTATCTACAACTACAGTGTGGTTGGCGTTGTGTTTAAAGAACTAGTTCAATGACTAAATGCTGGGTCTTTATCTACAACTACAGTGTGGTTGGCGTTGTGTTTAAAGAACTAGTTCAATAACTAAATGCTGGGTCTTTATCTACAACTACAGTGTGGTTGGCGTTGTGTTTAAAGAACTAGTTCAATAACTAAATGCTGGGTCTGTATCTACAACTACAGTGTGGTTGGCGTTGTGTTTAAAGAACTAGTTCAATAACTAAATGACATATTGGTTTCCTCACCCTGTTAGCAGTCAATGGACAAGTTAAGACATCAAAGCTTTGGTTTGGTTTAACCCAGCATTACCCCTCCTGGTAAAGACCGGGTTCTGCTTAGAAACATTGGTTGTTCTTTGGTAGGTCATCAGAAACTTATAAAAGCTATAGGTTGGTCATGATGCCAAAAAGTAGGGAAGTTGTGGTCTACATAGTGTTTTCTGGTAAGGTCACAGGCGTTACGGTAGGCTTGTAGAGTTCTAGGCACAGTTAGTGAGCATCATTGTTATTGCATTAAATAAACACTGTGTCAACCTACAAGTTAGTCAGTCTTTCAGTCTAGTTTTACAATATAACTGACAATATATATATAATATATTGTCAGTTATATTGTAAAACTAGACTGAAAGACTGACTAACTTGTAGGTTGACACAGTGTTTATTTAAACAGGGGTCTCCAACTCAACTCCTGGGTGGCATCAGTGTCTACTGGTTGTAGTTGTTCTGATCAGTGTCTGATTTATACCTGACAACTAAAGCCAGCAACTAAATCCCTCGAGGACTGGAGTTTGATTACAATCCTGATATAAAACTAAACATTTCTCCCCCAGTTACTGTATGTGCTGTTGGGCCTCTTTTGGGCCTCCATTGTGCTAGGTAGTGCTGCTGTTGCATTGAGGCAGACATTTCTCCCAGGAGCTATAAGGGAGGGAGAGGATCAGGAAAAGGATCCCCCCCGTGATGAGGATGGCTCCAGCGAAGCCCACACAGGTCACGGACCAGGAGAGCTCGTGGTGGAGCGGTATGGAGTGGTCAGATGACAACAGGGCCAGCACTGACTGGTGAAACACCAGTATAGACAGCAGGACCAGTAGACCTGTGGGAGAGAGTGAGGGAGGGAGGAAGTGGGGATGGGGAATGAATGTAGAGGGAGGGAGAGGGGGAGAAGGAGTAGGAAGGTGAGACAGAGTAGGTATGAGGGGAGAGAGAGCTATACAAATTGATGGAAAGTGGTGTTGAGGGAAAAGCATACAATGTTATAAAATCCATGTACACAAACAAGTATGACGCAGAAAACACACATTTCTTTCCACAGTGCCGTGGGGTGAGACAGGGATGCAGCTTAAGCCCCACCCTCTTCAACATACACATATATATATATATATATATATATACACGCACACACAGTGGGGAGAACTGCACTGCTAATTTTGCAGGTTTTCCTACTTACAAAGCATGTAGAGGTCTGTACTTTTTATCATAGGTACACTTCAACTGTGAGAGACGGAATCTTAAACAAAAATCCAGAAAATCATTTTGTATGATTATTAAGTAATTAATTTGCATTATATTGCATGATATAAGTATTTGATACATCATAAAAGCAGAACTTAATATTTGGTACAGAAACCTTTGTTTGCAATTACAGAGATCATACGTTTCCTGTAGTTCTTGACCAGGTTTGCACACACTGCAGCAGGGATTTCGGCCCACTCCTCCATACAGACCTTCTCCAGATCCTTCAGGTTTCGGGGCTGTCGCTGGTCAATACTGACTTTCAGTTCCCTCCAAAGATGTTCTATTGGGTTCAGGTCTGGAGACTGGCTAGGCCACACCGGGACCTTGAGATGCTTCTAATGGAGCCACTCCTTAGTTGCCTTGGCTGTGTGTTTCGGGTCGTTGTCATGCTGGAAAATGCTCTTACAGAGGGGAGGTTGTTGGCCAAGATCTCGCGATACATGGCCCCATCCATCCTCCCCTCAATACGGTGCAGTCGTCCTGTCCCCTTTGCAGAAAAGCATCCCCAAAGAATTATGTTTCCACCTCCATGCTTCATGGTTGGGATGGTGTTCTGGGTTGTACTAATCCTTCTTCTTCCTCCAAACACAGCAAGTGGAGTTTAGACCAAAAAGCTCTATTTCTTTCTCATCAAACCACATGACCTTCTCCCATTCCTCCTCTGGATCATCCAGATGGTCATTGGCAAACTTCAGACGGGCCTGGACATGCGCTGGCTTGAGCAGGGGAACCTTGCGTGCGCTGCAGGATTTTAATCAATGACGGCGTAGTGTGTTACTAATGGTTTTCTTTGAGACTGTGGTCCCAGCTCTCTTCAGGTCATTGACCAGGTCCTGCTGTGTAGTTCTGGACTGATCCCTCACCTTCCTCATTGATGCCCCACGAGGTGAGACCTTGCATGGAGCCCCAGACCGAAGGTGATTGACCATCATCTTGAACTTCCCCCATTTTCTAATAATTGCGCCAACAGTTGTTGCCTTCTCACCAAGCTGCTTGCCTATTGTCCTGTAGCCCATCCCAGCCTTGTACAGGTCTACAATTTTATCCCTGATGTCCTTACACAGCTCTCTGGTCTTGGCCATTGTGGAGACGTTGATAGAGTGTGTGGACAGGTGTCTTTTATACAGGTAACGAGTTCAAACAGGTGCAGTTAATACAGGTAATGAGTGGAGAACAGGAGGGCTTTTTAAAGAAAAACTAACAAGTCTGTGAGAGCCGGAATTCCTACTGGTTGGTAGGTGATCAAATACTTATGTCATGCAATAAAATGCAAAATAATTACTTAAAAATCATACAATGTGATTTTCTGGATTTTTGTTTTAGATTCCATCTCTCACAGTTGAAGAGTACCTATGATAAACATTACAGGCCTCTACATGCTTTGTAAGTAGGAAAACCTGCAAAATCAGCAGTGTATAAAATACTTGTTCTCCCCACTGTATATATATATATATCAACGAATTGGTGAGGGCACTAGAACAGTCTGCAGCACCCAGTATCATCCTACTAGAATCTGAAGTCAAATGTCTACTGTTTGCTGATGATCTGGTGCTTCTGTCCACAACCAAATCATGACAAAACAAAAAGATAATTACACATTGGAAAGAATTTACAAAAAAAACAGCTAACTGGAATGCTATTTGGCACTAAACAGAGAGTACACAGACAACTGTGACTGACCCAAATTAAGGAAATCTTTGACTGTGTACAGACTCAGTGAGCATAGCTTTGCTATTGAGAGAGGGAGCCGTAGGCAGACCTGGCTCTTAAGAGAAGGCAGGCTATGTGCACACTGCCCCAAAATGAGGTGGAAACTGAGCTGCACTTCCTAACCTCCTGCCAAATGTATGACAATATTAGAGACACATATTTCCCTCAGATTACAGACCCACAAATAATTTGAAAAACAAATCCAATTTTGATAAACTCCCATATCTATTGCGTAAAATACAACAGTGTGCCATCACAGCAGCACTATCTGTGAACTGTTGCCACAAGCAAAGGGCAACCAGTGAAGAACAAACACAATTGTAAATACAACCTATATTTAATGTGTATTAATTTTCCATGTTGTACTTTGCACATAATTACAACACTGTATATAGACATAATATGACATATGAAATATTTGTATTGTTTTGGAACTTTTGTGAGTTTAATGTACATTTTTGTTTGTTTATTTCCCTACAGGGAGGTCTAAGTCTACACCCAGAATAGTGACTGCTCTCTTTGTAGTCTATTTCCCCTTACCTGATAGGATGAAGCAGAAGGAGGCGGGCTTGAGGAAGAAGGGCACTCCTTTACTGAGGGACATGGTGATACAGATGGCTCCCATCACCATCATAGACAGAGCTATCATTGCGAGGATAGCAGCCGCTATGTTCAGGTCTGGGAGAGAGAGAGGGGAGGGGGGAAGAGAGAGGGGGGAGACAGAATGAGAGGAGGAGGAGAGAGGGATGGAGAGGAAGTGAATAGAGGGAGAAGTGGTTAGAGAAAGAGTGAAGAGGTGTTGGAGAGGAAGACAGGGGAGAATGAGGGAGGGCAGAGTTACACCTCAGTGAGCATTGTGCATCTGAGAGTGACATCACAGGGGATAAATACAGCACTGTGAGAAAGAGAGCGAAGGTGAGAGGGAGAGAAGGAGGGGGAGAGAGGGAGAGAAGGAGAGAGAAGGTGAGAGGGAGAGAAGGGGGGGGGGAGAGAGGGAGAGAAGGAGAGAGAAGGTGAGAGGGAGAGAAAGAGAGAGAAGGTGAGAGGGAGAAAAAGAGAGAGAAGGTGAGAGGGAGAGAAAGAGGGGGAGGTGGCAGAGGCGAGACTTAAGATGCTGACTTACTCTTGTGGGTCGTCTTCTTAAATATGACTGCGTTGTGTCCATTGGTGAAGAATTTGAAGTAAGTGCAGTTGGATTCTGAGAAGAGAAACAGAGGGAAAATCACAGAGTATATTGCTGGTCCCTGTGCATCCATCCCCTCTGTCCTCCTCGACATGAAGACACATTTGATCTGTTGTGTCGTGGGAGTAACATGAGAAACACTGCTCACTGCTCTACACAGTCCCATATTCACAGCACATCCACAGCACATATGGTGCCACGAAAGAGAAGGAGAGAGAGAGGGGTGATGGAAGAGAGGGAGAAGGAGAGATAGAAAGAGGGGGTAGGTGGAGGGGGAGAGAAAGCAAGACATTTGTAAGGAGGAAGAGACAGAAGGAGAGAGAGAGAGAACGGAGAGAGCATGAGAAAGATGGGGAAGGAGAGATAGGGAGTGATAGAGTGGGCAGATGGAGGGAGGGGTGAGAACAAAGAGAAAGAGGGAGACAGATGAGAGGGAGGTGAACGAGATGAAGGAAGGAAAAGAGAAGATTACAGGGGCTTGGTTAATACTGCATTAGACAGACACTCTTCCTCTCTCTGCCTTTATATATTTACAGTGGGGCAAAAAAGTATTTAGTCAGGCACCAATTGTGCAAGTTCTCCCACTTAAAAAGATGAGATGCCTGTAATTTTCATCATAGGTACACTTCAACTATGACAGACAAAATGAGAAGAAAAAAATCCAGAAAATCACATTGTAGGATTTTTTATGAATTTATTTGCAAATTATGGTGGAAAATAAGTATTTGGTCACCTACAAACAAGCAAGATTTCTGGCTCTCACAGACCTGTAACTTCTTCTTTAAGAGGCTCCTCTGTCCTCCACTCGTTACCTGTATTAATGGCACCTGTTTGAACTTGTTATCAGTATAAAAGACACCTGTCCACAACCTCAAACAGTCACACTACAAACTCCACTATGGCCAAGACCAAAGAGCTGTCAAAGGACACCAGAAAAAAAATTGTAGACCTGCACCAGGCTGGGAAGACTGAATCTGCAATAGGTAAGCAGCTTGGTTTGAAGAAATCAACTGTGGGAGCAATTATTAGTAAATGGAAGACATACAAGGCCACTGATAATCTCCCTCGATCTTGGGCTCCTCGCAAGATCTCACCCCGTGAGGTCAAAGTGATCACAAGAACGGTGAGCAAAAATCCCAGAACCACACGTGGGGACCTAGTGAATGACCTGCAGAGAGCTGGGACCAAAGTAACAAAGCCTACCATCAGTAACATACGACGCAGCCAGGGACTCAAATCCTGCAGTGCCAGACGTGTCCCCCTGCTTAAGCCAGTACATGTCCAGGCCCGTCTTAAGTTTGCTAGAGAGCATTTGGATGATTCAGAAGAAGATTGGGAGAATGTCATATGGTCAGATGAAATCAAAATATAACTTTTTGGTAAAAACTCAACTGTGAATCATGGGGGTGGAAACATCATGCTTTGGGGCTGTTTTTCTGCAAAGGGACCAGGACGACTGATCCGTGTAAAGGAAAGAATGAATGGGGCCATGTATCGTGAGATTTTTAGTGAAAACCTCCTTCCATCATCAAGGGCATTGAAGATGAAACGTGGCTGGGTCTTTCAGCATGACAATGATCCCAAACACACCGCCCGGTCAACGAAGGAGTGGCTTCGTAAGAAGCATTTCAAGGTCCTGGAGTGGCCTAGCCAGTCTCCAGATCTCAACCCCATAGAACATCTTTGGAGGGAGTTGAAGGTCTGTGTTGCCCAGCAACAGCCCCAAAACATCACTGCTCTAGAGGATTTCTGCATGGAGGAATGGGCCAAAATACCAGCAACAGTGTGTGAAAACCTTGTGAAGACTTACAGAAAACGTTTGACCTCTGTCATTGCCAACAAAGAGTATATAACAAAGTATTGAGATAAACTTTTGTTATTGACCAAATACTTATTTTCCACCATAATTTGCAAATAAATTCATAAAAAATCCTACAATGTGATTTTCTGGATGTATTTTTCTCATTTTGTCTGTCATAGTTGAAGTGTACCTATGATGAAAATTACAGGCCTCTCATCTTTTTAAGTGGGAGAACTTGCACAATTGGTGGCTGACTAAATACTTTTTTGCCCCACTGTATATATATATACACACTATATATATTATCTCGTCCTCTGCTGCTCTTCCTCTCTCTCTCATATACATACATATATATATATATATATATATAGTGCCTTGCGAAAGTATTTGCCCCCTTGAACTTTGCGACCTTTTGCCACATTTCAGGCTTCAAACATAAAGATATAAAACTGTATTTTTTTGTGAAGAATCAACAACAAGTGAGACACAATCATGAAGTGGAACGATTTATTGGATATTTCAAACTTTTTTAACAAATCAAAAACTGAAAAATTGGGCGTGCAAAATTATTCAGCCCCCTTAAGTTAATACTTTGTAGCGCCACCTTTTGCTGCGATTTCAGCTGTAAGTCGCTTGGGTTATGTCTCTATCAGTTTTGCACATCGAGAGACTGAAATTTTTTCCCATTCCTCCTTGCAAAACAGCTCGAGCTCAGTGAGGTTGGATGGAGAGCATTTGTGAACAGCAGTTTTCAGTTCTTTCCACAGATTCTCGATTGGATTCAGGTCTGGACTTTGACTTGGCCATTCTAACACCTGGATATGTTTATTTTTGAACCATTCCATTGTAGATTTTGCTTTATGTTTTGGATCATTGTCTTGTTGGAAGACAAATCTCCGTCCCAGTCTCAGGTCTTTCGCAGACTCCATCAGGTTTTCTTCCAGAATGGTCCTGTATATTTGGCTCCATCCATCTTCCTATCAATTTTAACCATCTTCCCTGTCCCTGCAGAAAAAAGCAGGCCCAAACCATGATGCTGCCACCACCATGTTTGACAGTGGGGATGGTGTGTTCAGGGTGATGGGCTGTGTTGCTTTTACGCCAAACATAACGTTTTGCATTGTTGCCAAAAAGTTATATTTTGGTTTCATCTGACCAGAGCACCTTCTTCCACATGTTTGGTGTGTCTCCCAGGTGGCTTGTGGCAAACTTTAAACAACACTTTTTATGGATATCTTTAAGAAATGTCTTTCTTCTTGCCACACTTCCATAAAGGCCAGATTTGTGCAATATACGACTGATTGTTGTCCTATGGACAGAGTCTCCCACCTCAGCTGTAGATCTCTGCAGTTCATCCAGAGTGATCATGGGCCTCTTGGCTGCATCTCTGATCAGTCTTCTCCTTGTATGAGCTGAAAGTTTAGAGGGACGGACAGGTCTTGGTAGATTTGCAGTGGTCTGATACTCCTTCCATTTCAATATTATCGCTTGCACAGTGCTCCTTGGGATGTTTAAAGCTTGGGAAATCTTTTTGTATCCAAATCCGGCTTTAAACTTCTTCACAACAGTATCTCGGACCTGCCTGATGTGTTCCTTGTTCTTCATGATGCTCTCTGTGCTTTTAACGGACCTCTGAGACTATCACAGTGCAGGTGCATTTATACGGAGACTTGATTACACACAGGTGGATTGTATTTATCATCATTTGTCATGTATTGTCATGTCTTGTCCCTGTGATTTCTCTTCTCTTCGTTTCCCCCTGCTGGTCGTATTAGGTTACTTTCTCTCTCTCTATCTCTCTCTCTCTCTATCGTTCCGTTCCTGCTCCCAGCTGTTCCTCATTCTCCTAACGACCTCGTTTACTCTCTCACACCTGTCCCCTCTTTTGCCCTCTGATTAAGTCTCTATTTCTCTCTCTGTTTCTGCTTCTGTCCTTGTCGGATTCTTGTTTGCTTTGCCCTTGTTCCGTCCTGTCGTAATCTGCCTCTTCATCAGATGCTGCGTGTGAGCAGGTGTCTCTGTCCTCTACGGCCCGCGCCTACCTGAAGGGACCTGCAGTCTGTTGCCGCTAGCCCTGCAATTCTCCTCTACTACTAGAAGGGGGACTCTCCTGTAAAGATAGAGGATTTATGATTTCCCTGTTTGGACATCTCCTGTAAAGATTGAGGATTTATGTTTTCCCTGTTTGGACATTAAAAAACTCTGTTTCTGTTAAATCGCTTTTGGGTCCTCACTCACCTGCATAACATCATTAGTCATTTAGGTCAACATTGGATCATTCAGAGATCCTCACTGAACTTCTGGAGAGAGTTTGCTGCACTGAAAGTAAAGTAATTTTGCACGCCCAATTATTACATTTTTGATTTGTTAAAAAAGTTTGAAATATATATATATATATACACACACATATACACACACAAACATACACCCAGTTGAAGTCGGAAGTTTACATACACTCAGGTTGGAGTCATTAAAACTTGTTTTTCAACCGCTCTACAAATGTCTTGTTAACAAACTACAGTTTTGGCAACTCGGTTAGGACATCTACTTTGCATCTGCATTGATGCTATGGACTGGCCCGCCCGTTCCCCAGACCTGAATCCAATTGAGCACATCTGGGACATCATGTCTCGCTCCATCCACCAACGCCACATTGCACCACAGACTGTCCAGGAGTTGGCGGATACTTTAGTCCAGGTCTGGGAGGAGATCCCTCAGGAGACCATCCGCCACCTCATCAGGAGCATGCCCAAGCGTTGTAGGGAGGTCATACAGGCACGTGGAGGCCACACACACTACTGAGCCTCATTTTGACATTACATCAAAGTTGGATCAGCCTGTCGTGTGGTTTTCCACTTTAATTTTGAGTGTGACTCCAAATCCAGACCTCCATGGGTTGATAAATTTGATTTCCATTGATAATTTGTGTGTGATTTTGTTGTCAGCACATTCAACTATGTAAAGAAAAAAGTATTTAATAAGAATATTTAATTCATTCAGATCTAGGATGTGTTATTTTAGTGTTCCCTTTATTTTTTTGAGCAGTGTATATTCTCTCATCCTCTGCTACTCTTCCTCTCTCCCTCCTTATATATAAATATATTCTCTCATCCTCTGCTGCTCTTCCTCTCTCTCTTTATATAGATATATATATATATATATATATATATATATATATATATATATATATATATATATATATATATATATATATATATATGAGATAGATAAATATATTTTTCTCTCGTCCTCTGCTGTTCTTCCTCGATCCCCCTGTCTGGTAGTCACCCCTGCATACTCTGTGTGGTCAGAGACACAGAGGGACCCACAAACACACAGCCACACACACATGTTAGTTTTACTATCCATGTGGGGACCAAACAACTGATTCCCATTTCAAATCCTATTTTCCCTAACCTTAACCCCAAACCCTACCCGTAAATCTTAAGGAAAAGGTTATTTTAGGCTGTTTGACTTCTGGTCACCACAAGGATAGTAAAATCAAACACACGAGTACAAACACATACAGCAGACTCTCCTATCAACCTTAATGCTATTCTGTCTGCAACACTGGTGCATTACAGGAAACGTGTATATTATGACCACTGATTTATAGTGAGATCTACCTCTCTGTCTACCTGTCCACCTGCCCTCCTGTCCACTAGTCCACCTGAGTGGCTTAGTCAGTTAGTCAGAGGTTATGGTAATGTACAGTAGCAGTGAGTGTTGTATGATGTATTAGTTGGTCTGGCACTGACAGACAGTGACAGAGAATGACTGTGATGTTGTTTCCCAGGGACAGGCGCCAGGGGCATGTAAACATGAATGTGAAATAGAGACGCACAGACGGAGAAACAGTTGTTTTTCTCCAAACATGAGAAGTCCACACACACACACACACACAGCAGAGCCTGTCTGTCAGGCGCTGTGGGCCAACAGTGTTTTGACGCACGGAGACAAGGAAGTGTCAGAATAAATACTGACTCTACTCCAACACACAGACCGTCATCGTAAACACAGATGTTTATCTGCTAGACAAGACACACAAGGTGAGTCAGACATAGATGTTTATCGACTAGACATCCAAGGTGAATCAGCCCTCTAAAATACCGGAGGCTGATAAACAATGCACCAGATGGATATAGCGTGTAATCTACATTGTAATAGATATTAACATTCATAGGATTCATCCATCCTAATAAAGCAAGCTAAATCAAGACTGCAAAATGAAATAAAGCTATTTTATATTTATACAACGTCAAATATGTATACATCCTATTAAAAACAATACATACATCATTGCTAGTGTATCAATGCCAACCACTCCTAGCCTGGGTTGTGCCGTGGTGGAGATCTTTGTGGGCTATACTCGGCCTCGTCTCAGGATGGTAAGTTGGTGGTTGAAGATATCCCCCTAGTGGTGTGGGGGATGTGCTTTGGCAAAATGGGTGGGGTTATATCCTTCCTGTTTGGCCCTGTCTGGGCGTATCATGGGATGGGGCCACAGTGTCTCCTGACCCCTCCTGTCTCAGCCTCCAGTATTTATGCTGCAGTAGTTTATGTGTCGGGGGGCTAGGGTCAGTCTGTTATATCTGGAGTATTTCTCCTGTCTTATCTGGTGTCCTGGGTGAATTTAAGTATGCTCTCTCTAATTCTCTCTTTCTCTCTTTCTTTCTCTCTCTCGGAGGACCTGAGACCTAGGACCATGCCCCAGGACTACCTGACATGATGACTCCTTCCTGTCCCCAGTCCACCTGGCCGTGCTGCTGCTCCAGTTTCAACTGTTCTGCCTGCGGCTATGGAACCCTGACCTGTTCAACGGACGTGCTACCTGTCCCAGACTTGCTATTTTCAACTCTCTAGAGACAGCAGGAGTGGTAAAGATACTCTCAATGACTGGCTATGAAAAGCCAAATGACATTTACTCCTGAGGTGCTGACAACTACTGTGATTATTATTGTTTGACCATGCTGGTCATTTATGAACATTTGAACATCTTGGCCATGTTCAGTTATAATCTCCACCCGGCACAGCCAGAAGAGGACTGGCCACCCCTCATAGCCTGGTTCCTCTCTAGGTTTATTCCTTTCTTTTTGGCCTTTCTGGGGAGTTTTTCCTAGCCACCGTGCTTCTACACCTGCATTGCTTGCTGTTTGGGGTTTTAGGCTGAGTTTCTGTACAGCACTTTGATATATCAGCTTATGTAAGAAGGGCTATATAAATACATTTGATTTGGCCGAATATCAGACTATTCTAACAGATAAAGCACGAATACAGGAGATGGCTACCTCATCCTACCATAGGCCCTGTCTGCCCCCCTCTGTGGGACAAGTGCTTTAATACCTGCATTCATCCACCACTGGACGATCCCTACAGACAGAAACGGGTCATTCCACAGATAACAGACTTACATGGAGGAACGTAACAGTACAGGATGGAGGAAGTGGCTGAAAATCGTAGTTTATTAGCTTTCTTTCCTTGAAATGTAAAAACATATTTTTTGTTTTTTATAGAGAAGACTATATGAAAAAAAACACTATAATGAAGAATACCTGCAATCAAAATATATTTGACTGATCATTCAATAAAGGGAAATTCTAAAACTGAAAGAAATTTAAATGAAATAGTAATAATGACAATCCATTGAAATATTCCAAAAGACGAAGCTCCATCATGCAGTAAAAGGGAAGCGTCTGTCTTATATAAACACACTGAAAGTTTGGATCTTTACAAGGATACTGGAAACATCCTTTTCTGACTCACCAACGATTATAAAAATCTGATGCCTATAGCTAGATAACTAACAGACAGACCAGTAGCCACATTCAGATTTGTCAAATTCAGACTGGCTCCATTTCAAAGCACTATACCTTTAAGGACTCAATTTGCACATTATCTGTAGGATGACCTAGATACACACGCAGCAAAGCTGGCATACACGCCTCCTATTCACACACGTTTGCATAAGCACGCTCGCGCACACACAGACAAAGGGCATGCACACGCATACATACAATGTACACATGCATACACACACCTACATATTGATGCTGCATTGATGCACATTCCAGGGAGACATCCAACACATTGCTTCCACCTATCCTATGTTTACAGATCATTACAGAGGAAGGGGGGGAAGCCCTAACTAACACACACAGCACTGCAGTGCAATCAGGGGTTGGTCATGAAATCAGTGCCCCAGTTACCACCATCGTTACCTCCATCTCTGCGGTTGTGATTTGAGGGAGTCCAGCTATGACCGGAAGAGGCTTTTCGTTACAGGTTAGGAGAGCATTTTAGCTAACCCTAACCCTTTTCCTAACCCTAACCCTTTTCCTAACCTTAACCTAAGTCTCCTAACCAGCCACATTAATTCTCCTAACCTGCTCTGAAATAATCCCTTCCGGTCGTAGCTTTACTCCCTCTAGTCAGAATCAATTTTTACAGTGTTGTCATCAAAATGAGACTAAGGATATGAACTAACCTGTCCCCAAAATCAACTCATGGCCTGTCCTAATGCGACAGACAGACAGACAGACAGACAGACAGACAGACAGACAGACAGACAGACAGACAGACAGACAGACAGACAGACAGACAGACAGACAGACAGACAGACAGACAGACAGACAGACAGACAGACAGACAGACAGACAGACAGACAGACAGACAGACAGACAGACAGACAGACAGACAGACAGACAGACAGACAGACAGACAGACAGACAGACAGACAGACAGGTTCCTCACCTCCGGGCAGATCGGCGGGGCCGCAGCTCTCTCTCTCGGGGTCGATGTCGTCCACCCACAGGGTGCGGGTACACCCCTTCCACAGGCCGTAGTGGGCTGTTTGACACGTCTGGTTGTTACTCCAGGTCTTGGGCGTGGCCAGCTCTACCCAGAATTCTGTTCCCACCCCCAACACTGTCAGGGTAACGCCCACAATGGCCACAAAGAACGCCAGCTTGATCTTCCCCTCCTGGCTGTCACTCATCCTAGGGGTCCGCCTCGTAGCACGCCCCCCTCCCTTCACCCCTGCCAGGCCGGCCAGGCCCCCATGGGGCCCTGCTCCTACCACCCCCATACGGCCATCCTCCTCCGGCTGGACAATGTAGTTGGCCCACATGGTGACCTCTACCAGAGGCCGAGAGAGGCCGGATGGAGAGAGGAAGGGAGGGAAAGAGGGAAGAGGACGGGAAAGAGAGTGAAGAGAGAGAAGCAGGGAAATTATTGAAGGGGGTGAACCCCAAAAAGAAGAAAGGAAGGTTGAAGACAGAAGGAAGGTAGAGACACAGATAACAGCAGTTCAGAGGTGTGGGGATGAAGAATGGAGAATGGGAGGAGGAAAGGGGAGAGAGAGATGGATGGATGGTTCAGTATGGGAGTAGACAAGATGGGAGAAAGGGAGTGATGAGAGAAAGATGGAGGAGGAGAGGACTGGGTGACGAGGAAGGATGACGTCTATTTTTTCTGGAACACCCCCTGAATATAAACAAGGAAAGAAGAAACGGTTAACAACGACAACACCCTCTTTGTCCCCATCCATAACAAGAGAGATGATGATTCCCTAAAAAGGGGGATCAAGTTCAAGTGGGAAAAAACACTTGACTGGGCCAACACAGATCTCTCTGAGGATAAAACTGCCAGTCTGCCAGGAGTAGAGATCCTTTGTTGCTGCCCTATGCAGCAGAGTACAAGCCTAGATACAGCAGGTAGCCTAGTGGTTAGAGCGTTGGGACAGTAACTGTTAATTTAAGGTCGCTAGTTTGGATCCCTGCAGTGACAAGGTGAAAATAACCTATGTTAATGCCTTCACAATGGCTGGCTGTGGCCCCACTCTCTAAAGGTGTCTCAGGGAGAGTTGGAATATGCAAAAACACACATTTCCAAATCAAATCAAATTTTATTTGTCACATACACATGGTTAGCAGATGTTAATGGGAGTGTAGCGAAATGCTTGTGCTTCTAGTTCCGACAATGCAGTAATAACCAACAAGTAATCTAACTAACAATTCCAAAACTACTGTCTTATACACACAAGTGTAAGGGGATAAAGAATATGTACATAAAGATATATGAGTGAGTGATGGTACAGAGCGGCATAGGCAAGATACAGTAGATGGTATCGAGTACAGTATATACATATGAGATGAGTATGTAAACAAAGTGGCATAGTTAAATTGGCTAGTTATACATGTATTACATAAAGATGCAGTAGATGATATAGAGTACAGTATATACATATGAGATGAGTATGTAAACAAAGTGGCATAGTTAAAGTGGCTAGTTATACATGTATTACATAAAGATGCAGTAGATGGTATTGAGTACAGTATATACATATGAGATGAGTATGTAAACAAAGTGGCATAGTTAAAGTGGCTAGTTATACATGTATTACATAAAGATGCAGTAGATGATATAGAGTACAGTATATACGTATACATATGAGATGAATAATGTAGGGTATGTAAACATATTAGATAGCATTGTTTACAGTGGCTAGTGATATATTTACATCATTTCCCATCAATTCCCATTATTAAAGTGGCTGGAGTTGAGTCAGTGTGTTAGCAGCAGCCACTCAATGTTAGTGGTGGCTGTTTAACAGTCTGATGGCCTTGAGATAGAAACTGTTTTTCAGTCTCTCGGTCCCAGCTTTGATGCACCTGTACTGACCTCGCCTTCTGGATGATAGCGGGGTGAACAGGCAGTGGCTCGGGTGTTGTTGTCCTTGATGATCTTTATGGCCTTCCTGTAACATCGGGTGGTGTAGGTGTCCTGGAGGGCAGGTAGTTTGCCCCCGGTGATGCGTTGTGCAGACCTCACTACCCTCTGGAGAGCCTTACGGTTGTGGGCGGAGCAGTTGCCATACCAGGTGGTGATACAGCCCACCAGGATGCTCTCGATTGTGCATCTGTAGAAGTTTATGAGTGCTTTTGGTGACAAGCCGAATTTCTTCAGCCTCCTGAGGTTGAAGAGGCGCTGCTGCGCCTTCTTCTTCACGATGCTGTCTGTGTGGGTGGACCAATTCAGTTTGTCTGTGATGTGTATGCCGAGGAACTTAAAAATTGCTACCCTCTCCACTACTGTTCCATCGATGTGGATAGGGGGGTGTTCCCTCTGCTGTTTCCTGAAGTTCACAATCATCTCCTTAGTTTTGTTGACGTTGAGTGTGAGGTTATTTTCCTGACACCACACTCTGAGGGCCCTCACCTCCTCCCTGTAGGCTGTCTCGTCGTTGTTGGTAATCAAGCCTACCACTGTTGTGTCGTCCGCAAACTTGATGATTGAGTTGGAGGCGTGCGTGGCCACGCAGTCGTGGGTGAACAGGGAGTACAGGAGAGGGCTCAGGACGCACCCTTGTGGGGCCCCAGTGTTGAGGATCAGCGGGGTGGAGATGTTGTTGCCTATCCTCACCACCTGGGGGCGGCCCGTCAGGAAGTCCAGTACCCAGTTGCACAGGGCGGGGTCGAGACCCAGGGTCTTGAGCTTGATGACGAGCTTGGAGGGTACTATGGTGTTGAATGCCGAGCTGTAGTCGATGAACAGCATTCTCACATAGGTATTCCTCTTGTCCAGATGGGTTATGGCAGTGTGCAGTGTGGTTGAGATTGCATCATCTGTGGACCTATTTGGGCGGTAAGCAAATTGGAGTGGGTCTAGGGTGTCAGGTAGGGTGGAGGTGATATGGTCCTTGACTAGTCTCTCAAAGCACTTTATGATGACGGAAGTGAGTGCTACAGGGCGGTAGTCGTTTAGCTCAGTTACCTTAGCTTTCTTGGGAACAGGAACAATGGTGGCCCTCTTGAAGCATGTGGGAACAGCAGACTGGGATAGGGATTGATTGAATATGTCCGTAAACACACCAGCCAGCTGGTCTGCGCATGCTCTGAGGGCGCGGCTGGGGATGCCGTCTGGGCCTGCAGCCTTGTGAGGGTTAACACGTTTAAATGTTTTACTCACCTCGGAAGGAGAGGCCGCATGTTTTGGTTGCAGGCCGTGTCAATGGCACTGTATTCCAATTCATACATGTGTGAAATATTAAAAATACAATCACCCACCAAATCATTTCTTCTTATTAAAGAACTGCCTGGGTTGGACATGTTTTTGTTGCTGTCCTATACACCAGAGAGAGTATGAGCCAGATACAAGCTATTAGAGCAGACTGCTGACAAGGTCAAGGTGAGTGTTGAATCCTCCATTAGGAACTGTGCTGGTTCTGGGCCAGACAGCCATAAGGAAAGGCTATTGTTTTCCCCAGACGCCGACCAATAACCGAGCCAGGTATCCCTGGGTCCGCCCCTACAGATCCTCCTCGCAGGTTGCTATTAGTACCCTCTCTGAAATAAATATTCTGCATTACACTGAGTGTACAAAACATTAGGAACTCTTTATTTTGCCTTCAGAACAGCCTCAATTCATCAGGGCATGGACTCTACAAGGTGTCGAATGCATTCCACAGGGATGCTGGCCCATGTTGACTCCAATGCTTCCCACAGTTGTGTCAAGTTGGCTGGATGTCCTTTGGGTGGTGAACCATTCTTGATGCACACAGGAAACTGTTGAGCGTGTAAAACCCAGCAGGGTTGCAGTTCTTGACACAAACCGGTGCACCTGGCACCTACTACCATCCCCCGTTCAAAGGTGCACATACACAATCCATGTCTCAATTGTCTCAAGGCTTATAAATCATTCTTTAACCTGTATCCTTCCCTTCATCTATACTGATTAAAGTGGATTTAACAAGTGACATCAATACAGGATCATAGCTTTCACCTGGATTCACCTGGTCAGTCTATGTCATGGGAAGAGCAGGTGTTCTTAATGTTTTGTACACTCAGTGTATATGTGTCATGTATACCCGCAGATACCATTAATGTTTTGTGCATGTGTGAGCGTTTACATGTGTGTGGTGTGGTGTGTGTGAGGTAATTCAGCCCTGGGTGGCTCTGGGTGGTAATTAACACCAAGCGCTGACAGTGGTGGTAGACAGAGTGAGTGTCCCAGGGATAGGTCCCACATCAGGGGCCATGGCCCTGGAGTGAGTGAGTGTCCCAGGGATAGGTCCCACATCAGGGGCCATGGCGCTGGAGTGAGTGAGTGTCCCAGGGATAGGTCCCACATCAGGGGACAGAGTGGTGGAGTCCCATGGACAGGTCACAGGTTGGGACACAGCCAGTCAGACAGCAGGTGAAAAGAAAAGATAAATACTTGATCCATTAAGTATCTTCTATACTATCAAACTGCATCCTAAATCAACCCATTGCCCTTACTCTTTAGGCACACAGTAAAACTGATGCAAAGTCCTCCTAGCCTATAGGAGTATAGTTGGTATATTTTGTTTATACATACAATCCACTAACATCTACACAAGTGCCTGAGGGGTTAGGGACAAGGGTTGAGTTGGGGCAATAGGATAGGATAGGAGACAGCAGTTCAGTGTAAACATGGGAGTTTGTGATTTGCTTTGGATGAAAGCGTCCATTGAGTGGCCATCTAAATGTGATAGAAATATGGGGAAGAAGTCGGGATAGGCTGTGTGGCAGTGGAGGCTGGTGGGAGGAGCTATAGGATGGCTGGAATGGAATAAAAGGAATGGAGTCAAACGTGATTTCCATATATTTGATACTGTTCCATGAATTCCATTCCAGCCATTACAATGAGCCCGTCCCTCTATAGCTCCTCCCACCAGCCTCCACTGCTGTGTAGTAATCCATTAGGTGTGTACTCTGCTATCAGTCTATAGCTCCTCCCACCAGCCTCCTTTGCTGTGTAGTAATCCATTAGGTGTGTACTCTGCTATCAGTCTATAGCTCCTCCCACCAGCCTCCACTGCTGTGTAGTAATCCATTAGGTGTGTACTCTGCTATCAGTCTATAGCTCCTCCCACCAGCCTCCATTGCTGTGTAGTAATCCATTAGGTGTGTACTCTGCTATCAGTCTATAGCTCCTCCCACCAGCCTCCACTGCTGTGTAGTAATCCATTAGGTGTGTACTCTGCTATCAGTCTATAGCTCCTCCCACCAGCCTCCACTGCTGTGTAGTAATCCATTAGGTGTGTACTCTGCTATCAGTCTATAGCTCCTCCCACCAGCCTCCACTGCTGTGTAGTAATCCATTAGGTGTGTACTCTGCTATCAGTCTATAGCTCCTCCCACCAGCCTCCATTGCTGTGTAGTAATCCATTAGGTGTGTACTCTGCTATCAGTCTATAGCTCCTCCCACCAGCCTCCATTGCTGTGTAGTAATCCATTAGGTGTGTACTCTGCTATCAGTCTATAGCTCCTCCCACCAGCCTCCACTGCTGTGTAGTAATCCATTAGGTGTGTACTCTGCTATCAGTCTATAGCTCCTCCCACCAGCCTCCACTGCTGTGTAGTAATCCATTAGGCGTGTACTCTGCTATCAGTCTATAGCTCCTCCCACCAGCCTCCATTGCTGTGTAGTAATCCATTAGGCGTGTACTCTGCTATCAGTCTATAGCTCCTCCCACCAGCCTCCATTGCTGTGTAGTAATCCATTAGGTGTGTACTCTGCTATCAGTCTATAGCTCCTCCCACCAGCCTCCACTGCTGTGTAGTAATCCATTAGGTGTGTACTCTGCTATCAGTCTATAGCTCCTCCCACCAGCCTCCATTGCTGTGTAGTAATCCATTAGGTGTGTACTCTGCTATCAGTCTATAGCTCCTCCCACCAGCCTCCATTGCTGTGTAGTAATCCATTAGGTGTGTACTCTGCTATCAGTCTATAGCTCCTCCCACCAGCCTCCATTGCTGTGTAGTAATCCATTAGGTGTGTACTCTGCTATCAGTCTATAGCTCCTCCCACCAGCCTCCATTGCTGTGTAGTAATCCATTAGGTGTGTACTCTGCTATCAGTCTATAGGTCCTCCCACCAGCCTCCACTGCTGTGTAGTAATCCATTAGGTGTGTACTCTGCTATCAGTCTATAGCTCCTCCCACCAGCCTCCATTGCTGTGTAGTAATCCATTAGGTGTGTACTCTGCTATCAGTCTATAGCTCCTCCCACCAGCCTCCATTGCTGTGTAGTAATCCATTAGGTGTGTACTCTGCTATCAGTCTATAGCTCCTCCCACCAGCCTCCACTGCTGTGTAGTAATCCATTAGGTGTGTACTCTGCTATCAGTCTATAGCTCCTCCCACCAGCCTCCACTGCTGTGTAGTAATCCATTAGGTGTGTACTCTGCTATCAGTCTATAGCTCCTCCCACCAGCCTCCACTGCTGTGTAGTAATCCATTAGGTGTGTACTCTGCTATCAGTCTATAGCTCCTCCCACCAGCCTCCACTGCTGTGTAGTAATCCATTAGGTGTGTACTCTGCTATCAGTCTATAGCTCCTCCCACCAGCCTCCACTGCTGTGTAGTAATCCATTAGGTGTGTACTCTGCTATCAGTCTATAGCTCCTCCCACCAGCCTCCACTGCTGTGTAGTAATCCATTAGGTGTGTACTCTGCTATCAGTCTATAGCTCCTCCCACCAGCCTCCACTGCTGTGTAGTAATCCATTAGGTGTGTACTCTGCTATCAGTCTATAGCTCCTCCCACCAGCCTCCACTGCTGTGTAGTAATCCATTAGGTGTGTACTCTGCTATCAGTCTATAGCTCCTCCCACCAGCCTCCACTGCTGTGTAGTAATCCATTAGGTGTGTACTCTGCTATCAGTCTATAGCTCCTCCCACCAGCCTCCACTGCTGTGTAGTAATCCATTAGGTGTGTACTCTGCTATCAGTCTATAGCTCCTCCCACCAGCCTCCACTGCTGTGTAGTAATCCATTAGGTGTGTACTCTGCTATCAGTCTATAGCTCCTCCCACCAGCCTCCACTGCTGTGTAGTAATCCATTAGGTGTGTACTCTGCTATCAGTCTATAGCTCCTCCCACCAGCCTCCACTGCTGTGTAGTAATCCATTAGGTGTGTACTCTGCTATCAGTCTATAGCTCCTCCCACCAGCCTCCACTGCTGTGTAGTAATCCATTAGGTGTGTACTCTGCTATCAGTCTATAGCTCCTCCCACCAGCCTCCACTGCTGTGTAGTAATCCATTAGGTGTGTACTCTGCTATCAGTCTATAGCTCCTCCCACCAGCCTCCACTGCTGTGTAGTAATCCATTAGGTGTGTACTCTGCTATCAGTCTATAGCTCCTCCCACCAGCCTCCACTGCTGTGTAGTAATCCATTAGGTGTGTACTCTGCTATCAGTCTATAGCTCCTCCCACCAGCCTCCACTGCTGTGTAGTAATCCATTAGGTGTGTACTCTGCTATCAGTCTATAGCTCCTCCCACCAGCCTCCACTGCTGTGTAGTAATCCATTAGGTGTGTACTCTGCTATCAGTCTATAGCTCCTCCCACCAGCCTCCACTGCTGTGTAGTAATCCATTAGGTGTGTACTCTGCTATCAGTCTATAGCTCCTCCCACCAGCCTCCACTGCTGTGTAGTAATCCATTAGGTGTGTACTCTGCTATCAGTCTATAGCTCCTCCCACCAGCCTCCACTGCTGTGTAGTAATCCATTAGGTGTGTACTCTGCTATCAGTCTATAGCTCCTCCCACCAGCCTCCACTGCTGTGTAGTAATCCATTAGGTGTGTACTCTGCTATCAGTCTATAGCTCCTCCCACCAGCCTCCACTGCTGTGTAGTAATCCATTAGGTGTGTACTCTGCTATCAGTCTATAGCTCCTCCCACCAGCCTCCACTGCTGTGTAGTAATCCATTAGGTGTGTACTCTGCTATCAGTCTATAGCTCCTCCCACCAGCCTCCACTGCTGTGTAGTAATCCATTAGGTGTGTACTCTGCTATCAGTCTATAGCTCCTCCCACCAGCCTCCACTGCTGTGTAGTAATCCATTAGGTGTGTACTCTGCTATCAGTCTATAGCTCCTCCCACCAGCCTCCACTGCTGTGTAGTAATCCATTAGGTGTGTGTGTAGCCTCCACTGCTAGTAATCAGTCTATAGCTCCTCCCACCAGCCTCCACTGCTGTGTAGTAATCCATTAGGTGTGTACTCTGCTATCAGTCTATAGCTCCTCCCACCAGCCTCCACTGCTGTGTAGTAATCCATTAGGTGTGTACTCTGCTATCAGTCTATAGCTCCTCCCACCAGCCTCCACTGCTGTGTAGTAATCCATTAGGTGTGTACTCTGTACTCTGTCTATCAGTCTATAGCTCCTCTGTGTAGTAACCAGCCTCCACTGCTGTGTAGTAATCCATTAGGTGTGTACTCTGCTATCAGTCTATAGCTCCTCCCACCAGCCTCCACTGCTGTGTAGTAATCCATTAGGTGTGTACTCTGCTATCAGTCTATAGCTCCTCCCACCAGCCTCCACTGCTGTGTAGTAATCCATTAGGTGTGTACTCTGCTATCAGTCTATAGCTCCTCCCACCAGCCTCCACTGCTGTGTAGTAATCCATTAGGTGTGTACTCTGCTATCAGTCTATAGCTCCTCCCACCAGCCTCCATTGCTGTGTAGTAATCCATTAGGTGTGTACTCTGCTATCAGTCTATAGCTCCTCCCACCAGCCTCCACTGCTGTGTAGTAATCCATTAGGTGTGTACTCTGCTATCAGTCTATAGCTCCTCCCACCAGCCTCCACTGCTGTGTAGTAATCCATTAGGTGTGTACTCTGCTATCAGTCTATAGCTCCTCCCACCAGCCTCCACTGCTGTGTAGTAATCCATTAGGTGTGTACTCTGCTATCAGTCTATAGCTCCTCCCACCAGCCTCCACTGCTGTGTAGTAATCCATTAGGTGTGTACTCTGCTATCAGTCTATAGCTCCTCCCACCAGCCTCCACTGCTGTGTAGTAATCCATTAGGTGTGTACTCTGCTATCAGTCTATAGCTCCTCCCACCAGCCTCCACTGCTGTGTAGTAATCCATTAGGTGTGTACTCTGCTATCAGTCTATAGCTCCTCCCACCAGCCTCCACTGCTGTGTAGTAATCCATTAGGTGTGTACTCTGCTATCAGTCTATAGCTCCTCCCACCAGCCTCCACTGCTGTGTAGTAATCCATTAGGTGTGTACTCTGCTATCAGTCTATAGCTCCTCCCACCAGCCTCCACTGCTGTGTAGTAATCCATTAGGTGTGTACTCTGCTATCAGTCTATAGCTCCTCCCACCAGCCTCCACTGCTGTGTAGTAATCCATTAGGTGTGTACTCTGCTATCAGTCTATAGCTCCTCCCACCAGCCTCCACTGCTGTGTAGTAATCCATTAGGTGTGTACTCTGCTATCAGTCTATAGCTCCTCCCACCAGCCTCCACTGCTGTGTAGTAATCCATTAGGTGTGTACTCTGCTATCAGTCTATAGCTCCTCCCACCAGCCTCCACTGCTGTGTAGTAATCCATTAGGTGTGTACTCTGCTATCAGTCTATAGCTCCTCCCACCAGCCTCCACTGCTGTGTAGTAATCCATTAGGTGTGTACTCTGCTATCAGTCTATAGCTCCTCCCACCAGCCTCCACTGCTGTGTAGTAATCCATTAGGTGTGTACTCTGCTATCAGTCTATAGCTCCTCCCACCAGCCTCCACTGCTGTGTAGTAATCCATTAGGTGTGTACTCTGCTATCAGTCTATAGCTCCTCCCACCAGCCTCCACTGCTGTGTAGTAATCCATTAGGTGTGTACTCTGCTATCAGTCTATAGCTCCTCCCACCAGTAGTAATCCTACTCTGCTATCAGTCTATAGCCTCCCACCAGCCTCCACTGCTGTGTAGTAATCCATTAGGTGTGTACTCTGCTATCAGTCTATAGCTCCTCCCACCAGCCTCCACTGCTGTGTAGTAATCCATTAGGTGTGTACTCTGCTATCAGTCTATAGCTCCTCCCACCAGCCTCCACTGCTGTGTAGTAATCCATTAGGTGTGTACTCTGCTATCAGTCTATAGCTCCTCCCACCAGCCTCCACTGCTGTGTAGTAATCCATTAGGTGTGTACTCTGCTATCAGTCTATAGCTCCTCCCACCAGCCTCCACTGCTGTGTAGTAATCCATTAGGTGTGTACTCTGCTATCAGTCTATAGCTCCTCCCACCAGCCTCCACTGCTGTGTAGTAATCCATTAGGTGTGTACTCTGCTATCAGTCTATAGCTCCTCCCACCAGCCTCCACTGCTGTGTAGTAATCCATTAGGTGTGTACTCTGCTATCAGTCTATAGCTCCTCCCACCAGCCTCCACTGCTGTGTAGTAATCCATTAGGTGTGTACTCTGCTATCAGTCTATAGCTCCTCCCACCAGCCTCCACTGCTCCCACCAGCCTCCACTGCTGTAGTAATCCATTAGGTGTGTACTCTGCTATCAGTCTATAGCTCCTCCCACCAGCCTCCACTGCTGTGTAGTAATCCATTAGGTGTGTACTCTGCTATCAGTCTATAGCTCCTCCCACCAGCCTCCACTGCTGTGTAGTAATCCATTAGGTGTGTACTCTGCTATCAGTCTATAGCTCCTCCCACCAGCCTCCACTGCTGTGTAGTAATCCATTAGGTGTGTACTCTGCTATCAGTCTATAGCTCCTCCCACCAGCCTCCACTGCTGTGTAGTAATCCATTAGGTGTGTACTCTGCTATCAGTCTATAGCTCCTCCCACCAGCCTCCACTGCTGTGTAGTAATCCATTAGGTGTGTACTCTGCTATCAGTCTATAGCTCCTCCCACCAGCCTCCACTGCTGTGTAGTAATCCATTAGGTGTGTACTCTGCTATCAGTCTATAGCTCCTCCCACCAGCCTCCACTGCTGTGTAGTAATCCATTAGGTGTGTACTCTGCTATCAGTCTATATCTCCAAACCAAAGTCAAACGGCTGAGAACTGTCTGCCCTTTTTTAAATGTTGCACTGGGACATCCTTCTGACAGATCTGGCAACCACAGTGGAAGGGATCACTTTCTGTCTGTCAAAGAGCATCATGCGCTCCCTATGGAATGTCCCACAGAACCAAAATAAAGATTATTTAATGGTATACACTATTAGAGATATGTATATCCAATGGCTAGACTGAAACTTCTCTTGCACATGAAGTAACCTATAGCTTATATCTATAGCATAAGGCATAGCACTGAACCTAATGGAAAATAACAAGAGCAACTGCTGACAGTTGAATTAGGAGCTGTAGAATTACACACACCTCACATGGATAGATATCCCATTACATCACGCACTGCAAAAAGTGACATCTAAGCAAGCAAACATGTTATATTGAGTGATTAGTCACTTATGTTCTTGAAAATAATTTTAAAAATAATCTAACGTCATTGCCAGATAATTTTGCTTATTTTAATAAGAATTTAATATCTTGAAATATATTCAAAATAAATAAAATATATATATTAAAATAAGATAAATTACTTGTATTTAGCCTTTTTTTAGGTTAAAAGAAGCCAAATATCTGCCAATGACGTTAGACATGTTAGCTTAGTAAGACAAGAAACACTCGTTTGAAGTGAATTATCACTAGATAACATATTTAAGTTGCTTAGATGTCACTTTTTGCTGTGCAATGTCCGTGAATTCCTAATCATGGTCAAAATAACACAGCAAACTGTTCCACAAATCAGACCAAACCTAATCATGTCAAAACTAAGATCGACTGTAGAAATGTTTCATTTCAAAAGAATCTGTCCATTACTTGTTGAGCAGTAGAACTAAAACGGCAGGCTCTAACTGCTCACACATGTTAGGAAAAAAGACATATGTTTGTGAAAATCAGCAACACTCTCTCCTACTTAACCAGCACAACATGCAGCTATAAGCACGATCTAAAGCCCAGCACCAATAACAACAAGGAGAAATGTAAGTCTGACCTGTTTGGAATATGTTGTTCACTTCAGATTGAAAGAAGCTTGGAACTTAATAGAGGGGAGAAAGTTGGGAGTGTTGGAGAGGGAGAGGGGAGGAAGAGAGAGAGAAAGGAAGAGAGAGAGAGGGACATGTTTATACCTGGTGCTAACATGGGTCCTTTGTCCTGATTGTTTACATTCTGATTGTGCCCACATTTCCAGATTTCCTGGTCACTCCCTGTATGCAAATTAACTGAGGGCTATTCTTTTACAATAATATTTATTTATTTATTTTAAGAAACACATATTGATGTCATAATTAAATAGTGCCACCTGTCAATGATTTTAGAAGGTGGGGTAATTATGATTTCAATTGTTTCTCCGTCCAGATCTGTCTACACACAAGACACCCAGACACAATGCATGCTTGACTACCTCCGGGGGTGGTCAGAAAGATCTGATCACAAACAGATCTGATCACAATCAGATCTGATCACAATCCGTCTTTTAATCGTCTACACCTGTCTAAAAATGTGGGCACAATCAGAATGTGGACCAGATCAGGACAGATGACGCATGTTGTTAAAACCAGCTATAAATGGGGCTAAAGAAAGAGAGAGGCAGAAGAGAGAGATAGTCAGTGTGTGTTAAGGGGGTGGGGTAAGTAAAGGATATGGAAAGAGAGAGTAAGAGGAGAGGGAACGCTGGGTAGGTTGGTTCTGTGGTTGATTAACTGTGTCTACTGGCCTCTGACCCTCAGAATGTGTGTTTGTGTGTATCCGGGTCCATATTCAAACTCAACACTACATTTGTTTGAAATCTTTATGGTTTTGTCTTCTGCCATGATGACAGGCAACGTTTGTGTGGGTAAAAACATTGTCTGTGTGTATGTGTGTGTCTATTTAAGAAAGCCAGCTGTTAATGACATTAAGTGGTGGCAAGGGAGGGGCACCTGTACTGTTTATATGAGTGGAGGCCAGGGTAGCACTTCACATCAATCCATAACACACTGTTAATCAGAGAGAGAGAGAAAAAAGAGAGGAGAGGAAGAGAGAGAGAGGGAGAGAGAGAGAGAGTGAGAGAGAGTCAGAGCAGACAGAGAGAGTAATAGCAGGCAGAACAGAGAGAGAGAGAGTCAGAGCAGACAGATAGAGTCAGGGCAGACAGTGCAGACAGAGTAGGGGGAGAGAGAGAGAGAGAGAGAGAGAGAGAGAGAGAGAGAGAGAGAGAGAGAGAGAGAGAGAGAGAGAGAGAGAGAGAGTCAGAGCAGATAGAGTAGACACAGAGAGAGAGAGTCAGAGCAGACAGAGAAGACGGAGAGAGAGAGAGAGAGAGAGAGAGAGAGAGAGAGAGAGAGAGAGAGAGAGAGAGAGAGAGAGAGAGAGAGAGAGAGAGAGTTAGAGCAGACAGATAGAGTCAGAGCAGACAGTGCAGACAGGGAAGGAGAGAGAGAGAGAGAGAGAGAGAGAGAGAGAGAGAGAGAGAGAGAGAGAGAGAGAGAGAGAGAGAGAGAGAGAGAGAGAGAGTCAGAGCACACAGAGAGTCAGAGCAGACAGAGAGAGTAATAGCAGGCAGAACAGACAAAGAGAGAGAAAGAGTCAGAGCAGACAAATACTGAGAGTGAGAGAGTCAGAACAGACAGAGCAGACAGGTAGAGAGGGAGAGTCAGAACAGGGAGAGTCAGGGAGAGTCAGAACAGACAGAGTCAGAACAGACAGAGCAGACAGAGAAAGAAAAAGAGAGTCAGAGCAGATAGAGCAGACAGAGAGAGTCAGAGCAGACACAGAGAGAGAGTCGGAGCAGACAGAGAGAGAGTCAGAGCAGACAGAGAGAGAGTCAGAGCAGACACACAGTTAGAGAGAGAGAGAGAGAGTCAAAGCAGACAGAATAGACAGAGAGAGAGCTAAAGCAGACAGAGCAGACAGAGAAGACAGAGAGAGAGAGTCAGAGCAGACAAAGAGAGAGAGAGAGTCAGAGCAGACAGAGAGAGAGAGAGAGAGAGAGAGAGAGAGAGAGAGAGAGAGAGAGCAGACAGAGGGAGAGAGAGTCAGAGCAGACAGAGCGAGTCAGAGCAGACAGAGAGAGAGAGTCAGAGCAGACAGAGAGAGAGAGGGAGAGAGAGAAAGAGAGAAAGAGAGAGAGAGAGTCAGAGCAGACAGAGAGAGAGAGTCAGAGCAGACAGAGCGAGTCAGAGCAGACAGAGAGAGAGAGTCAGAGCAGACAGAGAGAGAGAGGGAGAGAGAGAAAGAGAGAGAGTCAGAGCAGACAGAGAGAGAGACTCAGAGCAGACAGAGCAGACAGACAGACAGAGAGAGAGAGAGAGAGAGAGAGAGAGAGAGAGAGAGAGAGAGAGAGAGAGAGAGAGAGAGAGAGTCAGAGCAGACAGAGAGAGTCAGATCAGACAGAGAGAGTAATAGCAGGCAGAACAGACAGAGAGAGAGAGTCGGAGAAGACAGAGAGAGAAAGAGTCAGAGCAGACAAAGACCGAGAGAGAGAGAGTCAGAGCAGACAGAGAGAGAGTCAGAGCAGACAGGTAGAGAGGGAGCGTCATGGAGAGTCAGAGCAGACAGAGAGAGAGAGAGAGAGAGAGAGAGAGAGAGAGAGAGAGAGAGAGAGAGAGAGAGAGAGAGAGCAGACAGAAGGAGAGAGAGTCAGAGCAAACAGAGCGAGTCAGAGCAGACAGATAGAGTCAGGGCAGACAGAGGGAGAGAGAGAGAGAGAGAGAGAGAGAGAGAGAGAGAGAGAGAGAGAGAGAGAGAGAGAGAGAGAGAGAGATAGAGAGTCAGAGCAGGCAGAACAGACAGAGAGAGAGAGTTAGAGCAGATAGAGTCAGAGCAGACAGAGAGAGAGAGAGTCAGAGCAGATAGAGTAGTCACATAGAGAGAGAGAGTCAGAGCAGACAGGGAGAGAGAGAGAGAGAGAGAGAGAGAGAGAGAGAGAGAGAGAGAGAGAGAGAGAGAGAGAGAGAGAGAGAGAGAGAGAGAGAGTAATAGCAGGCAGAACAGACAGAGAGAGAAAGAGTCAGAGCAGACAAAGACCGAGAGAGAGAGAGTCAGAGCAGACAGACAGAGAGAGAGACTCAGAGCGGACAGAGCAGAAAGGTAGAGAGGGAGAGTCAGAACAGGGAGAGTCAGGGAGAGTCAGAACAGACAGAGTCAGAACAGACAGAGCAGACAGAGAGAAAGAGAGTCAGAGCAGATAGAGCAGAGAGAGTCAGATCAGACACACAGAGAGAGTCAGAGCAGACACAGAGAGAGTCAGAGCAGACAAAGAGAGAGAGTCAGAGCAGACAGAGAGAGAGTCAGAGCAGACAGAGAGAGAGAGAGAGAGAGAGCAGACAGAGGGAGAGAGAGTCAGAGCAGACAGAGCGAGTCAGAGCAGACAGAGAGAGTCAGAGCAGACAGAACAGAGAGAGAGAGAGAGAGAGAAAGAAAGTCAGAGCAGATAGAGTAGACACAGAGAGAGAGAGAGTCAGAGCAGACAGAGCAGACAGGGAGAGAGAGAGTCGACAGAGGGAGAGAGAGTCAGAGCAGACAGAGTGAGTCAGAGCAGACAGAGAGAGAGTCAGAGCAGACAGACAGAGAGAGAGAGAGAGAGAGAGAGAGAGAGAGAGAGAGAGAGAGAGAGAGAGAGAGAGAGAGAGAGAGAGAGAGAGCAGACAGTGCAGACAGGGAAGGAGAGAGAGAGAGAGAGAGAGAGAGAGAGAGAGAGTCAGAGCAGACAGAGAGTCAGAGCAGACAGAGAGAGTAATAGCAGGCAGAACAGACAAAGAGAGAGAAAGAGTCAGAGCAGACAAATACCGAGAGTGAGAGAGTCAGAACAGACAGAGCAGACAGGTAGAGAGGGAGAGTCAGAACAGGGAGAGTCAGGGAGAGTCAGAACAGACAGAGTCAGAACAGACAGAGCAGACAGAGAAAGAAAAAGAGAGTCAGAGCAGATAGAGCAGACAGAGAGAGTCAGAGCAGACACAGAGAGATAGTCGGAGCAGACAGAGAGAGAGTCAGAGCAGACAGAGAGAGAGTCAGAGCAGACACACAGTTAGAGAGAGAGAGTCAAAGCAGACAGAATAGACAGAGAGAGAGCTAAAGCAGACAGAGCAGACAGAGAGAGATAGTCAGAGCAGACAGAGAAGACAGAGAGAGAGTCAGAGCAGACAAAGAGAGAGAGAGAGTCAGAGCAGACAGAGAGAGAGAGAGAGAGAGAGAGAGAGAGAGAGAGAGAGAGAGAGAGAGAGAGAGAGAGAGAGAGAGAGAGAGAGAGAGAGAGAGAGAGAGAGAGCAGACAGAGGGAGAGAGAGTCAGAGCAGACAGAGCGAGTCAGAGCAGACAGAGAGAGTCAGAGCAGACAGAGAGAGAGAGGGAGAGAGAGAAAGAGAGAAAGAGAGAGAGAGAGTCAGAGCAGACAGAGCGAGTCAGAGCAGACAGAGAGAGAGAGTCAGAGCAGACAGAGAGAGGGAGAGAGAGAAAGAGAGAGAGTCAGAGCAGACAGAGAGAGAGACTCAGAGCAGACAGAGCAGACAGACAGAGAGAGAGAGAGAGAGAGAGAGAGAGAGAGAGAGAGAGAGAGAGAGAGAGAGAGAGAGAGAGAGTCAGAGCAGACAGAGAGAGTCAGATCAGACAGAGAGAGTAATAGCAGGCAGAACAGACAGAGAGAGAGAGAGTCGGAGAAGACAGAGAGAGAAAGAGTCAGAGCAGACAAAGACCGAGAGAGAGAGAGTCAGAGCAGACAGAGAGAGAGTCAGAGCAGACAGGTAGAGAGGGAGCGTCATGGAGAGTCAGAGCAGACAGAGAGAGAGAGAGAGAGAGAGAGAGAGAGAGAGAGAGAGAGAGAGAGAGAGAGAGAGAGAGAGAGAGAGAGAGCAGACAGAAGGAGAGAGAGTCAGAGCAAACAGAGCGAGTCAGAGCAGACAGATAGAGTCAGGGCAGACAGAGGGAGAGAGAGAGAGAGAGAGAGAGAGAGAGAGAGAGAGAGAGAGAGAGTCAGAGCAGGCAGAACAGACAGAGAGAGTTAGAGCAGATAGTCAGAGCAGACAGAGAGAGAGTCAGAGCAGATAGAGTAGTCACATAGAGAGAGAGAGTCAGAGCAGACAGAGAGAGAGAGAGAGAGAGAGAGAGAGAGAGAGAGAGAGAGAGAGAGAGAGAGAGAGAGAGAGAGAGAGAGAGAGAGAGAGAGAGAGTAATAGCAGGCAGAACAGACAGAGAGAGAAAGAGTCAGAGCAGACAAAGACCGAGAGAGAGAGAGTCAGAGCAGACAGACAGAGAGAGAGACTCAGAGCAGACAGAGCAGAAAGGTAGAGAGGGAGAGTCAGAACAGGGAGAGTCAGGGAGAGTCAGAACAGACAGAGTCAGAACAGACAGAGCAGACAGAGAGAAAGAGAGTCAGAGCAGATAGAGCAGAGAGAGTCAGATCAGACACACAGAGAGAGTCAGAGCAGACACAGAGAGAGTCAGAGCAGACAGAGAGAGAGAGTCAGAGCAGACAGAGAGAGAGTCAGAGCAGACAGAGAGAGAGAGAGAGCAGACAGAGGGAGAGAGAGTCAGAGCAGACAGAGCGAGTCAGAGCAGACAGAGAGAGAGTCAGAGCAGACAGAACAGAGAGAGAGAGAGAGAGAAAGAGAGTCAGAGCAGATAGAGTAGACACAGAGAGAGAGTCAGAGCAGACAGGGAGAGAGAGAGTCGACAGAGGGAGAGAGAGTCAGAGCAGACAGAGTGAGTCAGAGCAGACAGAGAGAGAGTCAGAGCAGACAGAGAGAGAGAGAGAGAGAGAGAGAGAGAGAGAGAGAGAGAGAGAGAGAGAGAGAGAGAGAAAGAAAGAGAGAGTCAGAGCAGACAGACAGAGAGAGAGTCAGAGCAGACAGAGAGACAGAGTCTGAACCTTAAACCTATGCATTTACAAATTGTGCTCTGCTTTCACACACATGTGCACAGGCACACACAGGCACACAGCATCCATCCCTTGATGTAGTGTTTAGAGTTGTCTCTCCCAAGCTACTGCAGCGTTCCATCTTTCTGAATGCTGATCAGTGGGAGGTGTGGTGTAGACTTCCCACTAGAGGGCAGCAGTGCATGGATATACGACTGCAGCATCAGACCTGCCTGGGCTGGGCTCCTATGGTGGGCTACTGAGGAAAGATCTCAATTGCATACTCCTCATGTCCTCTCTCCTTGTCTCCTTCTCATAACTCATTGGAGGAGAAGGTCAGAGGGGCAGGACTTCTCATCCAATGGGTTTTGAGGAGGAGACGAGGAGAGAGGACACGAGGAGTGTGCAATTGAGATCGTCCCTGAGTCTCTATACTGATTCCCATTGGAGTAGGATGAAGTTGTTCATTTACACTGATCCAAGGACCGTCTTGTTTTCCCTCTTGGGATTGGGGTGGGTAAACTGATCTTAGATTATGTGCTTTCTGGCAACATCTACCTGCCTGGTCTGGAGGGATTGCACCATATTGCTGGCCTTCCTCAGTGGAGTGCAACGGCGCAGACAGACATAGGATGTAGAGACATGGTTCATTATTCCCACGACAGAGTCATGTCTGTGCTGCACTATACACTTCTGTAGCTGTTCCCTCCTGAATAAGCCCCAGGTGAGTATAGATGGAACACTGAAGGCTGCAGTGTCAACCTGTTTTCATGCCACTTAGGCAAGCCTCTACCCATGAATACTGCTGACCAGTCAGCTCAGGTTTATGTGTACTGTGGTTCTGAATCTGTCACTTTGACATTTCAATGGAGAAACAGTCAAACTCAGTCCTGTGTGGCTCAGTTGTTAGAGCATGGCACTTACAATGCCAGGGTTGTGGGTTTGATTCCCGCGGAGGACCAGTATGAAAATGTATGCACTCACTACTGGAAGTCGTGGCTAAATGACTCAAATGTAAACATACAAGCCTTGCACTTTTAGTCAACTCCTGCTTTTCAGTGTGTATAATCAGAAGTGGCACAGTGGTCTAAGGCTACATCTCAGTGCTAGGCATCACTACAGACCTTGGTTCAATTCCAGGCTGTATCACAGCCAAATGTGATTCGGAATCCCATAGGGTGGTGCACAACTGGCCCAGTGTGGTTAGGCTGTCATTGTAAATAAGAATTTGTTCTTAACTGACTCGCCTAGTTAAATAAAGGTTCAATAAAAGATCCACACTTCTGTTATAAACTACATGTGGTTTTAGCCATTTTTTATTCCATTAATTCACTTAAGAAATCACACCCCCCCCCCCAAAAAAAGCTAAAATTAAATGACATGGTAACATTTAGAAAGCTAATTTTAGAAAGGGAGGAAGTCACATTTCACTGGTACTGCCCAAATCTAGGTCTGAACACAAAGCATCATGGGAACTCCCTCTCAACACAATAGCGTAACCAGTGGTCCTTGGAGTCGTAATGACAAAGGTTGAGGGAGATGAGGAAGAAGTGAGACCATATATACAGTTGAGGGGACAACCTTTTGAAGAGTATGAACATTTTGTTGAACAGTCCAATAGAACACTTGAGAACCTGTCCAAAAGACTGCACTCCCCTTCAGTTAAAAAACTATCCGTTTAATACCATCTCACCCTTTACGACAACAAACCCATTACTTAACAGAAGAGGTGTACAATCACACAATACTACCTGACTTCTATGGTTACTAAAAGCCTGATAACTTGGTCAAAGTAAATAGTGCATTTTGTGGGCAGTAGAACAGGAAACAGTGGTATTAGTCGTTATACCTTTATTTTGTCTGCTGAGGTGAGAAGTTACACAAACACTACCTGTGCCAAAGAGATTTCTGTATGAGCAGTCCAATATTCTATAGGTAGGTTTGAAACAGGAAGCAAAACAAAAGAAACTCAGTCCAGACAAAGAAATACAACTTGAATACTGACTACAATCTTGAATCATTGTTAACTGAAAATACCAAAGCATGAAATGACTCCATGTATTGACAAACTTGCTAAGCACAGACATGAATGAGTACTCCATATATTTTTTATCTTGAATGTGACATGAAAAATAGCAAGGCTTTTAATCAGAATCAGATTGAGCCCTACTCAACACCAATCCAATATTTACCACTCACAATTCAAAAATAACAATTCAGAACTTCAAAAGTCTGCCTTTCCCCTCTCCCAGTCTCTTATGGGTAAGGGTAGGGATAGAATTATTTTGCCTGCTAAAAATGGTGATGGATAAATTCAAACTAGATGAAAGGTTTCAACACCCCCCAAAGAAAACCGTCTAAGACACAGACAGTAATAAAAACGTATGGTACTCAAACTCCGGCCCTGGTGACAATACAAGGTGTGACAGTATAAACCACAACAGCTGACATTCAGATAAATTAGTCCAATATGACATTGGAGTTGGTTATGTGTAGTTACAGCTTCTCCCCTCTCGCTACACACACATGGAGAGGGAGGGACTTAGTCTGATGTACATGGAAGAAAATAAACAAGGAAATCTAAAGGTCCAAATCTGAGAAATAAAAATCAGAAAACGAGGACATTCCTGTCAATAGCTTTCCATCCTATCCTGTCAATAGCCTTCCATCCTATCCTATCCTGTCAATAGCTTTCCATCCTATCCTATCCTGTCAATAGCCTTCCATCCTATCCTGTCAATAGATTTCCTTCCCCCTTTTCACAACAAAAAACTGATCATGTTATCTACATTTGTGGGCCAAATAGAAAATGTCACCAACTCCCTCCCCATATGAAATGATGAATACTCTTGTCCAGCCATCTATCCACCACTCTTATAGAGTAGACCAGTCCACTTCCCTCTCTACACCTCCCTAAAGTACTTAAAACAGGCTCCCTCCATTTAAATACAAACCATAAGGTGTGGCAAGACCCCCCCCCCCCCACAGAACAACCCATCTCTTTCTCAAAGTATTTTTAAAAAGCATTTACCCCTGACCTGTTACGACACACAATTAACAAAAATCTTTGACCCCCCCCCCCCCCCCAGTTTTCATCAGAATACAAACCCTTCATCTCTCCCTTCTCTTTTGCCCAATAGCAAATGGATCCCCAGCCACTACCCCCAGGCACTTCTCTGAACTCCACCTAGCCTTCTGATGGACTAGGTGAAACATTATGTCCCTCACACCTTTTCAGTGCCCAGGTGGTGGGAGGTTGGGGGTCGATTTGAAATATGGCAATCCACCCCCTCACTATCCTCGTCTGTCGTCATCCTCTACCAGAAGTCTCGGCGGTGGTAGGCATCAGGGTCGCAGTATTTGGTCACCACCACCCGGTTAGCAAACTTCCTGCCCGTCAGACCCTGCATGGCCTTCTGGGAGTCAAACACTGACATGAACTCCACAAAGATCTATAGGACAGAGAGGGATAGAGAGAGGAAATGTAAGGAGGTTCAATGGAGATCATTCAAAAAGGCATAGTGATAAAGCTGAAGACAGACAGAAGCTTCTCTCTCTCACCTTGCCAGTGCCAGGGACCTCCAGCCCATCCACAGGTCTGGGGATCTCGATGCTCTTGACCTGGCCGTACTTGCTGCACTCGTCCCTCACATCCTCCACGATCTCCTCATATTCCTCTTCATCCACCAGCTCCTCCACAGCCACCATATTCATCAGACACAGCACCTCTGTGGGCAGGCCAGCCATCTGGGTCATTGAGCTGTTCATCAGGCCCGGCACCTGCAGCGTCACCGGTGTCTGATTTATACTTGTCTGGAGGGGAGAGGGGAGGGTTGGAGAAGGAGTGTTGGTGGATACAGAACATGCAGTGAGGGATTGGAAAAGTAGAACAGACACAGCACAGGCCGCCCCAAGGGCACAACATATGCCTGCCCCCCTCCCCGCGCAAGATCCTCTCACCCCCCTTGCGCAAGATCCTCTCACCCCCCTTGCGCAAGATCCTCTCACCCCCCCTTGCGCAAGATCCTCTCACCCCCTTGCGCAAGATCCTCTCACCCCCCTTGCGCAAGATCCTCTCACCCCCCTTGCGCAAGATCCTCTCACCCCCCCTTGCGCAAGATCCTCTGACTCCCCCGCGCAAGATCCTCTGACTCCCCCGCGCAAGATCCTCTGACTCCCCCGCGCAAGATCCTCTGACTCCCCCGCGCAAGATCCTCTGACTCCCCCCGCGCAAGATCCTCTGACTCCCCCGCGCAAGATCCTCTGACTCCCCCGCGCAAGATCCTCTGACCCCCCCCCGCGCAAGATCTTCTGACCCCCCGCGCAAGATCTTCTGACCCCCCGCGCAAGATCTTCTGACTCCCCCGCGCAAGATCCTCTGACTCCCCCCGCGCAAGATCCTCTGACTCCCCCTGCGCAAGATCCTCTGACTCCCCCTGCGCAAGATCCTCTGACTCCCCCTGCGCAAGATCCTCTGACTCCCCCTGCGCAAGATCCTCTGACTCCCCCTGCGCAAGATCCTCTGACTCCCCCTGCGCAAGATCCTCTGACCCCCCTGCGCAAGATCCTCTGACCCCCCTGCACAAGATCCTCTGACCCCCCTGCACAAGATCCTCTGACCCCCTGCACAAGATCCTCTGACCCCCCTGCACAAGATCCTCTGACCCCCCTGCACAAGATCCTCTCCCCCCGCGCAAGATCCTCTTACTCCCCCTGCACAAGATCCTCTATCCAAGTGTATCTTTCTCAGATGTCCTGATGGCTCCACTCTACCTTCTACTTCCCTCTCCACTGTAGCACTCTATTCCCAGCCTGCCCAGATCTCAGTCTTACCAGAGTGGCGTTCTTGGATCCCACGCTGGCTCTCTGCACCAGGAGTTTTTTATCTCCCAGCTGCATGCCGTTGAGTCCTGCTATGGCCTGTGGGAACAGGGCATCTCCAAGTTTAATACAGCTGTCAATCATCAGCAGGGACAAACTCCCCCAGGGTCAATGCACTTCTACACATTATATATTGAAATTCCCCCTTTCAAGAACCCAACCAAAAGAATAATTTAGTATTTTTCCCTTTCTACAGATGGTCATTTTCAACGGTTTTCCTTTTTAATTTTTTTAATTAATTACTGAAATTGAGTTCAATCATAACAGAAAATCCTGAAATATTGAGAGTGTAAACATATGAAATCATTTTGTCAAGAGTTGTGTCTCTTTCTGTGGGGGCTAAAGTGTATATATGAAACACATAATACATTTGTATAATATCTCAAGAGCAATATAGTTCCCCTTTTATAACATTTACATTTTTATTGATATGCAAGTAAATAAAAAATGTGAAGATATTTTTAAACCGGAACAAGTCCAAAACCATGACATGGTGTGTGAAGAAGTTAAATGAAGGGGGTGATTAGCTACCTGATTCTCCATGGTGATCTGGTCGTTCAGGTTGACGTCTACATACTCACAGAACGCATAACCCTTAGACAAACCTGTGGCACTATCCTTGACCAAGTTAAAGGCCTTGAGAGGCCCAAACGAGGTCAGGAGCTCCTTCACCTGGAGAACACAGAGGGAAGATTACCATAGAGATCAGAGGGGAAATGGGAGAACATTGTTGAACACTTAACATCTCAGACTATTGGAGCTCTTCCAAACTGTCTGGCTTCCATCATCAGTGTTACTTCAGTACACTGCTAACCGCGTCCAGCATTGACTAGGCATGTGAGGAAACAGGAGGTTTTCACTGGGCCAGACTGGGACATCACGGGAGGTGAGCAGCCAGCCAGCCAGCATGTGGCTCCAGGTGACCTGGTTAGAAGGCTAATAAGCTGGTTATGGTTAGCTCACTGACCTGGTCATCATTCAGGTAGTTGGGCAGGCCCCCGATGAACAGCTTGTGGGCAGAGTCAGGCACCACTGTGGACACCACGCCTACACAGACAGAGAAGGAGAGAGAAGTTATTTAAAGTCAACCAAAAATTGATATAAACAGCCTAAATTCAGTCGGAACCTACAGAGACCAGAGGTCGACCGATTAATCGGCACGTGTGTGTGTATATATATACAGTGGGGCAAAAAGGTATTTTGTCAGCCACCAATTGTGCAAGTTCTCCCACTTAAAAAGATGAGATGCCTGTAATTTTCATCATAGGTCCACTTCAACTATGACAGACAAAATGAGAAGGAAAAAAAAATATCCAGAAAATCAGATTGTAGGATTTTTAATTAATTCATTTGCAAATCATGGTGGAAAATAAGTATTTGGTCAATAAAAGTTTCTCAATACTTTCCACCCCCATGCTTCACAGTAGGTATGGTGTTCTTTGGATGCAACTCAGCATTCTTTGTCCTCCAAACACGACGAGTTGACTTTTTACCAAAAAGTTATATTTTGATTTCATCTGACCATATGATATTCTCCCAATCTTCTTCTGGATCATCCAAATGCTCTCTAGCAAACTTCAGACGGGCCTGGACATGTACTGGCTTAAGCAGGGGGACACGTCTGGCACTGCAGGATTTGAGTCCCTGGCAGCGTAGTGTGTTAATGATGGTAGGCTGATGGTAGGCTTTGTTACTTTGGTCCCAGCTCTCTGCAGGTCATTCACTAGGTCCCCCTGTGTGGTTCTTGGATTTTTGCTCACCGTTCTTGTGATCATTTTGACCCCACGGGGTGAGATCTTGCGTGGAGCCCCAGATCAAGGGAGATTATCAAGAGTCTTGTATGTCTTCCATTTCCTAATAATTGCTCCCACAGTTGATTTCTTCAAACCAAGCTGCTTACCTATTGCAGATTCAGTCTTCCCAGCCTGGTGCAGGTCTACAATTTTGTTTCTGGTGTCCTTTGACAGCTCTTTGGTCTTGGCCATAGTGGAGTTTGGAGTGTGACTGTTTGAGGTTGTGGACAGGTGTCTTTTATACTGATAACACGTGCAAACAGGTACCATTAATACAGGTAACGAGTGGAGGACAGAGGAGCCTCTTAAAGAAAGTTACAGGTCTGTGAGAGCCAGAAATCTTGCTTGTTTGTAGGTGACCAAATACTAATTTTCCACCATAATTTGCAAATAAATTCATTAAAAATCCTACAATGTGATTTTCTGGATTTTTTTTCTCTCATTTTGTCTGTCATAGTTGAAGTGTACCTATGATGAAAATTATAGGCCCCTCATCTTTTTAAGTGGGAGAACTTGCACAATTGGTGTCTGACTAAATACTTTTTTGCCCCACTGTATGCATGTATGTATATATGCATGTATGTGTAATGACAATTACAACACTACTGAATTAAGAATTATTTTAACTTAATATAATACAAATATAATCTATTTAGTCTCAAATATATAATTAAACATGCTCAATTTGGTTTAAATAATGCAAAAACAGTGTTGGAGAAGAAAGTAAAAGTGCAATATGTGCCATGTAAGAAACATGTTTAAGTTCCTTGCTCAGAACATATGAAAGCTGGTGTTCTTCAATATTTCCAGTTAAGAAGTTTAAGGTTGTAGTTATTATAAGAATTATGAGGCGTTGACTATTTCTCTCTATACCATTTTGTATTTCATATGCCTTTCACTATTGGATGTTCTAATAGGCACTTTAGTGTTGCCAGCCTAATCTCAGGAGTTGATAGGCTTGAAGTCATAAACAGAGCTGTGCTTCAAGCATTGCTAAGAGCTGCTGGCAAACGCAGTAAAGTTGGAATGAATGCTTTACGAGCCTGCTGCTGCCTCCCACCGCTCAGTCCGACTGCTCTATCAAATCATAGACTTAATTATAATATAGTAAACACACAAATACAAGCCTGTGGTCATTAATATGGTCAAATCCGGAAGCTATCATTTCGAAAATAATGTAAAATTCTGGTAAATTAGTTCGCAACGAGCCAGGCGGCCCAAATTGTTGCATATACCCTGACTCTGCTTGCACACAACGCAAGAGTAGTGACACAATTTCCCTAGTTAATATTGCCTGCTAACATGAATTTCTTTCAACTAAATATGCAGGTTTAAAAAAATATACCTATGTGTATTGATTTTTAAGAAAGGCATTTGTTTGTGGTTAGGTACATTCATGCAACGATTGTGTTTTTCCCGCAAATGCGCTTTTGTTAAATCATCACCCGTTTGGCGAAGTAGGCTGTGATTCGATGATAAATGAACAAGCACCGCATTGATTATATGAAACGCAGAAGCTAGTTAACCCAATAATATTATCAACCATGTGTAGTTATCTAGTGATTATTTGAAGATTGTTTTTTATAAAACAGGTTAAATGCTAGCTAGCAACATCCTGTGGCTCCTTGCTGCACTCACGTAACAGGTGGTCAGCCTGCCACACAGTCTGCTCGTGGATAGTAATGTAATCGGCGTTGAAAAATCATGATCGGTCGACCCCTAATAGAGACGGGAAATAGGCCAGACTAAGAAGGGTTTAAAGATGGACTAAATAGAGCGTGAAGCAGTCAGCCACAGACGCAGACGTTCAGACAGAGACAGACAGGCGGACAGACCAGGCACGTAGACGCTGGGGTTCTCGCTCATGCCGGGCAGGGGCTGGTAGTCATGGGGACGGCGGATCTTCAGACTCTGTCCCTGGAAGATGATGCCGTCGAACGCCATGGCCTGGGTTGTCTCATCCACTGAGCGGAACTATGGGACAACAAACACAGACCCGGTTTTAGAAAGGTAGAGGGTTAACTTTCACCTGTCAGATTATTTCAGAAAACTCGGATAAAAGGAAAAGAGGCCCTTTTGGACTATTGAGGAAGGTCACATTTCTTCTCCAGTATTGAGTATAGTCAAGTGGGTATTGAGACCCACCTCGAGGAAGGCAAAGTTCTTGTCCTGGTTGATCTGAACAGCAAGGACGGGGTTCCCCGGAGCCTGAGTGAGACCACCCAGACGCATCTGAGCATTGAAGAAATCCATCATGGACTCCTACACAGGTAGAGGGAGAGACATTGAGGCAATACTCTGGAAGACTCACTCCAACAGTATTTATTATGCACTCTTATCACCCTGAGCTTGAAATACTAGTTGACAGAATCAGGTGGCCCGGCCCCTATCCTTAACCTGTCAAGGCTCTACGCTGAACTTGTTTTATGAGGAGCACGTCAAAAATGTAGGCGCAAACAAATAAATGTAGGAGCACAATGAAACATATGAGGAAATAAAAGCTAGAATCCTTCATTTTTCTAGGTACACTGGTCCTCCTAAATAAAAATTCCAGGTTGCACAGCTACATATTTAGTCACATATGCAAGTTAAATGGCAACACTGTTGAGCCCTGTTAACCTGTATCAACTTCTACCTACTCCATCTCTCTGATCTCTGTCCCTACATCCATCCAGGAGCTAACTGACCTCTGTGATGCCGAAGGGGATGTTGCCCACATAAAGCCGACGGGCCTGTCTGGTCATCTGGCTTCCCACCACAGGGACGGGAGTGGGGGTCACGGCCAGGCCGTCTGGGGTCATGGTGGGCAGCAGGGCCGTGGCCGGGATCTGTCCCGCAGCTTGAGGAGAAGTCACATGTTTAAAACACAACATTCATACAGCTTCCAGAACAAGACAGTATTAGTAAGAACACAGTTAAATAGGAGGCCAAACGAGGGTCAAAGAGTTCAATAGAGTAGATGAAAATAGAGAGGAGAGAGAACAAGGAAGAAGTGAGGCCTCCTCTCTTACCCTGCATGGCTTTGTACTGCATCACACTGATGTGTTCAAATCCAGGAGGAGGGACGTCCCAGTACTTCTTCACTTTGTTCTTCTTCTTCGTTTCACGGTGCGGGGAACGACTGATGGAGAGAAAATAGGACAGGAGGAGTGAGGACAGAAAGACCAACAGAGGAGCGCAGGGGGAAACAGATGACGTAAAAAGACAAATAGAAGTCATTACTTGAAATAGGCCTTTAGAGAAACCTAGAGATTCTCTTTAACCCATCTATGAGAAACACCAGGTTTACACTTCTGAATCCATGTTATAAATTACTATACCTTTTACAAATACAAGTGATTTCAAATGTCATACTACTTTTAAATGATATTTACAGTGGATGATGTCACAGAGCCCTACAAATCGAACCCATTATTACAGAGTTGACCCTACAGTTTAATTTCTCTCTCCATAGAAACCCCTTAACAAAACCTTCCCACACAATGGTATACACAGGATATAATACGCTGTTGTAAACATGAGTGGATAGTACACAATCAGAGGAAAGATAACTTGCTAGAGTGACTGGAGTGATATTGTAATAATGCAGAAACAAGCTCTGTGTTAGTTTGCTGTATTACCTTACAGCAATCTCTTGGGGTTGTTGTTGGGATGGTGAGCTGAAATGACATTGGAAGGAGTTCACATTTCATTTCACTCCAACCCTGGTCACAGGTAGTTCCAATGAAGGAAGTGGAGCTAGAGTGCAATTGGAAATTAGCCCCAAGCCACTGTTTGTATGAACGTCACATAGATGCTAAAGGATTGGATAGGCATAAGCAATATGGTCTTCTGCTGGAGCTCTCACCACATCCACTCCTTTCAGCTCTACTAGTAGGGCCTAGGGATTTGGAATCTTCTACAGAACACCGAGGTCTAGTAAGTGTACGCTATGGCTCTTTCCACTAAAACAACTTCAGGGACCAGGTGTAGAATATTCAATGTGTGTGTGAACACTGTTGGATGTGAGTCTTCCTCCACAAACTTGCATCTCACTGTCAGGACAATATGTGGGCTACCTCATACAGAGGAATAATATTGTGCATCAATATGCTTGTGAGAGCTTTCTATTTCGGGTAAAGTCAGTGTTGCCTGGGTTGGTTATTTTCCAAGTGTCCTTATACTGTTCACTCATTAGGTGTGCATACAGCCCTACTCCAGTACGTAGTACCTGCACGTAACTAGGGCTCTTACACACCTGAGAGCGTGCAGTAAAACAATGCTGTAGTTACCTGCGTCTCGGTCTGCGCTCCTTGCTGTCTCCACGGCGATCCCTGCTGCGTCTGTCCTTGTCTCTGCTCCTCCTTTTCCTCTCTCTGCTGCGGCTGCGAGAGGGGGAGCGACGGTGGTGGCGGTTCTCCTTGTCCTTCTCCGCTGGAGGAAGGGAAAGAAAGGGGAAGGAACGGTGAAACAATAGGAAGAAGGAAGAAAGAAAACAGAGGGGGAGAAAAAAGGTTGAGTTAAAATAATATAGTTATGGCATTAAGCAGACGCTTTTATCCAAAGCGACTTACAGTCATGCTTGCATACATTTTACGTACGGGTGTTCCCGGGAATCGAGCGCCCTATCCTGGCGTTGCAAGCGCCATGCTCTACCAACTGAGCTACAGAGGACCATAGAGATGGGGAGGAGAGAAGATGGTGGTACAGGGGGCAAGAGGATGGACACCGTTACGTGTTTACTTTCATAGGATATAGCTACTGTATGGCCAAGAGATGTTAACTTTTCATGGATTAATATTTTAACTGGCAACTTCAACATATACAGAGCTGGGAAACGTCAGCTGGTTCAAAACAGGGCCGGTTAGTAACAAAAAAACGTTACTTTTAAACAATGGGATGGCTAGTTATAGCCACACGAATGTGCCTGGGACGACAGCTGCCATCGTTCCTACTAGCTAGTTAGCCAGCCCGCGCTCTTGTGTTGTGATATGTTGATTGCTAACCAACTAGTTTAGAACTAGCTAGCTTACCTTGTTTGTTTTCAGACAGTTGCCTCTCGAATTCGTCGAAATCCGACATCGCCGTTTCTTATTTGCTAGCCCTAGCTAGCTAGTTAGTTGTGACTGTAAAATGGACGGGAATGCTGTGGTCGCTAGCGAAAAAAGTGCACAACACACTTAGTAAATGCTAACTAGATACACAACGGCAATGCAACGGTTTAGAAATATCTAAATGAACCACACATCAACATGAACAACTCAAAGTGAGTTATAAAGATGTGGTTCTAGTTTACGCTAAGATAAGACAATAACATTGACGAAGAAATCGCGTTATCTTGTGCTAGCTAGTTAGATAGCTAAAGCAAAGTCCAGGCTGGGGCCTGTTCTTGAAGGAGTCGTGGTAGCGAGCTAATGCTAACTAGTTAGCAAATCGAGTGAATACGGATATGCTGGTACAATTGCACATCCAATGTTATGCCGTCTGTCCTGTTGGTGTTTGAAATCGTCCCAATATATATGTTTTGCAATTAAATGTATACAATGAGAAAATTGGGAATATGTCCGGTATGCCCGCTTTTTGCGTTTCGTCTCGTCTCCCAGGCACCCCGTGACACCGGAAGTTGATATACACCTTTTACTTTTAGCGCCCCCTTTGGGCCTGTTATTCAACCTGCAAAACATGTAAATACAGTATATTATCTTTGCTCTAGCACCAAACAAGTTATTACATTGGACATTATATTTGGCATTGGATACGTGAAAGCTAGATTTCACATTATTACATTTACATTTAAGTCATTTATTGATTTCAGAAACAACCTCTGAGATCTGTGATTACAACAGAAAGGAGTTTGACCCAGTTCCACTGCATATGTTTTTTCCTCTAGCATCTCCCTTTCCACACACTCAGAGAGAAACATAAGTCAAATCAGGATTTTTTAAGAAATCAAATGCTTTAATGGCATTTCTATTTTTACAGTCCATACAATTTGTATAATCATAATCAATGAATTACAGGCTACTCCTCATTATTCTTGAAGAGAAATACAATATTAAACATTTTTGAAATGCTGCACACAGAGACCGGTATCTTAAATGATACAGGTTGTACGGTACCTTTCAGTAAATGATTGGTAAAAATGACATCTCTGACCCGTATAAAAGGTGTTGGAACATAACATGATTTCAGCAGTTGTACACACTGATACCCGTCCCTGGGTGAGTTTGTGTTGTGAATAAGTAAGACATGAAGTTTAAAGTGAGAGGTACCCTTTCACACACTCAGACAACCTGGGGTCTCAGCAATTCCTTGTACCAGTTTCAGTATAACACACACACAATATACCACTATATTACACCATCGCCAATACTACTGCTATTGTTTTTTTAACATCATTATTAAGTTCAACAACAGCTCTGTCTAAACAACTGACCGACAAGAGTTAATTTCACATGCAATTGTAATGGGGAACTGGTGATTGATATTGATTTACATAGACATGTTCAAATAAAAATCAACATTTTGTATTTTGTCTCTTTTGTGGAAATCACTGAGCTTATTGGAACACAAAAAAAGATAAACCTAATAGTATGCAATCTAATTGTAATAAATTATTCCCAAGCAAACAAAGTATTGCAGTATAGGACTGAAAAAATAAAGCACAACTCTCAACTGATGGTGAAATAGCACAGTAAATCATACTACTATTATAGTAAAAAACTCATCTTCGTAGCACAGTACAAAGGGTACGTGATGTTATACTACACCACACTTCAGTCAAATGACACATCTCACAACTGTATGCTACAGTGGCACTTTAACATTGACAGAATATATTCTGGTGCAACAAAAAAAAGTGATGTATTTGTGGTACAACAGCTTAGCCTCACAGTAGAACTGTCCCCAAAACTGTCCCCATCCTTCTTCCAAAGCAAAGAATATCTGCTTATTCTGTTGTTCTGGTGCAGACACAACACCAGTGGTCAGTCAGCTAGCTAACTTCCTTTGTTTCAGAACCTGGAAGCTTTCTGACAGAACACTGGAATGATTCTACTAAAGGATGGAATCTGAGCAATAGAGTGTGCAACTACTCTTTGCTTTGTTCAGTTTGTGGTCGCGTGAGTTTCCTTCTCTTTAAGAGAATCCTCTCCTCCTTTCAACCTGGAGAAATGAGAGACAGATCCAAAATCACTGGGTGTGGGCTTTTTTAAATATCTAAATAAGGTCATCATTTAAGTGCACAAATAAAACATTTGTTTTTGAAGTGCTAGGAAAAAGATGAGAGAATGTTATCCAAACAACAAACATTTATCTGTAAATAAAGATGTATAGTATTGACATTGCTTTTGTGAGGGTGCAGAATATGACACCACTTTTACATGAAGACACTAAAAGGTGAAATTCTGACAGCTCAAAATAGATGATCGTCAGAAAAGACCGTATTACCTCAAATAGTCAGCATGGCACTTATTTCAAGTGTGATGAAAATAAAGAGATAGTTTGGAATGCTACAAATCTATAATTTGGTCACTGTACCTTCATGCTGCTAATGTAAGTATTTGGGAGTAGCAGGCCTCTTCAGACAATAGCACCAATTTTTGGCATGAGCAAAATGGGGCCCTACGTGTCAAAATTGCACTGAAATAAAGTACTACAAAGTTCAATAGTACTCTGGTGAGAAATAAGGAATGCTATAGTTCATTACCTCAGCTTCAAAAGGATTCTGAACAAATATTTAAGAATAGAAAACAGATTCTGTGTATGGGATGGGCAACAACCTCCCCCTACATATCCAGCGCTCCCATACACAAATCTGAACTTTCCATAAATTTCTGAATCTTAGGGAGATGGTTGAGTGATGACCTTCTCCAAAAGTCCCAGCCTGCTCTTCTCCATGACAAAATGAAGCCCTCCTCCCCCCAGAGCACCCCCCCCATCCCCCAAATTCCCCCAGATTCCCCTCATCCCCTTGGCCTCCAGATTCCCCTCGTCCCCAGCGTCCCTCCCCCCATCAGTGTCTGAACCTGTAGGAGATGGGTAGTAGCAGGTTGTTCTTCTTCAGGGCCTGCACCCTGCTTAGCGTCTCCTCGTCCAGGGCGACGTAGCAGCGCCGTGCGTAATCCAGCAGCTTCTCCTTGGACGGGTCAAACTCGCCCACCTCCGCCACCTTCTCCGGGGCCACCAGCAGCATCTCAGCGATGGGCGTGGTGGAGGCCACCGTGTTGCGGTCTACGCCGTGGATCTGGAAGGCCTTAGACATGTTCTTCAGCCGCTGGTAGGTCAGCAGGATCTTCTTGTAGCGAAACAGAACCCCTGCAGCGTCTTTGACTAGAGGGGGAGGAGATGGAGGGAGGTGGGGATTGATTAGGCCTACTTTGAGGAAGGAAGGAAAGAAGCATTTCCAAAGCATTGGAACATGGCATGAGTAACATGTGAATGGTTTGTCCTCTGACAAATCAACTGTAAATTTTGGTGTTCCTCAAGGTTCCGTTTTAGGACCACTATTGTTTTCACTATACATTTTACCTCTTGGGGATGTTATTCGAAAACATAATATTAACTTTCACTGCTATGCGGATGACACACAGCTGTACATTTCAATGAAACATGGTGAAGCCCCAAAATTGCCCTCGCTAGAAGCATGTGTTTCAGACATAAGGAAGTGGATGGCTGCAAACTTTCTACTATTAAACTCGGACAAAACAGAGATGCTTGTTCTAGGTCCCAAGAAACTGACAATTAATCTAAATGGTTGTACAGTCGTCTCAAATAAAACTGTGAAGGACCTCGGCGTTACTCTGGACCCTGATCTCTCTTTTGAAGAACATATCAAGACCATTTCGAGGACAGCTTTTTTCCATCTACGTAATATTGCAAAAATCAGAAACTTTCTGTCCAAAAATGATGCAGAAAAATTAATCCATGCTTTTGTCACTTCTAGGTTAGACTACTGCAATGCTCTACTTTCCGGCTACCCGGATAAAGCACTAAATAAACTTCAGTTAGTGCTAAATACGGCTGCTAGAATCCTGACTAGAACCAAAAAAAATTATCATATTACTCCAGTACTAGCCTCTCTACACTGGCTTCCTGTCAAAGCAAGGGCTGATTTCAAGGTTTTACTGCTAACCTACAAAGCATTACATGGGCTTGCTCCTACCTATCTCTCTGATTTGGTCCTGCCGTACATACCTACACGTATGCTACGGTCACAAGACGCAGGCCTCCTAATTGTCCCTAGAATTTCTAAGCAAACAGCTGGAGGCAGGGCTTTCTCCTATAGAGCTCCATTTTTATGGAACGGTCTGCCTACCCATGTCAGAGACGCAAACTCGGTCTCAACCTTTAAGTCTTTACTGAAGACTCATCTCTTCAGTGGGTCATATGATTGAGTGTAGTCTGGCCCAGGAGTGGGAAGGTGAACGGAAAGGCTCTGGAGCAACGAACCGCCCTTGCTGTCTCTGCCTGGCCGGTTACCCTCTTTCCACTGGGATTCTCTGCCTCTAACCCTATTACAGGGGCTGAGTCACTGGCTTACTGGGGCTCTCTCATGCCGTCCCTGCAGGGGGTGCGTCACCTGAGTGGGTTGATTCACTGTTGTGGTCATCCTGTCTGGGTTGTGCCGTGGCGGAGATCTTTGTGGGCTATACTCAGCCTTGTCTCAGGATGGTAAGTTGGTGGTTGAAGATATCCCTCTAGTGGTGTGGGGGCTGTGCTTTGGCAAAGTGGGTGGGGTTATATCCTTCCTGTTTGGCCCTGTCCGGGTGTCCTCGGATGGGGCCACAGTGTCTCCTGACCCCTCCTGTCTCAGCCTCCAGTATTTATGCTGCAGTAGTTTGTGTCGGGGGGCTAGGGTCAGTTTGTTATATCTGGAGTACTTCTCCTGTCCTATTCGGTGTCCTGTGTGAATCTAAGTGTGCGTTCTCTAATTCTCTCCTTCTTTCTTTCTCTCTCTCGGAGGACCTGAGCCCTAGGACCATTCCCCAGGAATACCTGACATGATGATTCTTTGCTGTCCCCAGTCCACCTGGCCATGCTGCTGCTCCAGTTTTAACTGACCTGAGCCCTAGGACCATGCCCCAGGACGACCTGACATGATGACTCCTTGCTGTCCCCAGTCCACCTGACTGCTGCTGCTCCAGTTTCAACTGTTCTGCCTTATTATTATTCGACCATGCTGGTCATTTATGAACATTTGAACATCTTGGCCATGTTCTGTTATAATCTCCACCCGGCACAGCCAGAAGAGGACTGGCCACCCCACATAGCCTGGTTCCTCTCTAGGTTTCTTCCTAGGTTTTGGCCTTTCTAGGGAGTTTTTCCTAGCCACCGTGCTTCTACACCTGCATTGCTTGCTGTTTGGGGTTTTAGGCTGGGTTTCTGTACAGCACTTTGAGATATCAGCTGATGTACGAAGGGCTATATAAATACATTTGATTTGATTTGAGTTACATGGCTGCCATTGTCCCTCACCTCTCTGCCTCTCCCTGGTGAATCGGAAGACCCGCCTCCTCTTCATCCCTGGGTGCCCACCGCTGCTCATGCCCTCGGACATCACCTCCTCTCCTGAAATCATTTCCTCCTCGTTCATGTAGCCATCCTGCTCCAGGAACTCCTCGGCCTCCCCCAGGAGGGACAGGGAATCTGAACAGACAAACAAGACCTGAAAAAAAACAACTTTAGACTAGAGGTGCTAGACTAGAGGTGCTAGACGAGAGGTAATAGAGGTGCTAGGCTAGAGGTGATAGAGGTGCTAGGGTAGATGTGATAGAGGTGCTAGACTAGAGGTGAAAGACTAGTGCTGATAGAGGTGAAAGACTAGTGCTGATAGAGGTGAAAGACTAGTGCTGATAGAGGTAATATAATAATAATAATAATAATATATGCCATTTAGCAGACGCTTTTATCCAAAGCGACTTACAGTCATGTGTGCATACATTCTACGTATGGGTGGTCCCGGGGATCGAACCCACTACCCTGGCGTTACAAGCGCCATGCTCTACCAACTGAGCTACACAGGACCACTATCACCTCTAGACTAGTGCTGATAGAGGTGAAAGACTAGTGCTGATAGTGAAAGACTAGTGCTGATAGTGAAAGACTAGTGCTGATAGTGAAAGACTAGTGCTGATAGAGGTGAAAGACTAGTGCTGAGAGAGATGAAAGACTAGTGCTGATAGAGGTGAAAGACTAGTGCTGAGAGAGATGAAAGACTAGTGCTGATAGAGGTGAAAGACTAGTGCTGATAGTGAAAGACTAGTGCTGATAGAGGTGAAAGACTAGTGCTGATAGAGGTGAAAGACTAGTGCTGATAGAGGTGCTAGACTAGAGCTGATAAAGGTGCTAGAGTAGTGCTGATAGAGGTGATAGAGATGCAAGACGAGAGCTGATAGGGGTGAAAGAGGTACTAAACTAGAGCTGATAGACTAGAGGAGATAGAGGTGCTCGACTAGACGTGCTAGACTAGAGCTGAAAGAGGTGCTAGACTAGAGCTGATAGACTAGAGCTGGTAGAGGTGCTAGACTAGAGGTGCTAGACGAGAGGTAATAGAGGTGCTAGGCTAGAGGTGATAGAGGTGCTAGGGTAGATGTGATAGAGGTGCTAGACTAGAGGTGGTAGAGGTGAAAGACTAGAGGTGGTAGAGGTGCTAGACTAGAGCTGATAGAGGTGAAAGACTAGAGGTGATAGAGGTGCTAGAGTAGATGTGCTGGAGGTGCTAGAGTAGATGTGCTGGAGGTGCTAGACTAGAGCTGATAGGGGTGATATTGGTGATAGACTTGAGGTGGTAGAGGTGCTAGACTAGAGTTGGTAGACTAGAGTTGATAGAGGTGATATTGGTGATAGACTAGAGGTGATAGACTAGAGGTGGGAGACTTGAGGTGCTAGACTAGAGGTGCTAGACTAGAGCTGATAGAGGTGATATTGGTGATAGACGAGAGGTGATAGAGGTGATAGACTAGAGGTGATAGAGGTGATAGACTAGAGGTGATAGACTAGAGGTGATAGAGGTGATAGACTAGAGGTGATAGAGGTGCTAGACTAGAGCTGATAGAGGTGATATTGGTGATAGACGAGAGGTGATAGAGGTGATAGACTAGAGGTGATAGAGGTGATAGACTAGAGGTGATGAGGTGATAGACTAGAGGTGATTAGGTGATAGACTAGAGGTGATAGAGGTGATAGACTAGAGGTGATAGAGGTGATAGACTAGAGGTGATGAGGTGATAGACTAGAGGTGCTAGACTAGAGCTGATAGAGGTGATATTGGTGATAGACGAGAGGTGATAGACTAGAGGTGATGAGGTGATAGACTAGAGGTGATAGAGGTGATAGACTAGAGGTGATAGACTAGAGGTGATAGACTAGAGGTGATGAGGTGATAGACTAGAGGTGATAGACTAGAGGTGATAGACTAGAGGTGATGAGGTGATAGACGAGAGGTGATAGAGGTGATAGACTAGAGGTGATAGAGGTGATAGACTAGAGGTGATGAGGTGATAGACTAGAGGTGATAGAGGTGATAGACTAGACGTGATAGAGGTGATAGACTAGAGGTGATAGAGGTGATAGACTAGAGGTGATAGACTAGAGGTGATAGACTAGAGGTGATGAGGTGATAGACTAGAGGTGATAGAGGTGATAGACTAGAGGTGATAGACTAGAGGTGATGAGGTGATAGACTAGAGGTGATGAGGTGATAGACTAGAGGTGATGAGGTGATAGACTAGAGGTGATGAGGTGATAGACTAGAGGTGATAGAGGTGATAGACTAGAGGTGATAGAGGTGATAGACTAGAGGTGATAGAGGTGATAGACTAGAGGTGATAGAGGTGATAGACTAGAGGTGATAGACTAGAGGTGATAGACTAGAGGTGATGAGGCGATAGACTAGAGGTGATGAGGTGATAGACTAGAGGTGATAGACTAGAGGTGATAGAGGTGATAGACTAGAGGTGATAGAGGTGATAGACTAGAGGTGATAGAGGTGATAGACTAGAGGTGATAGACTAGAGGTGATGAGGTGATAGACTAGAGGTGATGAGGTGATAGACTAGAGGTGATGAGGTGATAGACTAGAGGTGATGAGGTGATAGACTAGAGGTGATGAGGTGATAGACTAGAGGTGATAGACTAGAGGTGATAGAGGTGATAGACTAGAGGTGATAGAGGTGATAGACTAGAGGTGATAGAGGTGATAGACTAGAGGTGATAGAGGTGATAGACTAGAGGTGATAGACTAGAGGTGATAGACTAGAGGTGATGAGGCGATAGACTAGAGGTGATGAGGTGATAGACTAGAGGTGATAGACTAGAGGTGATAGAGGTGATAGACTAGAGGTGATAGAGGTGATAGACTAGAGGTGATAGAGGTGATAGACTAGAGGTGATAGACTAGAGGTGATGAGGTGATATTGGTGATAGACGAGAGGTGATAGACTAGAGGTGATGAGGTGATAGACTAGAGGTGATAGAGGTGATAGACTAGAGGTGATAGACTAGAGGTGATAGACTAGAGGTGATGAGGTGATAGACTAGAGGTGATAGAGGTGATAGACTAGAGGTGATAGACTAGAGGTGATAGACTAGAGGTGATGAGGTGATAGACGAGAGGTGATAGAGGTGATAGACTAGAGGTGATAGAGGTGATAGACTAGAGGTGATGAGGTGATAGACTAGAGGTGATAGAGGTGATAGACTAGACGTGATAGAGGTGATAGACTAGAGGTGATAGAGGTGATAGACTAGAGGTGATAGACTAGAGGTGATAGACTAGAGGTGATGAGGTGATAGACTAGAGGTGATAGAGGTGATAGACTAGAGGTGATAGACTAGAGGTGATGAGGTGATAGACTAGAGGTGATGAGGTGATAGACTAGAGGTGATGAGGTGATAGACTAGAGGTGATGAGGTGATAGACTAGAGGTGATAGAGGTGATAGACTAGAGGTGATAGAGGTGATAGACTAGAGGTGATAGAGGTGATAGACTAGAGGTGATAGAGGTGATAGACTAGAGGTGATAGAGGTGATAGACTAGAGGTGATAGACTAGAGGTGATAGACTAGAGGTGATGAGGCGATAGACTAGAGGTGATGAGGTGATAGACTAGAGGTGATAGAGGTGATAGACTAGAGGTGATGAGGTGATAGACTAGAGGTGATAGAGGTGGTAGACTAGAGGTGATAGAGGTGATAGACTAGAGGTGATAGAGGTGATAGACTAGAGGTGATAGAGGTGATAGACTAGAGGTGATAGAGGTGATAGACTAGAGGTGATAGAGGTGATAGACTAGAGGTGATAGACTAGAGGTGATAGACTAGAGGTGATGAGGCGATAGACTAGAGGTGATGAGGTGATAGACTAGAGGTGATAGACTAGAGGTGATAGAGGTGATAGACTAGAGGTGATGAGGTGATAGACTAGAGGTGATGAGGTGATAGACTAGAGGTGATGAGGTGATAGACTAGAGGTGATGAGGTGATAGACTAGAGGTGATGAGGTGATAGACTAGAGGTGATGAGGTGATAGACTAGAGGTGATAGAGGTGATAGACTAGAGGTGATGAGGTGATAGACTAGAGGTGATAGAGGTGGTAGACTAGAGGTGATAGAGGTGATAGACTAGAGGTGATAGAGGTGATAGACTAGAGGTGATAGAGGTGATAGACTAGAGGTGATAGAGGTGATAGACTAGAGGTGATAGACTAGAGGTGATAGACTAGAGGTGATGAGGCGATAGACTAGAGGTGATGAGGTGATAGACTAGAGGTGATAGACTAGAGGTGATAGAGGTGATAGACTAGAGGTGATAGAGGTGATAGACTAGAGGTGATAGACTAGAGGTGATAGAGGTGATAGACTAGAGGTGATAGAGGTGATAGACTAGAGGTGATAGAGGTGATAGACTAGAAGTGATAGAGGTGATAGACTAGAGGTGATAGAGGTGATAGACTAGAGGTGATAGACTAGAGGTGATGAGGTGATAGACTAGAGGTGATAGAGGTGATAGACTAGAGGTGATAGAGGTGATAGACTAGAGGTGATAGACTAGAGGTGATGAGGTGATAGACTAGAGGTGATGAGGTGATAGACTAGAGGTGATAGAGGTGATAGACTAGAGGTGATAGAGGTGATAGACTAGAGGTGATAGACTAGAGGTGATAGACTAGAGGTGATGAGGTGATAGACTAGAGGTGATAGAGGTGATAGACTAGAGGTGATAGACTAGAGGTGATAGACTAGAGGTGATGAGGTGATAGACGAGAGGTGATAGAGGTGATAGACTAGAGGTGATAGACTAGAGGTGATGAGGTGATAGACTAGAGGTGATGAGGTGATAGACTAGAGGTGATAGACTAGAGGTGATGAGGTGATAGACTAGAGGTGATAGAGGTGATAGACTAGAGGTGATAGAGGTGATAGACTAGAGGTGATAGAGGTGATAGACTAGAGGTGATAGAGGTGATAGAGGTGATAGACTAGAGGTGATAGAGGTGATAGACTAGAGGTGATAGACTAGAGGTGATAGACTAGAGGTGATGAGGCGATAGACTAGAGGTGATGAGGTGATAGACTAGAGGTGATAGACTAGAGGTGATAGAGGTGATAGACTAGAGGTGATAGAGGTGATAGACTAGAGGTGATAGACTAGAGGTGATAGAGGTGATAGACTAGAGGTGATAGAGGTGATAGACTAGAGGTGATAGAGGTGATAGACTAGAGGTGATAGAGGTGATAGACTAGAGGTGATAGACTAGAGGTGATGAGGTGATAGACTAGAGGTGATAGAGGTGATAGACTAGAGGTGATAGAGGTGATAGACTAGAGGTGATAGAGGTGATAGACTAGAGGTGATAGACTAGAGGTGATGAGGTGATAGACTAGAGGTGATGAGGTGATAGACTAGAGGTGATAGAGGTGATAGACTAGAGGTGATAGAGGTGATAGACTAGAGGTGATAGACTAGAGGTGATGAGGTGATAGACTAGAGGTGATAGAGGTGATAGACTAGAGGTGATAGACTAGAGGTGATAGACTAGAGGTGATGAGGTGATAGACGAGAGGTGATAGAGGTGATAGACTAGAGGTGATAGAGGTGATAGACTAGAGGTGATGAGGTGATAGACTAGAGGTGATGAGGTGATAGACTAGAGGTGATAGAGGTGATAGACTAGAGGTGATAGAGGTGATAGACTAGAGGTGATAGAGGTGATAGACTAGAGGTGATAGAGGTGATAGACTAGAGATGATAGACTAGAGGTGATGAGGTGATAGACTAGAGGTGATGAGGTGATAGACGAGAGGTGATGAGGTGATAGACTAGAGGTGATGAGGTGATAGACTAGAGGTGATGAGGTGATAGACTAGAGGTGATAGAGGTGATAGACTAGAGGTGATAGAGGTGATAGACTAGAGGTGATAGAGGTGATAGACTAGAGGTGATGAGGTGATAGACTAGAGGTGATAGAGGTGATAGACTAGAGGTGATAGAGGTGATAGACTAGAGGTGATGAGGTGATAGACTAGAGGTGATAGAGGTGATAGACTAGAGGTGATAGAGGTGATAGACTAGAGGTGATGAGGTGATAGAGGTGATGAGGTGATAGAGGTGATAGACTAGAGGTGATGAGGTGATAGAGGTGATGAGGTGATAGAGGTGATAGAGGTGATAGACTAGAGGTGATAGAGGTGATAGACTAGAGGTGATAGAGGTGATAGACTAGAGGTGATGAGGTGATAGACTAGAGGTGATAGAGGTGATAGACTAGAGGTGATAGAGGTGATAGACTAGAGGTGATATTGGTGATAGACTAGAGGTGATGAGGTGATAGACTAGAGGTGATAGAGGTGATAGACTAGAGGTGATAGAGGTGATAGACTAGAGGTGATAGAGGTGATAGACTAGAGCTGATAGTGAAAGACTAGTGCTGATAGTGAAAGACTAGTGCTGATAGTGAAAGACTAGTGCTGATAGAGGTGAAAGACTAGTGCTGAGAGAGATGAAAGACTAGTGCTGATAGAGGTGAAAGACTAGTGCTGAGAGAGATGAAAGACTAGTGCTGATAGAGGTGAAAGACTAGTGCTGATAGTGAAAGACTAGTGCTGATAGAGGTGAAAGACTAGTGCTGATAGAGGTGAAAGACTAGTGCTGATAGAGGTGCTAGACTAGAGCTGATAAAGGTGCTAGAGTAGTGCTGATAGAGGTGATAGAGATGCAAGACGAGAGCTGATAGGGGTGAAAGAGGTACTAAACTAGAGCTGATAGACTAGAGGAGATAGAGGTGCTCGACTAGACGTGCTAGACTAGAGCTGAAAGAGGTGCTAGACTAGAGCTGATAGACTAGAGCTGGTAGAGGTGCTAGACTAGAGGTGCTAGACGAGAGGTAATAGAGGTGCTAGGCTAGAGGTGATAGAGGTGCTAGGGTAGATGTGATAGAGGTGCTAGACTAGAGGTGGTAGAGGTGAAAGACTAGAGGTGGTAGAGGTGCTAGACTAGAGCTGATAGAGGTGAAAGACTAGAGGTGATAGAGGTGCTAGAGTAGATGTGCTGGAGGTGCTAGAGTAGATGTGCTGGAGGTGCTAGACTAGAGCTGATAGGGGTGATATTGGTGATAGACTAGAGGTGGGAGACTTGAGGTGGTAGAGGTGCTAGACTAGAGTTGGTAGACTAGAGTTGATAGAGGTGATATTGGTGATAGACTAGAGGTGATAGACTAGAGGTGGGAGACTTGAGGTGCTAGACTAGAGGTGCTAGACTAGAGCTGATAGAGGTGATATTGGTGATAGACGAGAGGTGATAGAGGTGATAGACTAGAGGTGATAGAGGTGATAGACTAGAGGTGATAGACTAGAGGTGATAGAGGTGATAGACTAGAGGTGATAGAGGTGCTAGACTAGAGCTGATAGAGGTGATATTGGTGATAGACGAGAGGTGATAGAGGTGATAGACTAGAGGTGATAGAGGTGATAGACTAGAGGTGATGAGGTGATAGACTAGAGGTGATTAGGTGATAGACTAGAGGTGATAGAGGTGATAGACTAGAGGTGATAGAGGTGATAGACTAGAGGTGATGAGGTGATAGACTAGAGGTGCTAGACTAGAGCTGATAGAGGTGATATTGGTGATAGACGAGGTGAGGTGATAGACTAGAGGTGATGAGGTGATAGACTAGAGGTGATAGAGGTGATAGACTAGAGGTGATAGACTAGAGGTGATAGACTAGAGGTGATAGACTGATGAGGTGATAGACTAGAGGTGATAGAGGTGATAGACTAGAGGTGATGAGGTGATAGACTAGAGGTGAGAGGTGTGATAGAGGTGATAGACTAGAGGTGATAGAGGTGATAGACTAGAGGTGATGAGGTGATAGACTAGAGGTGATAGAGGTGATAGACTAGAGGTGATAGAGGTGATAGACTAGAGGTGATAGAGGTGATAGACTAGAGGTGATAGACTAGAGGTGATGAGGTGATAGACTAGAGGTGATGAGGTGATAGACTAGAGGTGATGAGGTGATAGACTAGAGGTGATGAGGTGATAGACTAGAGGTGATGAGGTGATAGACTAGAGGTGATAGAGGTGATAGACTAGAGGTGATAGACTAGAGGTGATAGAGGTGTGATAGAGGTGATAGACTAGAGGTGATAGAGGTGATAGACTAGAGGTGATAGAGGTGATAGACTAGAGGTGATAGACTAGAGGTGATAGAGGTGATAGACTAGAGGTGATAGACTAGAGGTGATAGACTAGAGGTGATGAGGCTAGAGGTGATAGAGGTGATAGACTAGAGGTGATAGACTAGAGGTGATAGAGGTGATAGACTAGACTAGGTGATAGAGGTGATAGACTAGAGGTGATAGACTAGAGGTGATAGAGGTGATAGACTAGAGGTGATAGAGGTGATAGACTAGAGGTGATAGAGGTGATAGACTAGAGGTGATAGACTAGAGGTGATAGACTAGAGGTGATGAGGTGATAGACTAGAGGTGATAGAGGTGATAGACTAGAGGTGATAGAGGTGATAGACTAGAGGTGATAGAGGTGATAGACTAGAGGTGAGAGGTGATAGAGGTGATAGACTAGAGAGGTGATAGACTAGAGGTGATGAGGTGATAGACTAGAGGTGATGAGGTGATAGACTAGAGGTGATAGAGGTGATAGACTAGAGGTGATAGAGGTGATAGATAGAGGTGATAGACTAGAGGTGATAGACTAGAGGTGATGAGGTGATAGACTAGAGGTGATAGAGGTGATAGACTAGAGGTGATAGACTAGAGACTAGAGGTAGACTGAGAGGTGATAGACTAGAGGTGATGAGGTGATAGACGAGAGGTGATAGAGGTGATAGACTAGAGGTGATAGAGGTGATAGACTAGAGGTGATGAGGTGATAGACTAGAGGTGATGAGGTGATAGACTAGAGGTGATAGACTAGAGGTGATGAGGTGATAGACTAGAGGTGATAGAGGTGATAGACTAGAGGTGATAGAGGTGATAGACTAGAGGTGATAGACTAGAGGTGATGAGGTGATAGACTAGAGGTGATGAGGTGATAGACTAGAGGTGATGAGGTGATAGACTAGAGGTGATGAGGTGATAGACTAGAGGTGATGAGGTGATAGACTAGAGGTGATAGAGGTGATAGACTAGAGGTGATAGAGGTGATAGACTAGAGGTGATAGACTAGAGGTGATGAGGTGATAGACTAGAGGTGATGAGGTGATAGACTAGAGGTGATAGACTAGAGGTGATGAGGCGATAGACTAGAGGTGATGAGGTGATAGACTAGAGGTGATAGACTAGAGGTGATAGAGGTGATAGACTAGAGGTGATAGAGGTGATAGACTAGAGGTGATAGACTAGAGGTGATAGACTAGAGGTGATAGAGGTGATAGACTAGAGGTGATAGAGGTGATAGACTAGAGGTGATAGAGGTGATAGACTAGAGGTGATAGACTAGAGGTGATGAGGTGATAGACTAGAGGTGATAGAGGTGATAGACTAGAGGTGATAGAGGTGATAGACTAGAGGTGATAGAGGTGATAGACTAGAGGTGATAGAGGTGATAGACTAGAGGTGATAGACTAGAGGTGATGAGGTGATAGACTAGAGGTGATGAGGTGATAGACTAGAGGTGATAGACTAGAGGTGATAGACTAGAGGTGATAGACTAGAGGTGATAGACTAGAGGTGATGAGGTGATAGACTAGAGGTGATAGAGGTGATAGACTAGAGGTGATAGACTAGAGGTGATAGACTAGAGGTGATGAGGTGATAGACGAGAGGTGATAGAGGTGATAGACTAGAGGTGGTGATAGAGGTGTGATAGACTAGAGGTGATGAGGTGATAGACTAGAGGTGATGAGGTGATAGACTAGAGGTGATAGAGGTGATAGACTAGAGGTGATAGAGGTGATAGACTAGAGGTGATAGAGGTGATAGACTAGAGGTGATGAGGTGATAGACTAGAGGTGATGAGGTGATAGACTAGAGGTGATGAGGTGATAGACGAGAGGTGATGAGGTGATAGACTAGAGGTGATGAGGTGATAGACTAGAGGTGATGAGGTGATAGACTAGAGGTGATAGAGGTGATAGACTAGAGGTGATAGAGGTGATAGACTAGAGGTGATAGAGGTGATAGACTAGAGGTGATAGAGGTGATAGACTAGAGGTGATGAGGTGATAGACTAGAGGTGATAGAGGTGATAGACTAGAGGTGATAGAGGTGATAGACTAGAGGTGATGAGGTGATAGACTAGAGGATGATAGAGGTGATAGACTAGAGGTGATAGAGGTGATAGACTAGAGGTGATGAGGTGATAGAGGTGATAGAGGTGATAGAGGTGATAGACTAGAGGTGATGAGGATGATAGAGGTGATGAGGTGATAGACTAGAGGTGATAGAGGTGATAGAGGTGATAGACTAGAGGTAGATGAGAGGTGATAGACTAGAGGTGATAGAGGTGATAGACTAGAGGTGATGAGGTGATAGACTAGAGGTGATAGAGGTGATAGACTAGAGGTGATAGAGGTGATAGACTAGAGGTGATGAGAGGTGATAGACTAGAGGTGATAGAGGTGATAGACTAGAGGTGATAGACTAGAGGTGGTGATGAGGTGATAGACTAGAGGTGATAGAGGTGATAGACTAGAGGTGATAGAGGTGATAGACTAGAGGTGATAGAGGTGATAGACTAGAGGTGATGAGGTGATAGACTAGAGGTGATAGAGGTGATAGACTAGAGGTGATAGAGGTGATAGACTAGAGGTGATAGAGGTGATAGACTAGAGGTGATAGACTAGAGGTGATAGACTAGAGGTGATAGACTAGAGGTGATGAGGTGATAGACTAGAGGTGATAGAGGTGATAGACTAGAGGTGATAGAGGTGATAGACTAGAGGTGATAGAGGTGATAGACTAGAGGTGATAGAGGTGATAGACTAGAGGTGATAGACTAGAGGTGATGAGGTGATAGACTAGAGGTGATGAGGTGATAGACTAGAGGTGATGAGGTGATAGACTAGAGGTGATGAGGTGATAGACTAGAGGTGATAGAGGTGATAGACTAGAGGTGATGAGGTGATAGACTAGAGGTGATGAGGTGATAGACTAGAGGTGATAGAGGTGATAGACTAGAGGTGATAGAGGTGATAGACTAGAGGTGATAGAGGTGATAGACTAGAGGTGATAGAGGTGATAGACTAGAGGTGATAGACTAGAGGTGATAGAGGTGATAGACTAGAGGTGATAGACTAGAGGTGATAGACTAGAGGTGATGAGGCGATAGACTAGAGGTGATAGACTAGAGGTGATAGAGGTGATAGACTAGAGGTGATAGAGGTGATAGACTAGAGGTGATAGACTAGAGGTGATAGAGGTGATAGACTAGAGGTGATAGAGGTGATAGACTAGAGGTGATAGAGGTGATAGACTAGAGGTGATAGACTAGAGGTGATAGACTAGAGGTGATGAGGTGATAGACTAGAGGTGATAGAGGTGATAGACTAGAGGTGATAGAGGTGATAGACTAGAGGTGATAGAGGTGATAGACTAGAGGTGATAGAGGTGATAGACTAGAGGTGATAGACTAGAGGTGATGAGGTGATGGACTAGAGGTGATGAGGTGATAGACTAGAGGTGATAGAGGTGATAGACTAGAGGTGGTAGAGGTGATAGACTAGAGGTGATAGACTAGAGGTGATAGACTAGAGGTGATGAGGTGATAGACTAGAGGTGATAGAGGTGATAGACTAGAGGTGATAGACTAGAGGTGATAGACTAGAGGTGATGAGGTGATAGACGAGAGGTGATAGAGGTGATAGACTAGAGGTGATAGAGGTGATAGACTAGAGGTGATGAGGTGATAGACTAGAGGTGATGAGGTAATAGACTAGAGGTGATAGACTAGAGGTGATGAGGTGATAGACTAGAGGTGATAGAGGTGATAGACTAGAGGTGATAGAGGTGATAGACTAGAGGTGATAGACTAGAGGTGATGAGGTGATAGACTAGAGGTGATGAGGTGATAGACTAGAGGTGATGAGGTGATAGACTAGAGGTGATGAGGTGATAGACTAGAGGTGATAGACTAGAGGTGATAGAGGTGATAGACTAGAGGTGATAGAGGTGATAGACTAGAGGTGATAGACTAGAGGTGATGATGAGGTGATAGACTAGAGGTGATGAGGTGATAGACTAGAGGTGATGAGGTGATAGACTAGAGGTGATGAGGTGATAGACTAGAGGTGATGAGGTGATAGACTAGAGGTGATAGAGGTGATAGACTAGAGGTGATAGAGGTGATAGACTAGAGGTGATAGAGGTGATAGACTAGAGGTGATAGAGGTGATAGACTAGAGGTGATAGACTAGAGGTGATAGACTAGAGGTGATGAGGCGATAGACTAGAGGTGATGAGGTGATAGACTAGAGGTGATAGAGGTGATAGACTAGAGGTGATAGAGGTGATAGACTAGAGGTGATAGACTAGAGGTGATAGACTAGAGGTGATAGAGGTGATAGACTAGAGGTGATAGAGGTGATAGACTAGAGATAGTGATAGAGGTGATAGACTAGAGGTGATAGAGGTGATAGACTAGAGGTGATAGACTAGAGGTGATGAGGTGATAGACTAGAGGTGATAGACTAGAGGTGATAGACTAGAGGTGATAGAGGTGATAGACTAGAGGTGATAGAGGTGATAGACTAGAGGTGATAGAGGTGATAGACTAGAGGTAGAGGTGATAGACTAGAGGTGATAGAGGTGATAGAGGTGATGAGATAGACTAGAGGTGATGAGGTGATAGACTAGAGGTGTGATAGAGGTGATAGACTAGAGGTGATAGACTAGGTGATAGACTAGAGGTGATAGACTAGAGGTGATAGACTAGAGGTGATGAGGTGATAGACTAGAGTGTGATAGAGGTGATAGTGATAGACTAGAGGTGATAGACTAGAGGTGATAGACTAGAGGTGATGAGGTGATAGACTAGAGGTGATAGAGGTGATAGACTAGAGGTGATAGAGGTGATAGACTAGAGGTGATGAGGTGATAGACTAGAGGTGATGAGGTGATAGACTAGAGGTGATAGAGGTGATAGACTAGAGGTGATAGAGGTGATAGACTAGAGGTGATAGAGGTGATAGACTAGAGGTGATAGACTAGAGGTGATGAGGTGATAGACTAGAGGTGATGAGGTGATAGACTAGAGGTGATGAGGTGATAGACTAGAGGTGATGAGGTGATAGACTAGAGGTGATGAGGTGATAGATAGAGGTGATAGTGAGGTGATAGACTAGAGGTGATGAGGTGATAGACTAGAGGTGATGAGGTGATAGACTAGAGGTGATTGAGGTGATAGACTAGAGGTGATAGAGGTGATAGACTAGAGGTGATAGAGGTGATAGACTAGAGGTGATAGAGGTGATAGACTAGAGGTGATAGAGGTGATAGACTAGAGGTGATAGAGGTGATAGACTAGAGGTGATGAGGTGATAGACTAGAGGTGATAGAGGTGATAGACTAGAGGTGATAGAGGTGATAGACTAGAGGTGATGAGGTGATAGAGGTGATGAGGTGATAGAGGTGATAGACTAGAGGTGATGAGGTGATAGTGATGAGGTGATAGAGGTGATGAGGTGATAGACTAGAGGTGATGAGGTGATAGACTAGAGGTGATGAGGTGATAGACTAGAGGTGATGAGGTGATAGACTAGAGGGGATGAGGTGATAGACTAGAGGTGATAGAGGTGATAGACTAGAGGTGATAGAGGTGATAGACTAGAGGTGATGAGGTGATAGACTAGAAGTGATAGAGGTGATAGACTAGAGGTGATAGAGGTGATAGACTAGAGGTGATGAGGTGATAGACTAGAGGTGATGAGGTGATAGACTAGAGGTGATAGAGGTGATAGACTAGAGGTGATAGAGGTGATAGACTAGAGGTGATAGAGGTGATAGACTAGAGGTGATAGAGGTGATAGACTAGAGGTGATGAGGTGATAGACTAGAGGTGATAGACTAGAGGTGATGAGGTGATAGACTAGAGGTGATAGACTAGAGGTGATAGAGGTGATAGACTAGAGGTGATAGAGGTGATAGACTAGAGGTGATAGAGGTGATAGACTAGAGGTGATAGAGGTGATAGACTAGAGGTGATAGACTAGAGGTGATAGAGGTGATAGACTAGAGGTGATAGACTAGAGGTGCTCATAGTTTGGATTAGAGATTGTCACGGAAGTGAACATTCATTCCTGTCCCATCTGGTACTGTCCATTTTTCCCCCTGTACTGTCCTGATTAGTGGTGGGAAAAGTACCCGATTGTCATACTTGTGTAAAAGTAAAGATACCTTATTAGAAAATGACTCAAGTAAAAGTGAAAGTTACCCAGTAAAATACTACTTGAGTAAAAGTCTAAAAGTATTGGGTTTAAATATACTTAAGTATCAAAAGTAAATGGAATTTCTCAAATATACATAAGCAAGGATATCCCTGCCGGCCAAACCCTTCCCTAAACCGGACAACGCTGGGCCAATTGTGCGCCGAACCATGGGTCTCCCGGTCGCGGCCAGCTGCGACAGAGCCTGGACTCGAACCCAGAATCTCTAGCGGTACAGCTAGCAATGCGATGTAGGGCCTCTAGTCTGGATCCCATTACCTGGCCCTACGCTCCCGTGTGCATTCATGTCACTCATGGTGGCTCTAATAGCGCTGCTACTGCCACTGCTGTGCCCCTGCAAGAGGCTCTGGGAGGCCCCGGAGTTGTACATGGAGCTCATCGCGGCCATCTGATTGGCTATCGTGCTGGAAGTGTGGTTTTTGGGTGGGGCCATGGCAGTGGGGGATGGTCTTCGCTGGAATATCTGACGAGATGTGAAACGCTGTGGCTCGGACTTCTGCTCTGAAAGGGTTAACAAAAGGAGAAGATCAATGAGAGTGATCAGTGAACTGAGACCAGTAGTGGTGAGAGGTGATGAGAATGTATAGAATATGCTCTGGATCTAGATACATGTATCATGAACAACAAGGGACCAGTGAGGTCATAAAGCAGTCCTTACCAGCTGGCCGCTCCCCCTCTCTCCTCGGCTTCCATTCAAAACGTCTAGAGTCATAGCCTGCAGGAGGAAAAACAACGGTTCCCGAGAATAAATCTATGTCTGTAAAAAGTATGTTGTCTTACATGCTGACAAACCGGCTCCACGCGTGCGTGCGTCTACCTGCGGATTTTGTCTATCCCCACCAGACGCGTTCATGACATACAGGTTAAAATACCAAACCAACTGTGGACCAACTATATTAATTTGGGGACAGGTTGAAACACACATGAAACATTCATGGACATTTAGCTAGCTTGCTGTTGCTAGCTAATTTGTCCTAGAAAATAAACATTGGGATGTTATTTTACCTGAAATGCATATGGTCCTTTTTTTTCTGGATCTTTTTATAATTTTTTGCCCATATTGAGTCACACAAAATTGTGTGTGGGGCTGTTTGTTCATTCTTCTTCTTTTGTGGAGTTTTATATGGCGGTTGGCAACCATATTTAAAGTAGATTACCACCACCAAATGGTGGTGTGGACCTCCATCTTTCAATCACCCACATGGGTATATGCTCCTAAAAACCAATGATGAGATGGGAGAGGCGGGTCTTGCAGCACATCAAGTATCACATAAAACCAAGTTCTATTTTAGCGCCTGCCTAAGCAGACGCTGGTTGAGGTGCACAAGCAGTTGGAATGAAATTATTGAATAACATGCGTCAATTTATTTAGCATGCAACATGCACGCAACATGCACTCGTGCACGCAACATGCACTCGTGCACGCAACATGGGTGGTGTGGTTAGCACGGTAGAACTTCTCTAATCACAATACATCTTTCTACATCATGGTTGTGTCCATCCTCCTTCCCAAAACCTCTCCATGCTCCTCTCTCACCGTTGCTGTACTGGCTCTCGTTGGGGCCCTGGTTCTGATGGCCTTGGGTCTTGGTAGAGAAGATGAAGCGGTCCAGCTGGCAACGCAGGAAGTCCCTCTCCTCCTCCAGGTCATCGATGCGTTTGTGCAGCCACGAGTTCTTCTCCAGGGAGATCTGCAGCTGCGTCCGCAGGTTGGTTATCAGCAGATACGAGCTGCCTGGTGGGGGGGCACCCGAGGGAGGGGGCGACTCTGAGAAACACACACAGGAAGTTAAGGGTCAGGGAATAAATATTAGGATTCATCTTAATCACTAACTGATTCACACCGGAGAAACTAGATGAGTGGACTCACTGGACTGTCCTTCCAGATGGCCATTCAACTACATTCATCTATGGTATGGGTTCTGATCTAGGTGAGTGGACTCACTGGACTGTCCTTCCAGATGGTCATTCAACTACATTCATCTATGGTATGGGTTCTGATCTAGGTGAGTGGACTCACTGGACTGTCCTTCCAGATGGCCATTCAACTACATTCATCTATGGTATGGGTTCTGATCTAGGTGAGTGGACTCACTGGACTGTCCTTCCAGATGGCCGTTCAACTACATTCATCTATGGTATGGGTTCTGATCTAGTAGGAAATACAAGCTTTGATATGAACCTTCAAAACTCTGCTCATTCTGATTGAAGAAGCCTTGCTGCTCAAAGTTGTTCTCCTCAAAGGGAATGGAGATTTCATAGGCATCCTCGTTCTTCGGAGCTACAGAGGGAGAAATATACCGTAGGCATTAGTATGGATAAATAACTGTTATCACTTTGTCATGAAGAGGTTAATACACATCTATATCAATGATGCAGATTTCACAATCTTACTCTGCATGGGATGGGAGCCTGTGTGGTTCTTGGAGGTAGGCAAAGCGTCATTAATATTTCCCTCCTGCATCTCGTGCACCCTTCATTGTACAGAAACAATACAGGTTTATTAATGTATTACATTTGACACACAACATCCAATGATGGATAACAACTCCCATTGACGACGTTTCGTTGCAAATGTAACAGTATGCAGTCAGTTTTGTAATAACTTCGAAGTGTTGCCTTCAGCTTGCTAACTAATCATTCGTGGATGCAATTATGCCACTAGAAATGTAATTACAAGTAGTTACTGTATGGCAATTCTCAGCTGAGATGCAGAATAAATTACCTACTTATTTCGCACAGATCGCTTTATTCCCCTTTGTCTAACGTTACACTTGCGAGCGTACTAGAAAGTTATATTAGCACATTATACACGATGTTCGTCGCTGACATGCTAGTTTGCAAGATGTTGCGTTATAATAAACAATGGACACGTTAGCTAGCTACACATCAAATTGTCATAAGGACTCATCTTACACAGGCTAGCTAGATAGTCAGCAGCTAGCCATTTTACTAGTAGCAAGCTCACTGCTTCTTTTACGCGCAAACTATTTTCTGGTGGAGTTCTCTACAAATCAATGATATACGAACCGTTATTCAGTCGTTATAACACCGTATTTCACATGTAAATCCCGTTCATTCTGTCCACTTTCGTACCTAGCTAGAACAATAACAATTTAGCGTTTATTTTACAAGTCTTGTTTACGTCCTTTGCCGTCATTTCCGGTTACCTAAGGGAGAGTCTAATATTTACCAAAATGTAGTTTGTAACGAAAAGGCGCTGCTGTACAATCAGGCCACTCTAAAATGTGCAGTTTTGTCGCATAACACAATGCAACAGATGTTTCAAGTTTTGAGCAAGCGTGCAATTGGCATGCTAACTGCAGGAATGTCCACCAGAGATGTTGCCAGTTAATTTAATTATCATTTCTCTACCACAATCCTCCAACTTCGTATTTAGAGAATTTGGCAGTACATCCAACGTTCCTCACAACCGCAGACCACATGTAACCACGCCAATTCAGGAACTCCACATCTGGCTTCTTCACCCGCAGGATCATCTGAGACCAGCCACCCGGACGGACAGCTGATGTGGGGAAAAACTCATTTTGATCGTCTGGGCCTGGCTCCCCAGTGGGTGGCTGGTCTCAGATGATTAGAGCCTAATTCAATTATTTCAATTGACTGATTTCCTTATATGAACTGTAACTCAGTAAAATCGTTGACATTTGTGCATGTTGTATTTATATTTTTGTTTAGTATATACATTATATTTCATATTCCAAAATAAATGTCAGTGTGAAAATAATTGAAAAGTAAAATATTGTTTGACAGGTTTTTCTTGCTTTCGTTTAGTGCTGCTCTGACCAAAGGACACCGGACCAATGATATTCGTCAGTGCAGAAAAGTTCAGGTGAGGGGGGAGTGGAGAGGTGTCAGGTAACATTCACTCGTGAGTCACTGTTTTTACCTGCCAGTGAAGAACCGGCAGGATACAGTTTGAGTGGATTCTACTTACATTTGTAAGAGATAAGCATTGAAAAGATACTAATCAAAACGCATTTGCACCTGTGCTGAGGTGAGTATTAATCTGTTATGTTTTTTCTGTGTTTAAATCCGTTTTTTAACGGGCATCGAAACACAAGTGTCTTGGTTGTGCTTAAATGTAATGTAATGTAATGAGTATCATAGCGCTCAGGTGTGGCACCTGTTCTTCCTATGAATAAAGATACGTTGAAGAGCATTGTAGGAACCTACAATGTTATATAAAAAGTTGTTTTTAAACTGTAGGCCTAAATACACAGACACAGTAAATATTTAAATAACATACTGTAGTTATTTGACCATGGTTACATTATTTCATACATAGCTGTACTTTAATAGCTACAGAATATACATGCCATGGTGTCATGTTTAAGTTCATACAATATCCTCCCACTCGACCAGTAGGCCTAGTAAACTCCCTATCATTGCCAGAGGTGACTATTGTGATTCTACTCTGAGCAATGTCAATGTACAAGATTTATGTCTGTCAATGTGCCACACACCTCACCTCCACCTCTCTGTCCCCCAGGTGAGTGACCATGGCGCAGCACTATGATGGTCTGTCCCACTGTAAGCTGGCCCTGGCGTTTGCCATACTGATGGACCTGCTAGGTGTGTCTGCTCTGCTGGTGGGGGTCTTTGCCCCATTAGAGATTAAGGGACAGGACTTTGGGGACCTGTTGGTGTACTCTGGGGCTCTACTGATGCTCATGTCCCTGGGAGGATGGGTCATGTGGTACAGCGGGAACCTTGAGGGCCTGACCTCCAGGAAGGAGCTAGGGGGAACCATGGGTGCCATGGACCGGCTGGCCCGCTCCCTCAGCCGCAGGATACGACTCCCCAGGAGCCACAGCAGCCCCTCATGATGCTTCATGGTCAGGCGTAGGAGAAGGCTGTGGTTGTAGGGGAGGGTCCTCACTGTCTCCATTAGACTATTGGCCCCTGATAGTCAAACTACCTGGGGGTCTGGGAGCGGTATTGTTAGCATTGAGGGAGTGCTATTAAATGAACCAGGCTATGGCCGTGATGTGAACGGGAAAAAGCGGGGTTGGGAGGAGCGCCCTTCTCAAATCAAACAGTAATCTGCGCCGTTCGTTCTTGTCACCGAGGCAGCATATGTTCACATTTTCAAACTAGTTTGAAGGCAGATAAAGCCTTTTTATCAAAAAGCAATCATTTGTGTATGTAAAAACCCAGAATCCTACTCACTATTCCATGTGATTAACCTGTCACTTTTTTTTGGAGGTGCTGACTTCACCGTCGGCCAAAACGGGGCACTGGGCTCACGACAGGGAGGGAGCCCGTTTCCAAAACTAATGTAATCAACGCTAACCCGCTTCACCTGGGGCAGGAATAAGATTCCATTTTTAACAGACATTTTTTTATAGAACTCCCTCATCCTTTAACCCAAGTTCCACCACCTCCACAGTGGAAGAGACTTACATACTGATAGTTCACTAGTGTCAATTACAAGATGTAAAAACAGTCAGTCATTGCTTTTTATTGTGACTTGACCTTTTCTGAAACACCTCCGGTAGATAACAGAATTGTACAGACTGTTTGAATAGGATTTTAAACGATCAAGCATGGAGGCTATTCATAGTTCACTTGGTTGGTTTGTTTAGGCTTGAATCTGTAAATAATTGGTCTTTATATTCATAATAATCCATGTGTTGTGGTTTTCTTGGAATCATAATAGGGTTTGTATTAAATTATAAAATTGTATTAAAACTATAAAATAACCTACCATAGGGCATTTGTGAAGATTTGGGATGAAAAGTATTACATTATATTGATTTGAAAACAGATCTTTTATGACAGTATTTCCCAAAGTTTATTTTTCATAGATTTAAGTAGATACAGATTATCTTGCATAGAGTCCAGTTATGATTAACATTTTCAGACATGATTCACACACAAACACACTTTCAAAAACAGCATAAAATACTTTAAGTATCTTTTGAGACTTCCACTCCCTTATCGCTCTGCAAATGAAAACTTACATTTTTTTGTTTGAACAAACCATGTGTGTTTCAAAGTCATAACGAGCAGACATAAGATCATTTCTCTGGGATCTTTAAGAGGATTAGCCAATTATTTCAAAAATATTTAAGACACACACACATGATAATAAAGTGCAATTACGCTGCAGATTTACCCAGCATGCAATGGGAACTGAAGGCCAGGGTCTTATGCAAGAATAGTTATTAGGAACCCAGCAGCTTCAACACTACATCTCAGTATCAATGTAAACGAGTTTGAACAAGGGTATAATGCCTTGTGCCAACGTCATGGAATGATATGCTACTGAGTGTGCATGTTTTGTGGTTAAAACTAACCCAAACCATTCTTAACTGACCAACCAAAAGTCAGAGATGATGATTCTTACTGTAAAATACTTTGCTACAGTGATGATGATATTTACATTTGAGTCATTTAGCACACGCTCTTATCCAGAGTGATTTACAGGAGTAATTAGGGTTAAGCGCCTTGTTCATGTGAACAGACCGATTTTTGACCTAGTCAGCTCAGGTTTTCAAACCAGCGATCTTTCGGGTACTGGCCCAACGCTCTTAACCGCTAGGCTACCTGCTGCTCATATATGATTACCATGATGAGGAAACATGTTTCACAAAAAACACAAAACAATGTACAATAACCAATCTCACAGCAACGATTGTCAAATCATATTAAGGCACACAGAGGAGACTGGCTTAACCAGGTGAAAGGTTTAGTCAAGGGGATGAGGGTAGCAACTGAATAACAGAATGAGACAAGAAGGATTAAGTTGTGACGTCTTAATTTAATCCCAAGATTCTAGAACAAAAATCCAAATGGAACTCCTAGTGAATGAAGACCATTAAAACATGGCTCCCTATTTGTACTTCCTGGTCTCTTGTATGACATCTCTGTCTAATCCTTCCTTGTCTCATTCAAGACTGGATGTGGGTGTGGTCAAAGGGCGGCGTTGGGCAGGGAGGGAGTGGGGCTCTGCCAGATGATCATGTGACTGCGGTCTGATCGCAGCGGGGCAGCTTCGGGCGCACCGTCATTCGCGTCGTCGCCTGGGAAAGGTAAGAGGGAGACAGTCAGTCAGACAACCACTAATGACAACCACGTGATGTCCTCAACTCACCGATACGGAAGTTGATGTAGCCCTCTCCTCCACTGAGAATGAGTTGAGAGGTAGAGACTAGAGTTACAGCACCGCCTCCTATTGTAGAGGAGCTGGTCACACAGCCTGGGGAACACAGATATAGAATACTAATAACTGCAATAACTACATAGTATCACAATATAATACTGTCTAATAACTATGTAATAACTACATAGTATCACAATATAATACTGTCTAATAACTATGCAATAACTACATAGTAGCATAATATAACTGTCTAATAACTATGTAATAACTACATAGTATCACAATATAATACTGTCCAATAACTATGCAATAACTACATAGTAGCATAATATAATACTGTTTAATAACTATGCAATAACTGCATAGTATTTAATACTGTAGAACAGGGCTATTCAACTACATTCCTACTGGGGTCAGATGTAAAAAGGTTCATTTTAAGGGGGACAGACATTTTCCACATGCAATTCATCTTCGGAAGAACTGTATAAAAAAAGCAACGCACATGACCAATAAAGCAATTTTCTTCAAATGAAATGTTGCTAAAAGTAATTAGGAAAGAAGTGGAGGGCGCTCAACGAACGTGAGTCGAGGCTCATCATTGAAAAGGAAGTCACAAAACTCGCTCATTATTTTAACTATTAAAAGCTTCTTACACAGAATTAGGTCATTTTAAAATCTGAAAACTAAGCATCTTAATAAAGAACACAAAGATGTGTAAAATCAGGTGATGCCAAATTCCAGTCTGTGGGACGGAAGCTTTGAATTAATTTCTCAGTCATTATGTGCATTTATTTGTCCCACTCCCTTCTAACAAGTTCCTGTGAGCATCAGAGAGGGAAACAGAAGGCCCGTAGTGTTCCTGAGAGTCGTAGCTTGGGGAATTGGGTCATAATATGTTGTAGCTTAAACCGTTCAAACACTTGAGCCAAATTCATATGAAGAAAAAATAATCAACATGCCACATAGGCACTAGAAACCACAAAAAAACACTAGAAACTACACTATAGACAACCACTATAGTGCTTGTCATTTTGACGTTGAACGTCGGCTTTTGGAGGGGAATTTTTTTGCAGATCATTGATTAATATTCAGAATTGATCAAAGGGCCGTGGGCCGCCAGTTGAATAGCCCCGCTGTAGAATAACTGCATTGTTACACAACAGTGAATGAATGAACAACGATAAGAGATTTTCACCAGGTGCAGCAATGATGAACTTGACAGCCTGGCGGTGTCCATGGTAACACAGTTGTGCTGCCGCCAAAGAGCAGTATGGTATAGAGGCAGACTCTGAACCTATGGAACGCAGAGAAGAAGACAATTGACATATGACCAGTGTAAGGGCATTATCTTTCAGGTGATTCTGTTGTTGACCTCTGGGGGCCAGAGGTTAGTACTCACTGAGAGACACAGGGATGGAGAAGATGGCGCCACTTCCTGTTCCCACCCACAGCCGGCCAGAGATGACGGTGAGGGAGGAGATCTGCAGCGGGGAGAGAGACAAGAAGGCAGGGCCTGGACAAGAGAGACAAAGAGACCATCAGTCAGGAGCTTATCCATTCATGCAGAGTGGGTTCAGTTTTTGGGTTGAGGAGGTAAGGATTGAGGCAAAATTGAAGAAAATGTATTCAAAGTTGTACATTAACTTCTATATTAATCTACAGATTAATGAACTGAGAATCCTGTTCCTGCTCCTACCCAGTGTTTTGGTGACCAGAGGGGTCAGATCCACATCCTGCAGGAGCCGGCCAGTGGACCAATCGAAAAGCCTAAGTGTAGGGTCGAGGCGGCAGGACGTCCACACACCACTTCCTGCCGCACACAGGAAACGCACCTGCTGCTCACTGCGCTCCGAGACGGTTAAAGTTTGCTGAAAGAGAGGTGGGAAATATAGACAAAAAAATACAAAGTACAAACCATTCTGAATTCACAAACACACAATATTTTCAGGTTCGTCAAACTCTTACCTCCACTTTTCTATTCTCGACATCGACCACATGAACCCGATTCCAATATCCTACCCATAAGTACGCACCCTTCGCCAGGCAACAGCGAATGGGCTGCAGTGGAGTTGATCCCAGAGGCAAAATCTCATGTGATTGGAGATCCCACCCACCTGTCAAATATAGTGGTGATTAATCATCATCAGTCTCTTACAAATCACAGGTTGTATGTGGTCATGGATAGATGGAATACAGTTTATATCAAATTGATGTCATTTCTTTGCATTTTAGCTAACCCTAACCCTCTTCTTGGTCCTTCTGTAGCTCAGTTGGTAGAGCATGGCGCTTGTAACGCCAGGGTAGTGGGTTCGATCCCCGGGACCACCCATACGTAGAATGTATGCACACATGACTGTAAGTCGCTTTGGATAAAAGCGTCTGCTAAATGGCATATATTATTCTTAAACTTAACCTAATTATCCTAACCGGCTACGCTAATTCTCTTAACCTGTTGTGTAAGTTGTCCTAACCTGCTACGAAAGGTCCATTCTGACATAAACTGTATCTCTTTTAGCCAGAACCATTGTATCTAAAACTTAAAATGGTACCACTTCTTCCCTCCTTTCTTTCATATGCACTGATATGATCCTGACAGTAACCTGATATGATCCTGACAGTAACCTGATATGACCCTGACAAGAGCCTGATATGATCCTGACAAGAGCCTGATATGATCCTGTCAGTAACCTGATATGATCCTGTCAGTAACCTGATATGATCCTGACAGTAACCTGATATGATCCTGACAGTAACCTGATATGATCCTGACAAGAGCCTGATATGATCCTGACAAGAGCCTGATATGATCCTGACAAGAGCCTGATATGATCCTGACAGTAACCTGATATGATCCTGACAAGAGCCTGATATGATCCTGACAAGAGCCTGATATGATCCTGACAGTAACCTGATATGATCCTGACAAGAGCCTGATATGATCCTGACAAGAGCCTGATATGATACTGACAAGAGCCTGATATGATCCTGACAAGAGCCTGATATGATCCTGACAGTAACCTGATATGATCCTGACAAGAGCCTGATATGATCCTGACAAGAGCCTGATATGATCCTGACAAGAGCCTGATATGATCCTGACAGTAACCTGATATGATCCTGACAAGAGCCTGATATGATACTGACAAGAGCCTGATATGATCCTGACAAGAGCCTGATATGATCCTGACAGTAACCTGATATGATCCTGACAAGAGCCTGATATGATCCTGACAAGAGCCTGATATGATCCTGACAAGAGCCTGACAGTAACCTGACCTGAACCTGACAGTAGCCTGACAGGATCCTCAAATCAAATCCTGAGAGTAGCCTGACAGGATCCTCAAATCAAATCAAATCCTGAGAGTAGCCTGACCTGATCCTGAGAGTAGCCTGACCTGATCCTAACAGCAACCTGACCTGATCCTGACAGTAACCTGACCCTGGCCGGAACCTGATCTGATCGTAACAGACCTGGTCCTAACAGTAACCTGAGCCTGGCCGGAACCTGACGTGATCCTGACAGTAGCCTGACCTGATCTTGGCAGTAACCTGATCTGATCCTGACAGTAACCTGACCTGATCCTGACAGTAAACTGACCTGATCCTGACAGTAACCTGACCTGATCCTGACAGTAACCTGATCTGATCCTGACAGTAACCTGATCTGATCCTGACAGTAACCTGACCTGACCTGATCCTGACAGGAAACTGATACTAACAGAAGCCTGACCTGATCCCGACAGGAATCTGATACTGTCAGTAACCTGACCTGATCCTGACCATAGCCTGACCTGATCCTGACAGTAACCTGACCCTGACCGGAACCTGATCTGATCGTAACAGACCTGGTCCTAACAGTAACCTGAGCCTGGCCGGAACCTGACGTGATCCTGACAGTAACCTGACCTGATCCTGACGGTAACCTGATCTGATCCTGACAGTAACCTGATCTGATCCTGACAGTAACCTGATCCTGGCAGTAACCTGATCTGATCCTGGCAGTAACCTGATCTGATCCTGACAGTAGCCTGACCTGATCCTGACAGTAGCCTGACCTGATCCTGACAGTAGCCTGACCTGATCCTGACAGGAAACTGATACTAACAGAAGCCTGACCTGATCCTGACAGAAATCTGATACTGTCAGTAACCTGACCTGATCCTGACCATAGCCTGACCTGATCCTGACCATAGCCTGACCTGATCCTGACAGTAGCCTGACCTGATTCTGACAAGAACCTGACAAGAACCTGACATTAACCTGACCTGATCCTGACAAGAACCTGACAAGAACCTGACATTAACCTGACCTGATCCTGACAAGAACCTGACAAGAACCTGACATTAACCTGACCTGATCCTGGCCAGAACCTGACCATAGCCTGACCTGATCCTGACAGTAGCCTGACCTGATCCTGACCATAGCCTGACCTGATCCTGACAAGAACCTGACAAGAACCTGACATTAACCTGACCTGATCCTGGCCAGAACCTGACCATAGCCTGACCTGATCCTGACAGTAGCCTGACCTGATCCTGACCATAGCCTGACCTGATCCTGACAGTAACCTGACCTGATCCTGACCTGATCCTGACCGTAACCTGATCCTGACAGTAACCTGACCTGATCTGATCCTGACAGTAACCTGATCTGATCCTGACAGTAACCTGATCTGATCCTGACAGTAACCTGACATGATCCTGACAGTAACCTGACATGATCCTGACAGTAACCTGATCTGATCCTGACAGTAACCTGACCTGACCCTGACCTGATCCTGACAGTAGCCTGACAGTAGCCTGACCTGATCCTGACAGGAAACTGATACGAACAGAAGCCTGACCTGATCCTGACAGGAATCTGATACTGTCAGTAACCTGACCTGATCCTGACAGTAACCTGACCTGATCCTGACAGTAGCCTGACAGGAAACTGATACTAACAGAAGCCTGACCTGATCCTGACAGGAAACTGATACTAACAGAAGCCTGACCTGATCCTGACAGGAATCTGATACTGTCAGTAACCTGACCTGATCCTGACAGTAACCTGACCTGATCCTGACCATAGCCTGACCTGATCCTAACAGTAACCTGACCCTGGCCGGAACCTGATCTGATCGTATCAGACCTGGTCCTAACAGTAACCTGAGCCTGGCCGGAACCTGACGTGATCCTGACAGTAACCTGATCTGATCCTGACAGTAACCTGATCTGATCCTGGCAGTAACCTGATCTGATCCTGACAGTAACCTGACCCTGACCTGATCCTGACATTAACCTGACAGTAACCTGACCTGATCCTGACAGTAGCCTGACCTGATCCTGACAGGAAACTGATACTGTCAGTAACCTGACCTGATCCTGACAGTAGCCTGACCTGATTCTGACAAGAACCTGACAAGAACCTGACCTGATCCTGACATTAACCTGACCTGATCCTGGCCAGAACCTGACTGGATCCTGACAGTAGCCTGACCTGATCCTGACAAGAACCTGACAAGAACCTGACATTAACCTGACCTGATCCTGGCCAGAACCTGACCATAGCCTGACCTGATCCTGACAGTAGCCTGACAGTAGCCTGACTTGATTCTGACAAGAACCTGACCTGATCCTGACAGTAGCCTGACCTGATCCTGACAAGAACCTGACAAGAACCTAACCTGATCCTGGCCAGAACCTGACTGGATCCTGACAGTAGCCTGACCTGATCCTGACATGAATCTGACCTGATCCTGACCTGATCCTGACAGTAACCTGACCTGATCCTGACCTGATCCTGACAGTAACCTGACCTGATCCTGACAGTAACCTGACCTGATCCTGACAGTAACCTGACCTGATCCTGACATGAATCTGATCTGATCCTGACAGTAAACCTGACCTGATCCTGACCTGATCCTGACAGTAGCCTGACCTGACCCTGACAGTAGCCTGACCTGACCCTGACAGTAGCCTGACAGTAACCTGACCCTGACAGTAACCTGACCTGATCCTGACAAGAACCTGACCTGATCCTGACAAGAACCTGACAAGAAGAACCTGGCCAGAACCGACCGGATCCTGACAGTAGCCTGACTGGATCCTGACAGTAGCCTGACCTGATCCTGACCTGATCCTGACAGTAACCTGACCTGATCCTGACAGTAACCTGACCTGATCCTGACAGTAACCTGACCTGATCCTGACATGAATCTGATCTGATCCTGACAGTAAACCTGACCTGATCCTGACCGTAGCCTGATAGTAGCATGACCTGATCCTGACAGTAGCCTGACCTGATCCTGACAGTAGCCTGACCTGATCCTGACATGAATCTGATCTGATCCTGACAGTAACCTGACCTGATCCTGACTGTAGCCTGACCTGATCCTGACAGTAACCTGACCTGATCCTGACAGTAACCTGACCTGATCCTGACAGTAACCTGACCTGATCCTGACAGTAACCTGACCTGATCCTGACAGTAACCTGACCTGATCCTGACAGTAACCTGACCTGATCCTGACAGTAACCTGACCTGATCCTGACAGTAACCTGACCTGATCCTGACATGAATCTGATCTGATCCTGACAGTAAACCTGACCTGATCCTGACCGTAGCCTGATAGTAGCATGACCTGATCCTGACAGTAGCCTGACCTGATCCTGACAGTAGCCTGACCTGATCCTGACAGTAGCCTGACCTGATCCTGACATGAATCTGATCTGATCCTGACAGTAACCTGACCTGATCCTGACTGTAGCCTGACCTGATCCTGACTGTAGCCTGACCTGATCCTGACTGTAGCCTGACCTGATCCTGACTGTAGCCTGACCTGATCCTGACTGTAGCCTGACCTGATCCTGACAGTAACCTGACCTGATCCTGACAGTAACCTGACCTGATCCTGACAGTAACCTGACCTGATCCTGACAGTAACCTGACCTGATCCTGACAGTAACCTGACCTGATCCTGACAGTAACCTGACCTGATCCTGACAGTAACCTGACCTGATCGTGACAGTAACCTGACCTGATCCTGACAGTAACCTGACCTGATCCTGACAGTAACCTGACCTGATCCTGACAGTAACCTGACCTGATCCTGACAGTAACCTGACCTGATCCTGACAGTAACCTGACCTAATCCTGACAGTAACCTGACCTGATCCTGACAGTAACCTGACCTGATCCTGACAGTAACCCGAGAGGGGGAATTACCTGGGTTGTGCGAGAAGAATGCAAGCGTCCCATTGGCTAATCCAGCAATGACTTGACCCTGTGAATACCTGAAAGGTTTAGAGTTGAAAGTAAACAAAGACAAAACATGCAATATTCAAACTGGTACACAATTATCCTTTCAGATCTAGTCATCCAAGTGTCCAACTGTAGGGGCTCGTGGTCTATATCAGACTGGGTACAGGAGTACTCACGTGAGAGAGTGCACACCCTCAGACAGAGAGAGAGACTGCAGACATCGCCTTCTAGATGTGGACGCGGAGTGGACCAATACACTGGGAATGGAGGAAGAAAGAGAAAAAGAGAGGAGAGGGAGAATGAGCAACCGTCAATTGTTTAACATTATACTGGAACAGCATGGTTCTGATCTCCACACCTCACCTTCCTTCCTGAGTTCCAATCCACACAGTTCCTGAGGTCTCACCTGATGACACAGAAACAGAACAGAGACGGTAAGCAGATAACAATGCTTTAAACACTGGCAATGCTAATGGAAATAACTAGTTGAGTGATGATTTGGAAATGATGGCGGCTATGGTTAACAAGTCTACAGAAATCTAAAATTGGTAAGCTGATCCTAGATCTGTGCCTAAGGGTACCTTTTACCGGGAGAGTAATAGATAGCACTGACCAGTAGGGGGCACAGCACAGATGCATAGGGCGGGCGAGGTGGGAGGGAGGCTGAACTGATCCAGCACCGTATTGGACCGTGCAGGGTTGATCACTGTGACATCACTACTGGAGGCGGGACCAGAGACCACCCACACAGCACACTGACAGAGTGGATGGAAGAGAGAGGAGTGATGCCTACTATTGAGAGATGGCAGATCAACCCCGAGCCCAGTGTTTCCCAAACTCTGTCCTGGAGACTCCAAGGGGTGCATGTTTTGTTTTTTGCCCTAGCACTGCACAGCGGATTCATATAATCAAAGCTTAGTGATGAGTTGATCATTTGAATCAGCTGTGTGGTGCTAGGGCAAAAACAGAAAAACCCCTTGGAGTCCCCAGAACCGAGCTGGGGAAACACTGCCCTAACCCCTACCCACTAGGTGTTTGTGTGTAGACCTAAACGGTTTGGATGGGTGTAAACAGTATGCTAAACAACATGGTTCCATCGAGCCTGTCAGTGGACATGGAGCTACTACCATATTGATTCTACCTATCAAACCTCCCAGATCTACAAGAAGTGCCAGTAAGAGCTCGTTGGTCAATTTGACATTGAGAAAACCATTGGCATGACATGGTCTGAAAATGGTGGTTAGATGGTACTGCAAGTGGTAGCTACTGTGACTAGAACTAGTAATTTGACGGTAATGACCACCTTACCGTTGTCTCGCCTGAGATCTCAGGTGTGACAGCAACAGCACAGTTTAGCTACAGAGAGAAAACACAAGTTATGGACTGTCTTCTGGGAAAAGACTGTCTGGGTTAAGAACCATAGTACTGACTGTAAACATGTTTCTGAATAGTATGGCCTACCTTGGCTGTAGAATCTCTCTGGTCCATCAGTCTGAGCTGAACTAGGACAGGCACATCTTTGGGCTCAGGGGTCGGCTCTGAGGAATCCTGCAATAATCCCACACAATCTACTGTATGTACCAGATTAAGGTTTGTGTCTACTTCCACAGTCTGTGTGAGTATTTTCACCTCTGAAGTAAATATTGTGTTTACCTGCAGTGTCTTCAGAAAGTATTCACACCCCTTGACTTTTTCCACATTTTGGATGTGTTACTGCCTGAATTTAAATTGGATTCAATTGAGAGTGTGTGTCACTGATCTACACATAATACCCCATGTCACAGTGGAATTATACAAATAAATAGAAACATTTCAAGCTGAAATGTCTTGAGTCAATAAGTATTCAACCCCTTTGGTATGGCAAGCCTAAATAAGTTCAGGATTAAAAGTGTTGCTTAACAAGTCACAACTTGCATGGATTCACTCCTGTTTTGAATGACCACTCCATCTCTGTACCCCACACATACAGTTATCTGGTAGGTCCCTCAGTAGAGTTGTGAATTTTAAGCACCGATGCAACAAAAAAAGCAGTCATTGAGCATCCCTCTGAGCATGGAGAAGTTATTGATTACACTTTGGATGGTGTATCAATACACCCAGTCACTACAAAGACAGGTGTCCTTCCTAACTCAGTCGCCCGTGAAGAAGGAAACCGCTCAGGGGCCAATGGTGATTTTAAACATTTCCTGGCTGTGATAGGAGAAAATTGAGGATGGATTAACAACATTGTAGTTACTCCACAATACTAACCTAAATGACAGAGAGACATGAGGAAGCCTGTGCAGAATAAAAATAGTCCAAAACATGCATTCTGTTTGCTATAAGGCACTAAAGTAATATTGGAAAACATGTATCCTGATTGCTATAAGGAACTAGAGTAATAATGGAAAACATGCAGCAAAGAAATTCATTTTTTGTTCTGAATACAAAGCATTATGTTTGGGGCAAATCCAAAACAACACATAACTGAGTACCACTCTTCATATTTTCAAGCATGGTGGTGGCTGCATCATGTTATGGGTATGCTTGTCATCTGCAAAGACGAGGGAGTTTAACGATAAAAACATTTATGTAATAGAGCTAAGCACAGAAAAATCTGGTTCAGTCTGCTTTCCAACAGACACTTGGAGAAATTCACAAATTTCAGCAGGACAATAACCTAAAACACAATAACCTACATGACTTAAATAAGCCAAAACTTTAACATGTCTCTAGGAATGATCAACAACCAACTTGACAGAGGTTTAAGAAGTTTCAAAAGAATAATAAATGGGCAAATATTGTACAATCCAGGTGCGCAAAGCTAAAGACTTAGCCAAAAATACTATTTATAATATATATATATATTTATAATCTCGCTGCAATCGCTGCCCAATGTGATTCTAACATCTATTGACTCAGGGGTTGAATATTTACGTAATCAAGATAGATTAGTGTTTTATTTTCCATAAATGTTTCAAATATGATAATTTCTCCCACGTTGACATTACAGATTATTGTTTGTAGATCGTTGACAAAAAATGTGTTAAATCTATTTTAATCCCACTTTGTAACTCAACAAAATGTGGAAAAGTCCAGGGGTGTGAAAACGTTCTGAAGGCACTGTATGTGTGTGTATGCATGTTCACCTGTGTGTGAGACAGCGGCATGCTCCAGCCATGAACTTGGCGTTTTCCCAGGGTTCCCCAGACATGGGAGCGGATGTCTCTGTACAGCTCCCTCCTCCTGACCCGCGGAGACATGGCTGCAGCAGGGGAGGCACCACTGGGAGGAAGCGGGAAGAGGAAGAACAGAGGGGAAGAGGGGGCAGTGGGTGAGAGAGTGGTTTAAAAAGATGTATTGCTTTATGATAGTTACTAATGTAACCTATGGTAGTAGATGAGGTTAGTTCACTTCAAACCTTACAATGTAAAGCACTTTGAGAAGTTGGAAAGAGCTCCAAAGACATGTAATCCCATTATCATCATATCAACGTACACTGTCTGAGTCGTACGGACAGCCAATTGCCGTGGAGACCCCATTGGTGAGTGAGTGGGGGATGGGGACATCGGCAGGGTCAGTGCTAGAGCAGCAGACGGAACCAAGGGGTTCTTGTTCAGGCCAAACAAACGGTTGAATCTTGAATGGACAGAGAGATGGTTAATTTGACTGCAATTGACCAGAACTCTGCCCACCTCACAGGAATACAATAACTCTTACACATAACTTCCCCATAGGCACTCTGGTCATGTGCTTGGGCTATAGATTGTGTAGCCACAGGTAAATATGAACAGCTATTGAGCTAAACGTTGTGAAGTCAGGGGTCAGAGCCAGGCTCAGGACAAATATGCGTGGTTGTGTGCCTGTTAGCAGCTCAAGGTTTAAAGTGAAGAAAGTTGTTAACAGTATCTGTGGACTTCTTTACTGCAATAATTGCCGAATTAAAAAGTTATATTTTCCTTCCTGATTCTTCACTCCCTCACTCTCACCTTCTCCACACACTAGTCCTCTCTCTCTCAGTGATCCTCTCTTCTTGGGTGGCCCTGAAAAGAAGGGATGACTGATGTGAGACAGAGAAATTAGTTATTCCCTTCTCCCTTTTCTACAGGACTATGAAACATTCTGTCAGTCTACTTCTATGGGGGAGACAGGCAGGTATGGTTACCGAATGGTCTGACTGCGTCTCACAGCCTCCTGCAGCTCAAACAAACGCTCCTTATACTGGTTCTTCTCCATGACAACACGGGACATCTCCGAACGAGAGAACCGACGCAGCGATATGGGCAGAGAGGACTATGGGTAACAGATTAACATTCTAGTTAGAGTACATCAAGTCCATTAGAGAAAAAACAAAAAGTTACAACAAATCTATTAGCAGAATATAAAGAGACAACACAAAGAAAGCCGTCTTACATCATCATCTGATTGATTTGCTTCCAGTTCTTTCCGAAGTCTACATAAAAGCAGAAACACACACAATCAATGAATCACACCACATGAACAAATATTGTTTGTTTACCTCGTCTCATACTGCCAAACATCAACAACCTGACACTAGAGTTGTGTACCTCTTGGTTTCCTCCTCCATCTCCTTCATCCTTCCCACCAATCGGGTGACAGTCTCCTGGCAGGAAGTCACCTCCACCTTAAGAGCTGACCTCTCATTGGTCAGCTCCTCCACACGAGAGATCAGTGCTTTCCGGGCCGCATTCACTAACTCACTGGGAGAGGGAGACAATGTAAGAGTGAGAGAAAATACCGTAAACAAAGGACCCGTTGTGCCCAGTTTTACTTCAGGCCCAATGTGCACTCTGTCAACATATCTTAATGAAACAGAGGCATAGTGAATGATAAGCCCCCAACACACAGAGTTAGTCACACAGGACTAGTCATAGTAGGGTAATAATAACGGTGGGGACTTACTGGGTGTGTTTCAGTTCCTCATACTGAGAAAGAATCTCCTCAAACTGGTCGGTGCTGCCTGCACAGACAAGAAAAAACAAACAGTTCTCACCACAAATAGCATTAACCCATAGCGTAAGCCTAAGTCAACCCTTTACAGAACAACTAGCTTTTAATTGCTCACACCAGATCTCATGACATTAACACTTCAGTCCACTCTAACTTGTGCCTACTGCCCAGCACTGCCTAAGATACCCCCTCCATCGGCCTCAGCTCTTTCCCCCTAGCCTTCCTCTGGCTGTAAAATAAAGGTTGTGTGTGTTAAGAGAACAAAGGGCATACGTTTCATCTTATGTGAACAACCAGTGCAGTGTTTCACTGCAAACAGGGGGCGTAGGTGTGCCCTTGCCTAATGGCCGTACCTCTGACACTGGCCCCCTGGTCCACACTCTCTATGTATTCCTGACTCAGCTCGGACAGCTCTGAGAACACAGACTCCGTGTTCCTCAGCTCCCATTCCAGACTATCCATATCCTCCTCCGCATCCTCCTTCTCCTGCTTTGCTCCTTCCTCTTTTTTCTCCTCCTCCTCCTCCTCCTCCTCCTTCTCTCCTTCCTTCTCCTCCACCTCCTTAATTTCTTCCCCCATGCTGGTCTTGTCTCGGATTGGCTCTTTGGCGTCTGCTCGGACCGGGGTGCTAGGGAACATGGGTAACAGAGAAAAGATTGGCAGGGGGCAGTGAGTGTCAGTTTATGCAACAGTAAAGTGTGTGTTGGGGAGATGTCCCATCAACAGTCTTTCTGAACCATGACAGACCTGTGAAGGGAAGTAGTCTGATTTACAGTTAACTAGTTGTGGCTGAGTTGGTTTATTGTTATGAATGTGTAAAAGAAAAGCTTTCATGGTAATGCAATAAAGTCAGTCCAGTTCATCTTGCACTGTAAGTGCACACATACAGGACATACCTGGCATTAAGGCCATGAAACTTCGCCAGCTCAGGGGTGGAGCTTATGATGTCATTGATGAAGGACGCATCTCTGTCTGGCTTTACGACAATGTCAATCACCCTATCGTCCTTGGTTACCGGTTCTTCCAACAGGACAGAACAAGGAGGCGTTTCTGGCCTTTGATCAGTTAGCTGGAAAAAGAGAGGAGTCAGTAAGGACAACTTCCGTAGAAAAATACTACTGCTACAAGACAGTACAGAGGTTACCAAATCTAGAGAACGTACCTCCTGCCCGCTAACGCAGGATTCTGACTGGCCCTGGGTAGATTGTGAATTCTTGGGGCGCACATGGTTACTAAAGACAGACAGGGCTCATTGTGACATCATAATGCAGTGAAAATCAGAAACCATCGAATGAATCAACCACAGTGAAAGAGATCTCTTTAGAATGGAAAGACTGAATACCGTTCCATGTTGTTGTAGTCATATTAACTGAATTGAGTGGTGGCTAACCTTAGTGGAGATCCCTCTCTCTCTAGATCCCTTTTCCTCTCCAGCAGATCCTTATAACTGAGCACCAACTGAGAGAGAGTGAGAGAATGTGAAAATGGAGAGAGAAAAAGAAGGACTAAAGGGAAGGACAGCGGGGATAATAAAATACATTTCCACAATGATGGACAGCAGCTGTTACTGATAGAAGAGTACACAGACGCTGAGTCCCAAACAGCCTCGTCAGTCGAAACATGCTGTCGTCTGACCTTGTTGTGAGTGTGCTTCAGTGTGTTCAACTCTCTGCCCAGTCCAGCCCTCTGCTCCTCTAAGGCCACCACTGTCACAGAAACAACACACAGTAGCAATTAGCATCACATACAGTACAGTGTGTCTCAATGACCAGGGTCCCAGTCTGATTCTGCCGTAGCCTACTTGCCATGGTCTTATCAAACATCCTCAGTTTGTAACACAAAGGATGGGAATGAAGGATGTGAATATAAAATAATCTACACGGACATGAAGAGAGTAAGCATAAAGAGAGAGAAAAAAATAGAGATTGCTACAACACTGTACATAGTGATAATAGAACATTTGAAATGTCTTTATTCTTTTGAAACCTCTGAGTGTACGGTTTACTGGTCATTTCTGATTGTTCACTTCACTTTTGTTAATGATCTATTTCGCTTGCTTTGGCAATGTTAACATATGTTTCCCATGCCAATAAAGCCCTTCGAATTGAAATTGAGAGATAAAGGGGGAGATAGAGGGAGGAAGCGATGGACACCCAGACCCAGTCAGACACTCACATTGGTCAGCCTGCTCTCTGGCCTTCTTCTCCAGTTCTTTTCCCCTCCTCTCTCTCTCCTTCTCTCTTCCCCTCATCGTCCTCCGCTCCTGCTCACTCTGGTCATCCAACTCCAGATACCGCTAAAGGCAAAAAACAAACATTTATTCAAATTCATTAAACTATTATGAAACTTTTTATTTATGAATTTTAATCAACACCCTGAATTGACTGAGTTGAAAAAGAATAGAACCCAAACCTTGACCCCATATCACATTTGCATAAAAAAAAAAATGATAAACCATAAGCACACCCATCCCCTCTCACCTCCTGGCTCTCTCTCCTCAGTAGTTTCTCACTCTGGTATCTCTCCAATAGCTCATCTCGCTCTCCTTTCTCTCTTTCGGCCTCCTCCTCCCTCTCTCTGAGCTGGGCTCTGCAGCTGGCCAGACCCTCCAGGACCCATACTAGGATGGGCACCAGGGACTCCACAACCCCTACGCCATGGGTCTCTATCACTGTCTGTAGCAGGGAAAGAGGGATGGGGGGTGGCATCAGATAGGTGTGGGTGGTGATGGAGAAGAGAGAGGAATGAAACGCCAGCTAGGAGATAGAGAGACAGGAAAGGGGCGATAGAACAGAAAGCAGTTGAGAGGTGGATGTGATGTGTGTTTACCTGTAGTTCTGAGTACAGTTTCCCGGCCTCTTCACTCACAATGTCAGGGTCCAGATCCAGCTCCCCAGACCCACACAGGATACTCTCGCCACACTCCATCCCTCTCTATCTAGAAGTTAATGGGTCTCAGCTGATATGAGTATATGAACTGTGTGTCTGTCAATACACTTCTTCCTCATATATAAATACCTACCCACCTAGTTTATCTAGACTTCTCACACTCATGTCTACTCCCATTTCATCCATCTCTCCACTGTACATGGTCCTTCCTCCATTTCTACAGTAAATGACTCCCTATTCCCCTTCCTCTGCTCTAGCTGTAGATGAAGTTGGTGTCAGGGGGAGGTTGGTGCCCATTCTGAAAAAGAGAGAAAAAACAGAATCATAATCATTTCTACAATGTCAGTGGAAATGTTCGTTTATTTTCATTTGAGGAAATATAGGCTTGCAGGTACATACTACATGACTATTTTTAGAAGTAAAACCCCCTTTACAACAATCAAACCACCATCATCTGTTTCTCTTTCTGTTCTGTTTCCTGTCTCTCACTGTGAGGGCTAGAATGTGAACTCTAAACATAGAAGTGCTACAGTGTGTATCGAGTTATTTACTTTATTCACACTATGAGTCTTGTCTACTTTGACATATGTCTGTTGCCCTCACCAATAACAGGTTGTGCCTTTAGACAAGTGACCTGGCAGTATACAGAATTGTAATGACTTAACATGTAGCATTACTAAGCAAAATGACTCCATGCACGGGTAGTAAGCCTACTCCTTTTAATTCTCACACACGACTTTGCGTGTTTCCCACCCTGATTTGCCCGAGCAGGCACACCTGTCCTCCTCACAGATCCCTCCTCCTGCCACCACCAGGCTCCTAACTGCCACCACCAGGCTGCTAACTGCCACCACCAGGCTCCTAACTGCCACCACCAGGCTCCTAACTGGGGATGAAAACACATGACAGTACCCACTACCCTGGTCTATGCCTCACACCTACAGGCAGTGGATCCCAAGTAACCTAGACCAATGTCTGGCGAGCCTTGTATCACTGATGAGGTTTCATTCTTGTTCATTGTTATTTAAAAGTGGTGATTCTAAAGTGGCGATTCTCTGATCCACCTCTACGCAGACAACACCATATACTTCTGGACCCTCTTTGGCCCCTCTTTGGACACTGTGTTAACAAACCTCCGGACGAGCTTCAATGCAATAAAACACTCCTTCCGTGGCCTCCAACTGCTCTTAAATGCAAGTAAAACTAAATGTATGCTCTTCAACCGATCGCTGCCCACATTCTGACTTAGAATATGTGGACAACTACAAATACCTAGGTGTCTGGTTAGACTGTAAACTCTCCTTCCAGACTCACATTAAGCAACTCCAATCCAAAATTAAATCTAGAATTGGCTTCCTATTTCGCAACAGAGCCTCCTTTACTCATGCTGCCAAACATACCCTCATAAAACTGACTATCCTACCGATCCTCGACTTCAACGATGTAATTTACAAAACAGCCTCCAACACTCTACTCAGCAAATTGGATGCAGTCTATCACAGTGCCATCTGTTTTGTCACCAAAGCCCCATATACTACCCACCACTGCAACCTGTATGCTCTCGTTGGCTGGCACTCGCGTCTTATTCGTAGCCAAACCCACTGACTCCAGGTCATCTATCATTGCTAGGTAAAGTCCCGCCTTGCCTCTGAACACTGGTCACCATAGCAGCACCCACCCGTAGCATGCGCTCCAGCAGGTATATTTCACTGGTCACCTCCAAAGCCAATTCCTCGTTCGGCCACCTTTCCTTCCAGTTCTCTGCTGCCAATGTCTGGAACGAATTGCAAAAAAAAAAATCACTGAAGCTGGAGACTCATATCTCCCTCACTAACTGTAAGCACCAGCTGTCAGAGCAGCTCACAGATCACTGCACCTGTACATAACCCATCTGTAAATAGCCCATCCAACTACCTCATCTCCAAAATGTTATTTATTTTGCTCCTTTGCACCCCAGTATCTCTACTTGCACACTCATCTTGTGCACATCTATCACTCCAGTGTTTAATTGCTAAATTGTAATTATTTCGCCACTATGGCCTATTTATTGCCTTACCTCCCTTATCCTAACTCATTTGCACACATTGTATATATACTTGATCTATTGTATTATTGACTGTATGTTTGTTTATTCCATGAGTAACTTGGTGTTGTTTGTGTAGCACTGCTTTGCTTTATCTTGGCCAGGTCGCAGTTGTAAATGAGAACTTGTTCTCAACTAGCTTACCTGGTTAAATAACGATGAAATAAAATAAAAACATAAAAATAAAGTAACTGTCATATTATTAGGCAGTCTGTCCTCCAAGACGATTCAGACTGTACAAACATTTACCACCTTTTGCTGAATAGGTCGTTCGTATTGCTGGGTACTGTAGTACTACAAATACACGCGCGCGCGCGCACGCACGCACACACACACACACACACACACACACACACACACACACACACACACACACACACACACACACACACACACACACACACACACACACACACACACACACACACACACGATATTGAATGACAGGAACAGACGGACGTCCAAAGAATAATCGACGATGCAGCCTAAGCAATAAACACCAACTCGATCTAGCCGGTCTGAAGTGCAATAACATGATGGCGTTTGCGGTATAAATAAACCATTGACTGACAACAGTCACCTTATAGATTTTACGAGATCACCTTAATTTAATTTAGCCTACTGTAGTTCGGGAGAACTGAACCAAAACGTTCACTCTGTCTTTTTATATGTTAACTCACCTTTGAGTCTCTTTAGTTCCCAAAACTTGTATATAATTTGTTGAAACGGGTAATATTCCAGTCGTTTACTTTGAAGAAGATATCAATTACTCCTACAGCGAGTTTGAAGAAGGGGATGTGGTTTAATTTAGACTCAGTTGACCGAATTCCTATTCTGGCCTATCGGAGTGATAGGCTGTTCTCAGTGTCCAACGGCCGTGTAAAAGAGGCGGGACATGGCTGGTCTTGTGAGTAAAAACAAGTTCCTAACTTGAACAATGACACGTGATGAGGGGAACGTTGAAGGGTTGTCAGGTGACCTTCTCTAATACCTGTCTAAACGTTTCACGTAATATGACCTTTCACTCCTTTTTTCACTGACTGTTTTCCCCAGCTGTTAATCAAGTACAGTATAACTATGTGAACAACGGAACACTGCAAAGACCAGCAGATGTTTGCAAAAACGTGGCCAGGTATCCAATTTCCTCTACGCAGTCATTCCATAGGCTACTGTATATGAACCAGATCCAGTTGTGTTTTTTACAGAAAATCGTGCTGACTATGCGCTGAAATTGCAAGAACAGTTTCCTTTTTGCGTAACATGAGTGACTACTGTAATAACAAATGGGTTGGGGAAGTAAAGGAAAGGTGTCAGTACTGTTAGGCAATTCATTAGCCTTCGAATGAACTATAGAAAATGAAACTAGTTTTGAGTATTGCTAGCAAGGGCGTGAAGAATGAGTACAGTACATTCTCCAGCAGAGGGAGGCAAACACACATCTGTCTTTGTTTCTTGTCTTTCTCTCTTTGTATGTACACTGACTGTACAAAACATTAGGAACATCTTCCTACTATTGAGTTGCACCCCCTTTTACCCTCAGATCAGCCTCAGTTGATCGGGGAATGGACTCTAAAATGTTGAAAGCATTCCACAGGGATGCTGGCCCATGTTGGAGACTTTTATCTCCCTCACCAACTTCAAACATCTGCTATCTGAGCAGCTAACCGATCGCTGCAGCTGTAGGTAAATAGCCCACCCAATTTTACCTACCTCTTCCCCATACTGTTTATATTTATTTACTTTTCTGCTCTTTTGCACACCTATATCTCTACCTGTACATGACCATGGGCGGCAGGGTAGCCTAGTGGTTAGAGCGTTGGACTAGTAACCGAAAGGTTGCAAGTTTGAATCCCCGAGCTGACAAGGTACAAATCTGTCGTTCTGCCCCTGAACAGGCAGTTAACCCACTGTTCCTAGGCTGTCATTGAATATAAGAATTTGTTCTTAACTGACTTGCCTAGTAAAATAAAGACAAAAGAAAAATACAAATCTGATCATGTATCACTCCAGTGTTAATCTGCAAAATTGTAATTATTCGCCTACCTCCTCATGCCTTTTGCACACAATGTATATAGACTCTTTTTTTTCTACTGTGTTATTGACTTGTTAATTGTTTACTCCATGTGTAACTCTGTGTTGTTGTCTGTTCACACTGCTATGCTTTATCTTGGCCAGGTCGCAGTTGCAAATGAGAACTTGTTCTCAACTAGCCTACCTGGTTAAATAAAGGTGGAATAAAAAAATAAAAATGTTGACTCCAATGCTTCCCACATTTGTTAAGTTGGCTGGCTGTCCTTTGGGTGGTGGACCATGCTTGATACACACAGGAAACGGTTGAGCATTGCAATTCTTGACACACTCAAACCAGTGCGCGTGGCACCTACTACCATACCCCATTCAAAGGCACTTCAATCTTTTGTCTTGACCATTCACCCTCTGAATGGCACACATACACAATCCAGATGAAGGGGAGGAGACAGGTTATAGAATGATTTTTAAGCCTTGAGAGAATTGAGACATGAAGTGGATTTAACTGGTGACATCAATCATCGGTCATAGGTTTCACCTGGATTCACCTGGTCAGTCTATGTCATGAAAGAGCTCACTCATTGTTTTGTACTCTCAGTAGCAAGAAAAAGTATGTGAACCCTTTGGAATTACCTGGACTTCTGCATAAATTGGTCATAACATTTGATCTGATCTTCATCTAAGTCACAACAATAGACAAACACAGTCTGCTTAAACTAATAACACACAAACAATTATACGTTTTCATGTCTTTATTGAACACACCGTGTAAACATTCACAGTGCACGGTGGAAAAGTATGTGATCCCTTGGATTTAATAACTGGTTGACCCTCCTTTGTCAGCAATAACCTCAACCAAACATTTTCTGTAGTTGTGTATCAGACCTGCGCAACGGTCAGGAGGAATTATGGACCATCCCTCTTTACAAAACTGTTTCAGTTCAGCAATATTCTTGGGATGGCTGGTGTGAACCGCTCGAGGTCATGCCACAGCACCTCAATCAGGTTGAGGTCAGGACTCTGACTGGGTCACTCCAGAAGGTGTATTTTCTTCTGTTGAAGCCATTCTGTTGTTGATTTACTTCTTTAGTTTTGGATCATTGTCCTGTTGCATCACCCAACTTCTTCTGAGCTTCAATTGGAGGACAGATAGCCTTACATTCTCCTGCAAAATGTCTTGATAAACATGGGAATTCATTTTTCTGTCGATGATAGCAAGCTGTCCAGGCCCTGAGCCAGTAAAGCAGCCCCAAACCATGATGCTCCCTCCACCATATTTTACTGTTTGGATGAGGTTTTGATGCCTTTTTTTCTCCACACATAGGGTTGTGTGATCCTTTCAAACAACTCAACTTTAGTTTCATCTCTCCACAGACTATTTTGCCAGTTGTGCTGTGGAACATCCGAATACTCTTTTGCGAACTTCAGACGTGCAGCAATGTTTTTGGACAGCAGTTGCTTCTTCCCTGGTATCCTCCCATGAACACCATTCTTGTTTTGTATTTTACGTATCGTAGACTCGTCAACAGAGATGTTTGCATGTTCCAGAGATTTCTGTAAGTCTTTAGCTGACACTCTAGGATTCTTCTTAACCTCATTGAGCATTCTGTGCTGTGCTCTTGCAGTCGACTTTGCAGGAAGGCCACTCCTAGGGAGAGTAGCAGTGCGAAACTTTCTCCATTTATAGACAATTTGTCTTACCGTGTACAGATGAAGATCAAGGCTTTTAGAGATACTTTTGTAACCCTTTCCAGCTTTATGCAAGTCAAAGATTCTTAATCTGAGATTTTGTTCAAGGCATTGTTCACATCAGGCAATGCTTCATGTGAATAGCAAACTCACGTCTTGTGATTGTTTTTTTAATATTGCAGGGCTGCTCTAACCAACATCTCCAACCTCGTCTCATTGATTGGACTCCAGGTTAACTTAATTCCTGACTCCAATTAGCTTTTGGAGAAGTCTAGCCTAGAGGTTTCCCAACCTATACTGTGAATGTTTAAATTGTGTATTCAATGTGGACAAGAAAAACACAATAATTGGTGTGTTATACGTTTAAGCACACTGTGTTTGTCTATTGTTGTGACTTAGAGGAAGAGCAGATCACATTTTTGGACCAATTTATGTAGAAATCCAGGTAATTCCAAAGGGTTCACTTACTTTTTCTTGCTCGTTGATAGGCTAGATAAGGACTGTATCACCTCCACCTTACCCGACACCTTAGACCAACTACAATTTGCATATCGCCCAAACAAATCCACGGACGACGCAATCACCATTGCACTGCACACTGCCCTAGCCCAGAAAATGTTCTATCCAGTTTGCAAAAAGTCCAATGAAGTTCTTTGAGGACCATCGTGGTATCGGCTTGAGGGGGGATATACACGGCTGTGACTATAACCGAAGAGAATTCTCTTGGGAGAAAATACTGTTGGGATTTGATTGTGAGGTATTCTAGTTTGGGTGAACAGAAGGACTTGAGTTCCTGTATGTTATCACAATATGAGTCGTTAATCATGAAACATACACCTCTGCCCTTCTTCCCGGAGAGAAATAACCACCCACTCAATGTCAACAAAACAAAGGAGATGATCGTGGACTTCAGGACATAGCAGAAGGAGCACCCCCCTATCCACATCGACATGACCGCAGTGGAGAAGGTGGAAAGCTTCAAGTTCCTACACAATCACTGACAAACTGAAATATTCCACCCACACAGACAGTGTGGTGAAGAAGGCGCAACAGCGCCGCTTTAACATTTTTTGGCTTGGCACCTAAAACCCTCACAAACTTTTACAGATGCACAATTGAGAGTATCCTGTTGGGCTGTATCGCCACCTAGTATCATGACACAAGGCGAGACCCAGATGCTGACACAGTAGGCAGATGGTTGGAGTCTTACAATGTTTATTAATCCAAAAGGAGTAGGCAAGAGAATGGTCGTGAACAGGCAAAAGTTCAAAACCAGATCAGAGTCCACGAGGTACAGAGTGGCAGACAGGCTCGTGGTCAAGGCAGGCAGAATGGTCAGGCAGGCGGGTACAAAATCCAGAAGCAGGCAAAGGTCAAAACCGGGAGGACTAGAAAAAGGAGAAATGCAAAAAGCAGGCGAACAGGGAAACCGCTGGTTGACTTGGAAACATACAAGACGAACTGGCACAGAGACAGGAAACACAGGGATAAATACACTGGGGAAAATAAGCGACACCTGGGAGGGGTGGAGACATTCACAGGAACAGGTGAAACAGATCAGGGTGTGACACCTGGTATGGCAAATGCACCACCCCCAACCGCAGGACTCTCCAGAGGGTGGTGCAGTCTGCCCAACGCATCACCCGGGGCAAACTACCTGCCCTCCAGGACACCTACAGCACCCGATGTCACAGGAAGGCCAACAATATCCACAAGGACAACAACCACTCGAGCCACTGCCTGTTCACCCGCAATCATCCAGAAGGCAAGGTCAGTACAGGTGCATCAAAGCTGGGAACGAGAGACTGAAAAACAGCTATCTCAAGGCCATCAGACTGTTAAAAAGCCATCACTAGCACATTAGAGACTGCTGCCTATGTATATAGACTTGAAATCACTTTCCACTTTAATAAATGGAACACTCGTCAGTTTAATAATGTTTACTTATTTTGCATTACTCATCTCATTTGTATATACTGTATTCTATTCTACTGTATCTTAGTCAATGCCACTCTGACATTGCTCATCCATATATTTATATATTCTTAATTATATTCCTTTACTTAGATTTGTGTGTGTTGGATACATGTTGTGAAATGTTTAGATATTACTTGTTAGATATTACTGTGCTTTCGGAGTTAGAAAAACAAGCATTTCACTACAATAACATCGCAATAACATCTGCTAAACACGTGTATGTGACCAATAAAATTTGTGCTCAGCCCACTCCTGTACTCCCTGTTCACCCATGACTGCATGGCGCTGCACGTCTCCAACTGAATCATCAATTTTTCTGATGGTAGGCTTGACTACCAACAACGGTGAGACAGCCTACAGGGAGGATTTGAGAGCCCTGGCAGAGTTGTGCCAGGAAAATAAAGTCAACAAAACAAAGGAGCTGATTGTAGACTACAGGAGACAGCAGCGAGAGCACGCCCCCATTCACATCGACCGGGCCGTAGTAGATAGGGTCAAAATTTCCTTGGCGTACACATCACAGACAACCTGAAACGGTCCCTTCAGACAGACAATGTACTGAAGAAGGCGCAACAACTCCTCTTCAACTTCAGGAGGCTGAAGAAATTTGTCTTTGACCTATTAGACCCTCACAAACTACAGATGCACCATTGAGAGCATGCTGTCGGAATGTATCACCGCCTGGTACTGCAATTGCACCGTCCACAAAGCTGGGACAGAGAGACTGAGAAACAGCTTCTATCTCCAGGCCATCAGACTGTTAAATAACCACCACTAGCCGGCCTCTGCCAAGCACCCTGCCCTGAACTTTGGTCACTGTTCTAGCCGGCTACCACCCCGTACTCTACCTTGCACCTTAGAGACTGCTGCCCTATGTACATAGAGTCATTGGACAGTATTAATAATGTTACATACTAATTTACCCACTTTATATATACAATACCAGTCAAAAGTTTGGACACACCTACTCATTCAAGGGTTTTACTTTACTTGAGCTATTTTCTCCATTCTAGAATAATAGTGAAGACATCAAAACTATGAAATAACACATATGGAATAATGTAGAAACCAAACAAGTGTGAGAATTATTTTTATATTTCAGATTCTTCAAAGATGCCACCCTTTGCCTTGATGACAGCTTTGTACACTATTGGCATTCTCTCAACCAGCTTGATGAAGTAGTCACCTGGAATGCATTTCAATTAACATGTGTGCATTGTTAAAAGTTCATTTGTGGATTTGTTTTCCCTTATTAATGCGTTTGAGCCAATCAGTTGTGTTGTGACAAGGTAAGGATGGTATACAGAAGATAGCCCTATTTGGTAAAAGACCAAGTCCATATCATGGCAAGAACAGTTCAAATAAGCAAAGAGAAATTACAGTCAATCAATACTTTTAAGACATGATGGTCAATCTGGAAAATTTCAAGAACTTTCAAGAAGTTTCTTGAAGTGCAGTCGCAAAAACCTTCAAGCGCTATGATGAAAGTGGCTCTCATGAGGACCACCACAGGAAAGGAAGACACAGAGTTACCTCTGCTATGGAGGATAAGTTCATTAGAGTTACCAGACTCAGATATTGTAGCCCAAATAAATGACTCATAGAGTTCACGTAACACATTTCAACAACAACTGTTCAGAGGAGACTGTATGAATCAGGCCTTCATGGTCGAATTGCTGCAAAGAAACCACTGGTAAAGGACACCAATAATAAGAAGAGACTTGCTTGAAACATGAGCAATGGTGTCACGCCCTGACCTTAGTTATCTTTGTTTTCTTTATTATTTTGGTTAGGTCAGGGTGTGACAAGGGTGGTTTGTTTAGTTTTTGTATTGTCCAGGGGGTTTTCTAGTCTAGGTGTTTATATGTCTATAGTTGCCTAGATTGGTTCTCAATCAGAGGCAGCTGTTTATCGTTGTCTCTGATTGGGGACCATATTTAGGTAGCCATATTCCTTGGGTATTTTATGGGTTGTTATTCTATGTTTAGTTGCCTGTTTGCACTAGTCATATGGCTTCACGGTTTGTTATGTTGTTTTGTATAGTTTGTATAGTGTTCGTTCTTTCATTAAATAAGTTATGTACGCTTACCACGCTGCGCCTTGGTCTCCTCATTATGACGACCGTAACATATGGATATTAGACAGGTGGAAATCTCTCCTTTGGATTGATGAGTCCAAATTTGAGATAATTGGTTCCAACCAACCGTGCCATTGTGAGACGCAGAGTAGATGAACGGATGATCTCTGCATGTGTGGTTCCCACTGTGAAGCATGGAAGTGTGATGGTGTGGGGTGCTTTGCTGGTGACACTGTCAGTTATTTATTTAGAATTCAAGGCACAATTAACCAGCATGGCTACCACAGCATTCCGCAGCGATACGCCATCACATCTGGTTTGCGCTTAGTGGGACTATCATTTGTTTTTCAACAGGACAATGACCCAACACACCTCCAGGCTGTGAAAGGTCTATTTGACCAAGAAGGAGAGTGATGGAGTGGTGCATCAAATGACCTGGCCGCCACAATCACCCAACCACATCCAAATTGAGATTGTTTGGGATGAGTTGGACCTCAGATTAAAGGAAATGCAGCTAACAAGTGCTCAGCATATGTGGGAACTCCTTCAAGACTTTTGGAAAAGCATTCCAGGTGAAGCTGTTTGAGGGAATGCCAATTGTGTGCAAAGCTGTCACCAAGGCAAAGGATGACAACTTTGAAGAATCTGAAATATAAAATATATTTTGATTTAACACTTGTTTGGTTACTACATGAGTCCATATGTGTTATTTCATTGTTTTGATGTCTTCACTATTAGTCTACAATGTAAAAATAAAGTGTAACTCTGGAATGAGTAGGTGTGTCCAAACTATTGACTGGTACTGTATATACTGTATTCTAATCATGTACAGTATATATATTTTTCTTCTGGACTATTATTGCTAGGTATTACTAAACGGTTGGAATTAGAAACACAAGCATTTCGCTGCACCTGCGATAACATCTGACCAATAAACTTTGATTTGATTTTATAATGGAAATGTTATGCAATGTTTTACAAACGGTGAACCTGTCTGACTCAAGAAAGAGTGAAGAGTGACACGCAATGACCATGTGAAAATGAATCTTCTACAATACTTACATCACATAGAAAATGGTGTTTTGTTTTCCACAGGAAACCGCTCATCGTCACCCTTTCCTGTTGCATTCCACCTAGATTGAAGAGGGAGATTGAGGACGATGGAGGGAAAAGAGAGAGATAAAGGTCTATGTGACACCATAACAAGAGGGGATAGAATTGGTGTTTACACATGGAGCCAGAGATTGTCAAATATTTTATCTTAAAATGACTCAACCAAAATAAATGTTTATGGTGGGTAACAAATTCATAACATACATATAAAACATGACTGTGCAATAATCATGACTTGAAAACATATTCCTCTCTTTTTTTCATTTTTACACAGTCACAGTTTTTATAACACTCCTCCCTCTCTCCCCTATGAGCACCACCTTCCCATCCTCCCTTATCTCTCTCCTCCTCTTCGCCAGGAAGCGAAAGCCCACCACACTGCCCACAACCCCAAAACTGATAGCCAGAACCACCAATCCCAGCCCCAGGAGGTCCGAGGTTCGAGGTCCGGCCCCCGACCTGCACTGATTGGTCCCAGATTCCCAGGGCAACCTCTCTTAGGCCAATTAGAGTGCCCCAAACACCAAAGTCTAGCATGCAGGAGCCACAAGACTGTTCAGCGCCCCCGGTTATCACAGTGATGCCTGCCACAGAGACAACCCCTCCTGGTAGGGTCACCATCTCTGATTTGGAGTCATAGGTCACAGCGGTGGGGGCACCTGGGAGAGCGGAGGGATCCAGGGTCTCCATCTCTGATTTGGAGTCATAGGTCACAGCGGTGGTGGCACCTGGGAGAGCGGAGGGATCCAGGGTCTCCATCTCTGATTTGGAGTCATAGGTCACAGCGGTGGTGGCACCTGGGAGAGCGGAGGGATCCAGGGTCTCCATCTCTGATTTGGAGTCATAGGTCACAGCGGTGGTGGCACCTGGGAGAGCGGAGGGATCCAGGGTCTCCATCTCTGATTTGGAGTCATAGGTCACAGCGGTGGTGGCACCTGGGAGAGCGGAGGGATCCAGGGTCTCCATCTCTGATTTGGAGTCATAGGTCACAGCGGTGGTGGCACCTGGGAGAGCGGAGGGATCCAGGGTCTCCATCTCTGATTTGGAGTCATAGGTCACAGCGGTGGTGGCACCTGGGAGAGCGGAGGGATCCAGGGTCTCCATCTCTGATTTGGAGTCATAGGTCACAGCGGTGGGGGCACCTGGGAGAGCGGAGGGATCCAGGGTCTCCATCTTTGTTGTTATCTTTTAGATGTCTCTTTCGTACTCCTTTATTAGCTTCTGTAAATATCTCTGTTACTCCTTTTGTATGTTTCTCTTTGTTTTGGTGCTCTCTTGGCTTTGTGTCCTGTGTCCTGTCTTATGTCCAGTCTCGTGTCCAGTCTTATGTCCAGTCCTGTGCCACAAAGTAGTCCGTTAAAGCACATGGATGGAGGTGTTCATCTCCTCTGCAGTATAGTTTTTCCTTTTGAATGATATGATCGTGATGCAATATAATGAAATTGATCAGTGACAACAACCAGTAACAAACCAATATATTACATAGACAAGATCACTCTTGTCTATGTAATGCAAGGATTTTTTCTTTATTGCTTCAGGATATCTTCATATAGACGTATTTGTCTTTACAGTGTTTAAATCAGACTATAGAAGTCTCTAATCAATATTACATGACTCTGGAGCTTTGACTCAAGCATTAAATGAAGAGAAAGAAAAAAACACTGTTTTTAAAGAGAAAGAAAACTATTTCATTTGAGATAAAAAAATAAATATTCACCTTATTGGCTTCCTATCAATATTGGACCAAAGAGCACATTGGTTGATGTGTAAAATGTTGGTCTATGGGCATCCTTTACATTCATGAAAACCATTCGAATGTTCAACAGCCCAAATGTATGGGTTTTGTCATCTTCAGTAAAGGCCAAACTGTGTTGACTTTCTCTGTGGGGAGATTCTCAAGAAATGGGAGCAGACGACTCATTGCTTGTCACCTTTATCATGTGACGCCTACAAAGGCGGAGGCGGACATAGTTGTTATGATTGTTGTTATCAATGGTTTGTTTCTGCTGTTCTCTGTATTCAGTAGGAAGGTCTCGTCTGTCATTAAGCCTCATTATGACCCATTAACTGGTATTTATCTAGGATCCCTTCCCTTTTCTCTCCCTCGTTCCCTCGCTCTCTCTCTCTCTCTGAAGGTTTGGGTTGGGTCCCATCAAGGCATTGTTTGGGTAGACCTAGAGTTAGTTTTTTTCTAGTTCTTAAAAGGTTTCCATGTCCTTGTTTCCAATATCACTTACTCTCTTTAAGTGCCCTTTCTGCGCTATTTTACTGAAAAGAGATCACATTAGCAATGGTGAATTTAAGTATGTTCATAAAAAGCCTCAGAACTCTTTTTTTCCACCCCTTTTTTTCACCATATTTTTAGGTTTATAGCTGCTTACTTTGACCCTGAGGCAATGAGACTTTATAAGTACAGTAGTTGTATGGAATATGCTTTACAGTGTACTGCTTCTTGCGGTTTGCTACGGTCAGGAAAAATAAACGGCCGGAATGTTGTTATTGGCCAATGCAGACCTGTGACACAGATGGAGAGGTCACGGGGGTTCAGCCGTATTACCTATATGTGTCAGTAAGAACCCAGGATGATCCTCTTCCCAGGCCACAGAATGAGGCTCCCGTCTATCTGAAGACCAGAAGACATCCCTACCACAGACAGACGGACAGACGTACTCACACGTTGACTCAATTAACTGCTTGTGTGACGCAGGGGTTTCCTGGCATGGCAGCTAGTACGACTGTTTACGAACAAACTCTGACATTCCCAGAAATGTGCCAATATTGATCTGAAGCCATGAAGCACATATAATAATGCCATGTTTCCACCTGAGATTTCCCTCAGTGTTTTACCCAAAGGGCTCAGACTTGTATGATTCTATCTCCACGGACCGGTACCTGTGTCTCACTGGGCCATGGCCTCGACGGTCCTACACTGACTTGGGGCCAAGGCCTGGCCACTGATACTTTTCAGCCTTTGTTTACATAATAATGGTTACTGTGAACATGGGTTAACACCTTTCTATGGTTAACATGTTCTCACAAAGCAACTGTCTTGATGACCCAGATGTTGTTAATTCTGCTCTTTGATTCTGCTCTCTTTGATTCTGTAGGTTGAGGTGAAAATTCAGCATTAGAGCTGTTACTGTAACTGTTAGTTACAGCAGATGACTTTACTTTCACAAAAAGTGGGTATGTCCAGGTCAGGAATCTAACACTGGGCCTGTGGGTTGTCCAGGTCAGGAATCTAACACTGGGCCTGTGGGTATGTCCAGGTCAGGAATCTAACACTGGGCCTGTGGGTATGTCCAGGTCAGGAATCTAACACTGGGCCTGTGGGTATGTCCAAGTCAGGAATCTAACACTGGGCCTGTGGGTATGTCCAGGTCAGGAATCTAACACTGGGCCTGTGGGTATGTCCAAGTCAGGAATCTAACACTGGGCCTGTGGGTATGTTCAGGTCAGGAATCTAACACTGGTCCTGTGGGTATGTCCAGGTCAGGAATCTAACACTGGGCCTGTGGGTATGTCAAGGTCAGGAATCTAACACTGGGCCTGTGGGTTGTCCAGGTCAGGAATCTAACACTGGGCCTGTGGGTATGTCCAGGTCAGGAATCTAACACTGGGCCTGTGGGTATGTCCAGGTCAGGAATCTAACACTGGGCCTTTGGGTATGTCCAGGTCAGGAATCTAACACTGGGCCTGTGGGTATGTCCAGGTCAGGAATCTAACACTGGGCCTGTGGGTATGTCCAAGTCAGGAATCTAACACTGGGCCTGTGGGTATGTCCAGGTCAGGAATCTAACACTGGTCCTGTGGGTATGTCCAGGTCAGGAATCTAACACTGGGCCTGTGGGTATGTCAAGGTCAGGAATCTAACACTGGGCCTGTGGGTATGTCCAAGTCAGGAATCTAACACTGGGCCTGTGGGTATGTCCAGGTCAGGAATCTAACACTGGGCCTGTGGGTATGTCCAGGTCAGGAATCTAACACTGGTCCTGTGGGTATGTCCAGGTCAGGAATCTAACACTGGGCCTGTGGGTATGTCCAGGTCAGGAATCTAACACTGGGCCTGTGGGTATGTCCAGGTCAGGAATCTAACACTGGGCCTGTGGGTATGTCCAAGTCAGGAATCTAACACTGGGCCTGTGGGTATGTCCAGGTCAGGAATCTAACACTGGGCCTGTGGGTATGTCCAGGTCAGGAATCTAACACTGGTCCTGTGGGTATGTCCAGGTCAGGAATCTAACACTGGGCCTGTGGGTATGTCAAGGTCAGGAATCTAACACTGGGCCTGTGGGTATGTCCAAGTCAGGAATCTAACACTGGGCCTGTGGGTATGTCCAGGTCAGGAATCTAACACTGGGCCTGTGGGTATGTCCAGGTCAGGAATCTAACACTGGGCCTGTGGGTATGTCCAAGTCAGGAATCTAACACTGGGCCTGTGGGTATGTCCAGGTCAGGAATCTAACACTGGGCCTGTGGGTATGTCCAGGTCAGGAATCTAACACTGGTCCTGTGGGTATGTCCAGGTCAGGAATCTAACACTGGGCCTGTGGGTATGTCAAGGTCAGGAATCTAACACTGGGCCTGTGGGTATGTCCAAGTCAGGAATCTAACACTGGGCCTGTGGGTATGTCCAGGTCAGGAATCTAACACTGGTCCTGTGGGTATGTCCAGGTCAGGAATCTAACACTGGGCCTGTGGGTATGTCAAGGTCAGGAATCTAACACTGGGCCTGTGGGTATGTCCAGGTCAGGAATCTAACACTGGTCCTGTGGGTATGTCAAGGTCAGGAATCTAACACTGGGCCTGTGGGTATGTCCAGGTCAGGAATCTAACACTGGGCCTGTGGGTTGTCCAGGTCAGGAATCTAACACTGGGCCTGTGGGTATGTCCAGGTCAGGATCTAACACTGGTCCTGTGGGTATGTCCAGGTTAGGATTCTAACACTGGGCCTGTGGGTATGTCCAGGTCAGGAATCTAACACTGGGCCTGTGGGTATGTCCAGGTCAGGATCTAACACTGGTCCTGTGGGTATGTCCAGGTTAGGAAACTAACACTGGGCCCGTGGGTATGTCCAGGTTAGGAATCTAACACTGGGCCTGTGGGTATGTCCAGGTTAGGATCTAACACTGGTCCTGTGGGTATGTCCAGGTTAGGATCTAACATTGGGCCTGTGGGTATGTCCAGGTTAGGAACCTACACTGGGCCTGTGGGTATGTCCAGGTTAGGAACCTACACTGGGCCTGTGGGTATGTCCAAGTCAGGAATCTAACACTGGGCCTGTGGGTATGTCCAGGTCAGGAATCTAACACTGGTCCTGTGGGTATGTCCAGGTCAGGAATCTAACACTGGGCCTGTGGGTATGTCAAGGTCAGGAATCTAACACTGGGCCTGTGGGTATGTCAAGGTCAGGAATCTAACACTGGGCCTGTGGGTATGTCCAGGTCAGGAATCTAACACTGGGCCTGTGGGTATGTCCAGGTCAGGAATCTAACACTGGTCCTGTGGATATGTCCAGGTCAGGAATCTAACACTGGGCCTGTGGGTTGTCCAGGTCAGGAATCTAACACTGGGCCTGTGGGTATGTCCAGGTCAGGATCTAACACTGGTCCTGTGGGTATGTCCAGGTTAGGATTCTAACACTGGGCCTGTGGGTATGTCCAGGTCAGGAATCTAACACTGGGCCTGTGGGTATGTCCAGGTCAGGATCTAACACTGGGCCTGTGGGTATGTCCAGGTTAGGATTCTAACACTGGTCCTGTGGGTATGTCCAGGTTAGGAAACTAACACTGGGCCTGTGGGTATGTCCAGGTTAGGAATCTAACACTGGGCCTGTGGGTATGTCCAGGTTAGGATCTAACACTGGTCCTGTGGGTATGTCCAGGTTAGGATCTAACATTGGGCCTGTGGGTATGTCCAGGTTAGGAACCTACACTGGGCCTGTGGGTATGTCCAGGTTAGGAATCTACACTGGGCCTGTGGGTATGTCCAGGTTAGGAACCTACACTGGGCCTGTGGGTATGTCCAGGTTAGGATCTAACACTGGGCCTGTGGGTATGTCCAGGTTAGGATCTAACATTGGGCCTGTGGGTATGTCCAGGTTAGGAACCTACACTGGGCCTGTGGGTATGTCCAGGTTAGGAATCTACACTGGGCCTGTGGGTATGTCCAGGTTAGGAACCTACACTGGGCCTGTGGGTATGTCCAGGTTAGGAACCTACACTGGGCCTGTGGGCAACTTCTATCTGGAGGAGCTCAGAGAATACAGCTCAAAGGCCAGGGATTGTTTTTGTGAGGAGGGGAGGGGTAGTAATTCTCTGAGTAATGGGGGTGATGGTAATTGGCTCAGACTGGAGCAGGGCGGGGCAGTGGTAATCCAATGAACAAGCCCACTGGGTATATTTATAGGGAAGAGAAAATCCTCTTTTGACAGAGTTAGATAGGAACAGGTAAGAACGGACAGTTATAGATGGCCTACAGTATAGGCATAGGAGGAACAAACATTGTCAACTCACACATCCACATCAAAATAACAAAAGTTCTCCGGCATACTGTTATTTTACCAACCTTTGTGATTATTGAAGCAATTCGGGATCGTCCCAACCCAAATATGTAAAAGGTTGTTCTACGAATGCATTTTATGTCCTTGTGACATTGTGTGTACATTTTGATAAAAACACTCAACAGTTGGGTTACATACTGCTGTAACTAAATTCAACTATGGTGAAAATTTCAATAGTAATGAAAATCCCAATTTTGGCATGTCCCACGTCATGTTTTTCTGACTTCTAGGAAGATTTTAACCCAATTAACCCCAACATTTCCCCAAGTAACTGAGAGTCTCCTCATTGAAAACATCTGAAGTTCTTCAAAGGTAAATTTTTTTATTTGAATGCTTTTCTTGTTTTTGTGAAAATGTTGCATGCTGAATGCTAGGCTTAATGCTATGCTAGCTATCAATACTCTTACACAAATGCTTGTGTAGCTATGGTTGAAAAGCATATTTTGAAAATCTGAGATGACAATGTTGTTAACAAAAGGCTAAGCTTGTGAGTGAATATATTTCTTTAATTTCATTTGCGATTTTCATGAATAGTTAACATTGCGTTATGGTAATGAGCTTGAGGATATGATTACGCTCCCGGATACGGGATTGCTCGACGCAAGAAGTTAACCAGCATGGCTACCACAGCATTCCGCAGCGATATGCCATCGCATCTGGTTTGTGCTTAGTGGGACTACCATTTGTTTTTCAACAGGATAATGACCCAACACACCTCCAGGCTGTGTAAAGGCTATTTAACCAAGAAGGAGAGTAATGGAGCGCTGCATCAGATGACCTGGCCTCCACAATCACCCGACCTCAACCCAATTGAGATGGTTTGCGATGAGTTGGACCACAGAGTGAAGGAAAAGCAGCCAACAAGTGCTCAGCATATGTGGGAACTCCTTCAATACTGTTGGAAAAGCATTTCAGGTGAAGCTGGTTGAGAGAATGCAAAGCGTGGCTACTTTGAAGAATCTAGAATCTAAGATATATTTTGATTTGTTTAACACTTTTTTGGTTACTACATGATTCCATATTCGTTATTTCATAGATTTGATGTCTTTACTATTATTCTACAATGTAGGAAATATTAACAATAAAGAAAACCCTTGAATGAGTAGTGGTATCCCCACCTTTGACTGGTACTGTATGTTTACACTTAGTGTAGAGACAAAACAAAGGCATGATGAGAGACCAGCCAGAGAGAGGATAAACATCTAGGAGCCAAGCTTCCTGGAAAAGAATGTGCAGGATGGAGAGAAAGAGACAAGGTGGGGGAGACAGAGAGAGGATAAACATCTAGGAGCCGAGCTTCCTGGAAAAGTATGTGCAGGATGGAGAGAAAGAGACAAGGTGGAGGAGACAGAGAGAGGATAAACATCTAGGAGCCAAGCTTCCTGGAAAAGAATGTGCAGGATGGAGAGAAAGAGACAAGGTGGAGGAGACAGAGGGGACAGAAGGGAAGGAGACAAGGTGGAGGAAAGGAATGAGAGAAGGGGTACAGAGGAGAAGGATGAGGGGACAGAATAAAACAAGTGAAGGGGACAGGAGCAGGGAGGAGATGGATAGAATGGAGTAGCAGAGAACGAAAGGGCCAGATGGAAAGGAGGAAAGAGGACAGAGACATTAAGGAGGGAAAGGGACAGAGACATTAAGGAGGGAAGGAGACAGAGACATTAAGGAGGGAAAGGGACAGAGAGGTGAAGGAGGGAAGAGGACAGAGAGAGGGGTGAAGGAGGAAAGAGGACAGAGACATTAAGGAGGGAAAGGGACAGAGAGGTGAAGGAGGGAATGGGGACAGAGACAGAGGGGTGAAGGAGGGAAGGAGACAGAGACATTAAGGAGGGAAGGAGACAGAGACATTAAGGAGGGAAAGGGACAGAGAGGTGAAGGAGGGAAGAGGACAGAGAGAGGAGTGAAGGAGGAAAGAGGACAGAGACAATAAGGAGGGAAAGGGACAGAGAGGTGAAGGAGGGAATGGGGACAGAGACAGAGGGGGGAAGGAGGGAAGGAGACAGAGAAAATTAAGGAGGGAAAGGGACAGAGAGGTGAAGGAGGGAAGGGGACAGAGAGAGGGTAAAGGAGGGAATGGGGACAGAGACAGGGTGAAGGAGGAAAGGAGGCAGAGACATTAAGGAGTGAAAGGGACAGAGAGGTGAAGGAGGGAAGGGGACAGAGAGAGGGTAAAGGAGGGAATGGGGACAGAGACAGGGTGAAGGAGGAAAGGAGGCAGAGACATTAAGGAGTGAAAGGGACAGAGAGGTGAAGGAGGGAAGGGGACAGAGACATTAAGGAGGGAAAGGGACAGAGGGGTGAAGGAGGGAAGGGGACAGAGACATTAAGGAGGGAAAGGGACAGAGAGGTGAAGGAGGGAAGGGGACAGAGAGAGGGTAAAGGAGGGAATGGGGACAGAGACAGGGTGAAGGAGGAAAGGAGGCAGAGACATTAAGGAGTGAAAGGGACAGAGAGGTGAAGGAGGGAAGGGGACAGAGACATTAAGGAGGGAAAGGGACAGAGGGGTGAAGGAGGGAAGGGGACAGAGAGGTGAAGGAGGGAAGGGGACAGAGACATTAAGGAGGGAAAGGGACAGAGGGGTGAAGAAGGGAAAGGGACAGAGGGGTGAAGGAGGGAAGGGGACAGAGACAGGGTGAAGGAGGAAAGGAGGCAGAGACAGAGAGGTGAAGGAGGGAAGGGGACAGAGACATTAAGGAGGGAAAGGGGCAGAGGGGTGAAGGAGGGATGGGGATAGAGACATTAAGGAGGGAAAGGGACAGAGGGGTGAAGGAGGGAAGGGGATAGAGACATTAAGGAGGGAAATGGACAGAGGGGTGAAGGAGGGAAGGGGATAGAGACATTAAGGAGGGAAATGGACAGAGAGGTGAAGGAGGGAAGGGTACAGAGGCATTAAGGAGGAAAGGGGACAGAGAGAGGATAAAGGAGGGAAGGGGACAGAGACATTAAGGAGGAAAGGAGACAGAGAGAGGGTAAAGGAGGGAATGGGGACAGAGACAGGGTGAAGGAGGGAAGGGGACAGAGACAGGGTAAAGGAGGGAATGGGGACAGAGACAGAGACAGGGTGAAGGAGGAAAGGAGGCAGAGACAGAGGTGAAGGAAGGAAGTGTTCAGGGGCAGCTGAACTTCCTATAAAAGGCCTGTACAGATGGCTGGGTTAGAATTAGGAGGACCTGCTTAGCTAAACCCATTTAAGGGTCTTTACTAGAACATACAGACTCAAAACCTTAATCAACTACCTCTTACTTTAATAGTCTTAAAAGAGAGAATAGTAATTTACTAGTGTGACCAATCAGACTTGTGTCCTCCACCATGATGCTTGAAACCAGTGTGAGACTTATTTTTTGCTTTACATAATAGACTAGTAACTGGTTCAGACAACTTCAGTTTTTGCTCAACAGATGAATATAGCACTCATTGTTACAACTAACAATCTTATACAGTGTCTGTATTGGGTCTATGATCCAGTCTTTCTCCTGGCTAGGTCATGTGGTAACCAAGCAAAGACAAATTCTCACTTGACGTCTCGTACCTAACTTGTACTTTCAAGTAAATCCTGCATTGATTTAAATTGGGTTTGAGTTACCTACACGTCTTTAAAGTTAGGATTTGGCTCTTATTGGGAAATTTAAATTCTAATGATAACAGGGCCTTGGCCGACACACAGACCAGACAAGAAGAGAGATGGTTTGGCAAAAGAGAATATGGAAATTAAAGTTAATTTGAGTGGAAAGCTCAGCCACCTTAAATCCTGAATTAACTGAATTAACCCAGTCGCCAAAGGTAGCAGTCTAATTCCACCCCCCTCCTTCCCTACTCCATCTATCTATCTACGTCACCCTTCAGAATGACAACAGTCCATCCCTAACACATCACTTCATACTCTCTCTACTGCTGACACAGCTAGGTCATGTCTCTTTGCTCTGCCTCCCTGTCTGTTCTTTCTCCCTGATATTGAAGGCTTTCGTTGATGCATGGTTCCTAGTGGTACACTGGGTAACACTTCAGTCATTGTAGAGATCTGATTGTGCTTGTTGGCACTACTTCAGAGAGCCTTCAACAATAACCGAGAGATCCCAGTACAGGCTAATACGATGGGGAACGCCAAGAGCAGTGCTATTTCCAAGGAGATCCTGGAGGACCTGAAGCTCAACACCAAGTTCACGGAGAACGAGTTGTGCCAGTGGTACGAGAACTTCCAGAAGCAGTGTCCCACCGGACGCATCTCGCCAGAGGAGTTCGAGATGATCTACGCGCGCTTCTTCCCCGATAGCGAAGCCAAGACCTACGCTCAGCATGTGTTCCGTTCATTCGACACCAACGAGGACGGCACTCTGGACTTCAAGGAATACATCATTGCACTGCACATGACCTCCAGTGGGAAGACGACGAGGAAGCTGGAGTGGGCCTTCTCACTGTTCGACGTGGACAAGAACGGATACATCACCAAGACAGAAGTGGAAGTCATCTGCCAGGTGAGAGATCCAGGAAGGATTAGAACCTTGAACTATTAAGGGGCAAGAGAAGATATCCAAACCTGAACCACTGGGTAGGAGAACCTTCTTACAACAACAATCAATGATGGTGATGATCATTTTGAAGATGGGACAAGGGGAAATTGTGGATATAGGCATACAAAGGTTTTTCTACCATTTACAGTTTGTGGCATGGGAATAGTGGGTCACATCCAAACTGACAAAAGAAAACAAGCCATACAATTTTGTGAGGCTTTTTTTAGGAGAACAAATGATGGACTTCTGGGAATATAGCTTTTCTTAAATGTAGGTCCTGTCTATATATTGAATATCATCAGTAGTCCTTCTGAAGTCCTTCTGTGGTCCTTCTGTGGTCCTTCTGTAGCCCAGTTGGTAGAGCATGGCGCTTGTAACACCAGGGTAGTGGGTTCGATCCCCGGGACCACCCATACGTAGAATGTATGCACACATGACTGTAAGTCGCTTTGGATAAAAGCGTCTGCTAAATGGCATATATTATTATTAAGTCAGTCTGTGGTCAAAAGTGACCTTATTTTCCTCGGTATGTAGGTTCCACTGGAGGTTGCTGAGGGGAGGACAGCTCATAATAATTCAATCAAACTTTGATTGTCACATGCGCCGAATACAACAGGTGAAAGGCTGTGAAAGGCTTACTTACAAGCCCTTGATCAACAATGCAGTTCAAGAAAGAGTTAAGAAAATATTTACCAAATAAATTGATAAAAAGTAACACAATAAAATAACAATAACGAGGCTATATACAGGGGGTACCGGTACAGAGTCAATGTGCAGGGTACAGGTTAGTCGAGGTCATCTGTACATGTAGGTGGGGGTGGCTGGAAATGAGTTAATGGTATGGCACCATCAACATGGAAACCATCATGTGTTTGATGTATTTGATACCATTCCATCCAGTCCGTTCCAGCCATTACAACGAGCCCGTCCTCCCCAATTAAGGTGCCGCCAACTTCCTGCGTCTCAGTCCTAATCATCAAATAGCTAATGTAGAGCTCTTGCCCATTTCAGCCACCCAATCCTTCCTGATAATCCACAAGATTAATGATTTAGCACCCAGAAAATGTAGGCTACTGTACTTACTGTGGTCCCCATGCTTCTGTGCTTATTCAGGGCCTAAAGTATGTAGTATGTAGATAATCAACTAACTAAGTAACACACATCACTAATTATGGCTGCGTTTAGACAGGCAGCCCAATTCTGATATTTTTCCACTAATTGGTCTGTTGACCAATCAGATCAGCTCTGAAAAAGATCTGCTGTGAAAAGATCTGATGTGATTGGTCAAAAGACCAATTAGTGTAAAAAAGGTTATAATTGGGCTGCCTGTGTGAACACAGCCCATGTTGTCTAGAACAGGGTTCTTGAGAGTAAACTATTTTTTTAAAAATCAACTGCATACAGGGGGTTAAGTTGAGAAACCCTGTTCTAGACAACATGGGCTGTGTTCACACAAGTGATGTGATGCCGAGCTGGAGTGAAATCCAGCATTCCTAGTGGGTGCCCTGGCCCAAGATCAATGTTGAGCAACACTGGCCAAGACCAAGTGTCATTTCTATCAGCCTTTTTCTATCCCAGCTGCAACCTTTAGGGCAGAGTCAACCAACGTAACACATGGAGACTATAGTTTTTAGAGGTGTCTGGTTGAGGTTGATATTGTGATGGCATCTCTTTCGGTGTTGATACATATATTAGCTCAGAAATGTGAACATGGGTGTTGTGGGGGAAAATAGGTGGTTAAATAGCCGGTCGCTGTGAAAAAGTAACACCTCAATGCATTTTCCCCAAACGGTGGACAAACTGTGGTGCAAAAAAAAATGTGTTTACTTGCGTTTACATCCCACTACACTACTGTAGATAGATACTTAGACGTGTAGGAGTGGCTGTGAGAACTGTGCAGGACGTTTCTTAATTAACAATAATCTTAATCATCAAATCTGTCCAGGATGTGGGTTTAGACTGAGATACAGGGACCGGGCAGGCCAGGCTGTGGGTTTAGACTGAGAGACAGGGACCGGGCAGGCCAGGCTGTGGGTTTAGACTGAGAGACAGGCCGGGCTGTGGGTTTAGACTGAGAGACAGGCCGGGCTGTGGGTTTAGACTGAGAGACAGGGACCGGGCAGGCCAAGCTGTGGGTTTAGACTGAGAGACAGGGACCGGGCAGGCCAGGCTGTGGGTTTAGACTGAGAGACAGGGACCGGGCAGGCCAGGCTGTGGGTTTAGACTGAGAGACAGGGACCGGGCAGGCCAGGCTGTGGGTTTAGACTGAGAGACAGGGACCGGGCAGGCCAGGCTGTGGGTTTAGTCTGAGAGACAGGGACCGGGCAGGCCAGGCTGTGGGTTTAGACTGAGAGACAGGCCGGGCTGTGGGTTTAGACTGAGAGACAGGCCGGGCTGTGGGTTTAGACTGAGAGACAGGGACCGGGCAGGCCAAGCTGTGGGTTTAGACTGAGAGACAGGGACCGGGCAGGCCAGGCTGTGGGTTTAGACTGAGAGACAGGGACCGGGCAGGCCAGGCTGTGGGTTTAGACTGAGAGACAGGCCAGGCTGTGGGTTTAGACTGAGAGACAGGGACCGGGCAGGCCAGGCTGTGGGTTTAGACTGAGAGACAGGGACCGGGCAGGCCAGGCTGTGGGTTTAGTCTGAGAGACAGGGACCGGGCAGGCCAGGCTGTGGGTTTAGACTGAGAGACAGGCCGGGCTGTGGGTTTAGACTGAGAGTCAGGGACCGGGCAGTCCAGGCTGTGGGTTTAGTCTGAGAGACAGGGACCGGGCAGGCCAGGCTGTGGGTTTAGACTGAGAGACAGGCCGGGCTGTGGGTTTAGACTGAGAGACAGGCCGGGCTGTGGGTTTAGACTGAGAGACAGGGACCGGGCAGGCCAGGCTGTGGGTTTAGACTGAGAGACAGGGACCGGGCAGGCCAGGCTGTGGGTTTAGACTGAGAGACAGGGACCGGGCAGGCCAGGCTGTGGGTTTAGACTGAGAGACAGGCCAGGCTGTGGGTTTAGACTGAGAGACAGGGACCGGGCAGGCCAGGCTGTGGGTTTAGACTGAGAGACAGGGACCGGGCAGGCCAGGCTGTGGGTTTAGACTGAGAGACAGGGACTGGGCAGGCCAGGCTGTGGGTTTAGACTGAGAGACAGGGACTGGGCAGGCCAGGCTGTGGGTTTAGACTGAGAGACAGGGACCGGGCAGGCCAGGCTGTGGGTTTAGACTGAGAGACAGGGACTGGGCAGGCCAGGCTGTGGGTTTAGACTGAGAGACAGGGACCAGGCAGGCCAGGCTGTGGGTTTAGACTGAGTGACAGGCCAGGCTGTGGGTTTAGACTGAGAAACAGGCCAGGCTGTGGGTTTAGACTGAGAGACAGGGACTGGGCAGGCCAGGCTGTGGGTTTAGACTGAGAGACAGGGACCGGGCAGGCCAGGTTGTGGGTTTAGACTGAGATACAGGGAACGGGCAGGCCGGGCTGTGGGTTTAGACTGAGAGACAGGCCAGGCTGTGGGTTTAGACTGAGAGACAGGGACCGGGCAGGCCAGGCTGTGGGTTTAGACTGAGAGACAGGGACCGGGCAGGCCAGGCTGTGGGTTCAGTCTGAGAGACAGGTACCGGGCAGGCCAGGCTGTGGGTTTAGACTGAGAGACAGGGACCGGGCAGGCCAGGCTATGGGTTTAGACTGAGAGACAGGGACAGGGCAGGCCAGGCTGTGGGTTTAGACTGAGAGACAGGCCAGGCTGTGGGTTTAGACTGAGAGACAGGGACTGGGCAGGCCAGTCTGTGGGTTTAGACTGAGAGACAGGGACCGGGCAGGCCAGGCTGTGGGTTTAGACTGAGAGACAGGCCAGGCTGTGGGTTTAGACTGAGAGACAGGGACGGGGCAGGCCAGGCTGTGGGTTTATACTGAGAGACAGGGACCGGGCAGGCCAGGCTGTGGGTTTAGACTGAGAGACAGGGACCGGGCCGGCCGGGCTGTGGGTTTAGACTGAGAGACAGGGACCGGGCAGGCCAGGCTGTGGGTTTAGACTGAGAGACAGGGACCGGGCCGGCCGGGCTGTGGGTTTAGACTGAGAGACAGGGACCGGGCAGGCCAGGCTGTGGGTTTAGACTGAGAGACAGGGACCGGGCAGGCCAGGCTGTGGGTTTAGACTGAGAGACAGGGACCGGGCAGGCCAGGCTGTGGGTTTAGACTGAGAGACAGGGACCGGGCAGGCCAGGCTGTGGGTTTAGACTGAGAGACAGGGACTGGGCAGGCCAGGCTGTGGGTTTAGACTGAGAGACAGGGACTGGGCAGGCCAAGCTGTGGGTTTAGACTGAGAGACAGGGACCGGGCAGGCCAGGCTGTGGGTTTAGACTGAGAGACAGGGACTGGGCAGGCCAGGCTGTGGGTTTAGACTGAGAGACAGGGACCAGGCAGGCCAGGCTGTGGGTTTAGACTGAGTGACAGGCCAGGCTGTGGGTTTAGACTGAGAAACAGGCCAGGCTGTGGGTTTAGACTGAGAGACAGGGACTGGGCAGGCCAGGCTGTGGGTTTAGACTGAGAAACAGGGACCGGGCAGGCCAGGTTGTGGGTTTAGACTGAGATACAGGGAACGGGCAGGCCGGGCTGTGGGTTTAGTCTGAGAGACAGGGACCGGGCAGGCCAGGCTGTGGGTTTAGACTGAGAGACAGGCCAGGCTGTGGGTTTAGACTGAGAGACAGGGACCGGGCAGGCCAGGCTGTGGGTTTAGACTGAGAGACAGGGACCGGGCAGGCCAGGCTGTGGGTTCAGTCTGAGAGACAGGGACCGGGCAGGCCAGGCTGTGGGTTTAGACTGAGAGACAGGGACCGGGCAGGCCAGGCTATGGGTGTAGACTGAGAGACAGGGACAGGGCAGGCCAGGCTGTGGGTTTAGACTGAGAGACAGGCCAGGCTGTGGCTTTAGACTGAGAGACAGGGACTGGGCAGGCCAGTCTGTGGGTTTAGACTGAGAGACAGGGACCGGGCAGGCCAGGCTGTGGGTTTAGACTGAGAGACAGGCCAGGCTGTGGGTTTAGACTGAGAGACAGGGACGGGGCAGGCCAGGCTGTGGATTTATACTGAGAGACAGGGACCGGGCAGGCCAGGCTGTGGGTTTAGACTGAGAGACAGGGACCGGGCCGGCCGGGCTGTGGGTTTAGACTGAGAGACAGGGACCGGGCAGGCCAGGCTGTGGGTTCAGTCTGAGAGACAGGGACCGGGCAGGCCAGGCTGTGGGTTTAGACTGAGAGACAGGGACCGGGCAGGCCAGGCTGTGGGTTTAGACTGAGAGACAGGGACCGGGACGGCCGGGCTGTGGGTTTAGACTGAGAGACAGGGACCGGGCAGGCCAGGCTGTGGGTTTAGACTGAGAGACAGGGACCGGGCAGGCCAGGCTGTGGGTTTAGACTGAGAGACAGGGACCGGGCAGGCCAGGCTGTGGGTTTAGACTGAGAGACAGGGACCGGGCAGGCCAGGCTGTGGGTTTAGACTGAGAGACAGGGACTGGGCAGGCCAGGCTGTGGGTTTAGACTGAGAGACAGGGACTGGGCAGGCCAGGCTGTGGGTTTAGACTGAGAGACAGGGACCGGGCAGGCCAGGCTGTGGGTTTAGACTGAGAGACAGGGACTGGGCAGGCCAGGCTGTGGGTTTAGACTGAGAGACAGGGACCAGGCAGGCAGGCTGTGGGTTTAGACTGAGTGACAGGCCAGGCTGTGGGTTTAGACTGAGAAACAGGCCAGGCTGTGGGTTTAGACTGAGAGACAGGGACTGGGCAGGCCAGGCTGTGGGTTTAGACTGAGAGACAGGGACCAGGCAGGCAGGCTGTGGGTTTAGACTGAGTGACAGGCCAGGCTGTGGGTTTAGACTGAGAAACAGGGACCAGGCAGGCAGGCTGTGGGTTTAGACTGAGAAACAGGCCAGGCTGTGGGTTTAGACTGAGAGACAGGGACTGGGCAGGCCAGGCTGTGGGTTTAGACTGAGAGACAGGGACCGGGCAGGCCAGGTTGTGGGTTTAGACTGAGATACAGGGAACGGGCAGGCCAGGCTGTGGGTTTAGACTGAGAGACAGGCCAGGCTGTGGGTTTAGACTGAGAGACAGGGACGGGGCAGGCCAGGCTGTGGGTTTATACTGAGAGACAGGGACCGGGCAGGCCAGGCTGTGGGTTTAGACTGAGAGACAGGGACCGGGCCGGCCGGGCTGTGGGTTTAGACTGAGAGACAGGGACCGGGCAGGCCAGGCTGTGGGTTCAGTCTGAGAGACAGGGACCGGGCAGGCCAGGCTGTGGGTTTAGACTGAGAGACAGGGACCGGGCAGGCCAGGCTGTGGGTTTAGACTGAGAGACAGGGACCGGGACCGGGACGGCCGGGCTGTGGGTTTAGACTGAGAGACAGGGACCGGGCAGGCCAGGCTGTGGGTTTAGACTGAGAGACAGGGACCGGGCAGGCCAGGCTGTGGGTTTAGACTGAGAGACAGGGACCGGGCAGGCCAGGCTGTGGGTTTAGACTGAGAGACAGGGACCGGGCAGGCCAGGCTGTGGGTTTAGACTGAGAGACAGGGACTGGGCAGGCCAGGCTGTGGGTTTAGACTGAGAGACAGGGACCGGGCAGGCCAGGCTGTGGGTTTAGACTGAGAGACAGGGACTGGGCAGGCCAGGCTGTGGGTTTAGACTGAGAGACAGGGACCAGGCAGGCAGGCTGTGGGTTTAGACTGAGTGACAGGCCAGGCTGTGGGTTTAGACTGAGAAACAGGCCAGGCTGTGGGTTTAGACTGAGAGACAGGGACTGGGCAGGCCAGGCTGTGGGTTTAGACTGAGAGACAGGGACCAGGCAGGCAGGCTGTGGGTTTAGACTGAGTGACAGGCCAGGCTGTGGGTTTAGACTGAGAAACAGGCCAGGCTGTGGGTTTAGACTGAGAGACAGGGACTGGGCAGGCCAGGCTGTGGGTTTAGACTGAGAGACAGGGACCGGGCAGGCCAGGTTGTGGGTTTAGACTGAGATACAGGGAACGGGCAGGCCGGGCTGTGGGTTTAGTCTGAGAGACAGGGACCGGGCAGGCCAGGCTGTGGGTTTAGACTGAGAGACAGGCCAGGCTGTGGGTTTAGACTGAGAGACAGGGACCGGGCAGGCCAGGCTGTGGGTTTAGACTGAGAGACAGGGACCGGGCAGGCCAGGCTGTGGGTTTAGACTGAGAGACAGGGACCGGGCAGGCCGGGCTGTGGGTTTAGACTGAGAGACAGGGACCGGGCAGGCCGGGCTGTGGGTTTAGACTGAGAGACAGGGACCGGGCAGGCCGGGCTGTGGGTTTAGACTGAGAGACAGGGACCGGGCAGGCCAGGCAGTGGGTTTAGACTAAGAGACAGGGACCGGGCAGGCCAGGCTCATGGGCAAAGTGGGAGAGATGTGGAGGTAAATAGTGTCCAGTACCTTTGCCCTGAGATGAGCCTGTCTCTGTCTGTCTGAAACTGGCTTTACTATATAGGCTGTACTGAATAGCCTGCCAAACCAACCCCTGTCTGGTAAAAGTTGTCTTTAGTCACAGATCTAGGATCATTTCACCCAATCCAAATCTAGGTTTAGGCCTAGGGGGTAAAACACTAAATTAACTTTAGGAAATACTCAGCCTAAACCAAACAGGTCAGAGGAGGGAGGGAGGGAGGGAGGGAGGGAGGGAGGGAGGGAGGGAGGGAGGGAGGGAGGGAGGGAGGGAGGGAGGGAGGGAGGGGGAAAAGGAGGAGGACATCTCAGTGTTTGGCCTTATGGCCTGGGTCTTGGAGATAATCCACGTTAATCTGGGTGTTTTAAGTGTGAGAGATGAGTGGTTCCTGTCTCTATGTGGGTCACAGCTTTAAGGCCTGACTCTAAAGTTACACTCAGATGGCCCCTGAGTGACTATTAACTTTATAGAGAATCATTTACATCATAGTTCTAGAATCTGTTATTACAGTGGATTTATTTTATTTTGATTGTAATTGCATAATCACCTAATTTTGAAATAGCACTTGATTGGCCAAATAGCCCATGATATGTGTGTAATACATACTGCAGGTCATTCCTTTATGCAGGTGTCATCACCTGCCCTACAAACCAAAAGAGCAGTAACTGCATGCTTTATCACCTGCACAAATATCCTGCCTCCACTGTGTTGTGTTTTTGAGAAAATGGGGGGGTCATATTTGCAGTAACTGGAAAAAGTTACTGTGAAACCAAGGACAGAAATCAGTAACAACAATCACTCAAGTCATTTACTGCCTTTTACCTTGGCTTCACTGAGGTTTGGGCTGTGGTTACTACTACAGTATATGACACTGTATGACACATAGAAATACACTACATAGACTACAAAAGTATGTGGACACGTGCACAACTCCAGCTGACGTTTGGCATTGCGCATGGTGATCTTAGGCTGGTTTGTGGCTGCTCGGCCATGGGAACCCATTTCATGAAGCTTCCGACAAACGTTAGTGAGTGAACTTGTTAGTGAGTGTTGCAACTGAGGGCAGAATATTTTTTACGTGCTATGTGCTTCAGCACTAGGCGGTCCCGTTCTGTGAGCTTGTGTGACTGAGCCCCTGTTGCTGCTAGACGTTTCCACTTACAGCACTTACAGTTGACCGGGTCAGCTCTACAGGGCAGAAATTTCACGAACTGACCTGTTGGAAAGGTGGTATCCTATGACGGTGCCATGGTGAAAGTTACTGTTTGTCTATAGAGATTGCATGGCTCTGTGCTCAATTTTATACACCTGTCAGCAACGGGAGTGGCTGAAATAGCCGAATCCACTAATTTGAAGGGATGTCCATATCCTTTTGGCCATGTAGTGTAAATCTATGAACACAAGTTTGTGTAAAAAAATTAATTGTCATGGAAACGTATTCCATACCAAGCAAGAAGGCTGAATTAATGTAGATTAAATCTTTATATAATGTGGCCAATTGATGTAGTTCCAAAGATAATGTAAGTGAAAGTGAATATTAGAAAAGACAAGACAAGCTAACTGGTAAACAATGACACACAGGAGTGGTCAAATGGGTTCCTCTAGTGGTCAAATGGGTTTCTCTAGTGGTCAAATGGGTTCCTCTAGCGGTCAAATGGGTTCCTCTAGCGGTCAAATGGGTTCCTCTAGTGGTCAGATGGGTTACTCTAGTGGTCAAATGGGTTACTCTAGTGGTCAGATGGGTTCCTCTAGTGGTCAGATGGGTTCCTCTAGTGGTCAGATGGTTTCCTCTAGTGGTCAGATGGGTTACTCTAGTGGTCAGATGGGTTACTCTAGTTGTCAAATGGGTTCCTCTAGTGGTCAAATGGGTTCCTCTAGCAGTCAAATGGGTTCCTCTAGTGGTCAGATGGGTTACTCTAGTGGTCAGATGGGTTCCTCTAGTGGTCAAATGGGTTCCTCTAGTGGTCAAATGGGTTCCTCTAGTGGTCAGATGGTTTCCTCTAGTGGTCAAATGGGTTACTCTAGTGGTCAGATGGGTTCCTCTAGTGGTCAAATGGGTTACTCTAGTGGTCAGATGGGTTCCTCTAGTGGTCAGATGGGTTCCTCTAGTGGTCAGATGGGTTACTCTAGTGGTCAAATGGGTTCCTCTAGTGGTCAGATGGGTTCCTCTAGTGGTCAAATGGGTTCCTCTAGTGGTCAAATGGGTTCCTCTAGTGGTCAGATGGGTTCCTCTAGTGGTCAGATGGTTTCCTCTAGTGGTCAGATGGGTTAGTCTAGTGGTCAAATGGGTTACTCTAGTGGTCAGATGGGTTCCTCTAGTGGTCAGATGATTTCCTCTAGTGGTCAGATGGGTTCCTCTAGTGGTCAGATGGATTACTCTAGTGGTCAAATGGGTTACTCTAGTGGTCAAATGGGTTCCTCTAGTGGTCAGATGGGTTCCTCTAGTGGTCAGATGATTTCCTCTAGTGGTCAGATGGTTTCCTCTAGTGGTCAGATGGGTTACTCTAGTGGTCAAATGGGTTCCTCTAGTGGTCAGATGGGTTACTCTAGTGGTCAAATGGGTTCCTCTAGTGGTCAGATGGGTTCCCTTCAGACGAGCTGTAAAAAACATGTATTGGGCATTGCAAGGCACCAACCAATGTTGGCACACAGACTCATGTTAAGGCTATGATGGGAGGCTGCAGGCACCAACTAAATGATACTGTAACTACATGTAAGTGGTTGTCAGCAGAGCATATGTCATATACAGTATTCTGAACTTGTAGATACAGTACCAGTCAAAGGTTGGGACACATATGCCAAGAGTGTGCAAAGCTGTCATCAAGGCGAAGGGTGGCTACTTTGAATAATCTAAAATATATTTAGATTTGTTTAACACTTTCTTGATTACTTCATAATTCCATGTGTTATTTCATAGTTTTGATCTCTTCACTATTATTCTACAATAATAAAGAAAAACCCTGGAATGAGTAGGTGTGTCCAAATGTTTGATTAGTACTGTATATGGCATATATATATATATATATATATATCATGTAAAAGAAGTCTATGCAATCTTACTTGATCTGTTCCCGTACCATCTCTCTCTCTCTCTTTCTCTCTCTCTCCCCCCCTACCCCCTCTTTCTTCTCCCTCTCTCTTTCTCTCCCCTTCCCCCTACCCCCTCTTTCTTCTCCCTCCCTCTCTCTTTCTCTCTCCCTCCCCCTAACCCCTCTTTCTTCTCCCTCTCTCTTTCTCTCTCCCTCCCCCTACCCCCTCTTTCTTCTCCCTCTCTCTTTCTCTCTCCCCCTCTACCACCTCTTTCTTCTCTCTCTCTCTTTCTCTCTCTTTCTCTCTCTCTCTCACTCTCACTCTCAGGCCATCTTTAACCTAATCCCCAAGGAAGATCTACCCAAGTTACCAGCCGACGAGAATACACCAGAGAAGAGAGCCAACAAACTGTGGGGATTTTTTGAGAAATCAGACAACGGTAAGAGATAAACACACAAACGCAAGCGCGCGCGCCAAACCCTCCCCTACCCCGGCCAAACCCTCCCCTACCCCGGCCAAACCCTCCCCTACCCCAGCCAAACCCTCCCCTACCCCGGCCAAACCCTCCCCTACCCCGGCCAAACCCTCCCCTACCCCGGCCAAACCCTCCCCTACCCCGGCCAAACCCTCCCCTACCCCAGCCAAACCCTCCCCTACCCCGGCCAAACCCTCCCCTACCCCGGCCAAACCCGGACAACGCTGGGCCACTTGTGCGCTGCCGTATGGGACTCCCAATCATGACTGGATGTGATACAGCCTGGATTCGAACCAGGGACTGTAGTGAACCAGGGACTGCTGTGCCACTCAGGAGTCAAACACAAATTATTTTACAACTTCTCTCTGTCTCTGTCTTTCTCTCTGAGTGTCTCCCTTTTTTATTGATTTATTTCTCTCTCTGTCTCCCTCTCAGACCGGTTGGCAGAGGGAGAGTTCATCAAGGGGGTGACTGAGAACGAAAACGCCATGCGTCTCATCCACTACGAACCCATCACTGACTAGTCATCCCTTCTTCCCCTCTTTCTCCTTCACACACTATTTCTTCCTCTCCTCCTCTTTGTCATTGTATTCTAATGTTCTGTCTTTCTCTTCTGTGTAAATACTCTTGTATGGCGGTGTCTTAATTGTCTTCACTGTACCTTCTAAGAAAGTAGGGGTTTATGTTGGTTATAGTATACATGTCTGTCTGTGCATGTATGTCTATTGGATTGAGGCTGTTTTATGAAGGTAGGTGTGATAAATATGAAGGTAGATGGCCACTATTGTAATTAGTGTTTGATGCAATATAAACACGACAGAAAATTTTGAGGCACAAGTATATTTATTTGTTTGTATATCGATACAATATCCCTGCTAAATGCTGTTTTCCTATCAGATTGAAGTTACAATAGCTTTTTGGTACTGTGAGATGATTGTGAAAAAGTAATGGTGGTCTAGTGTTTTGCAGTGTCCTGAATACTCATGGACTGGATCATTTGGTAACCATTGCTCAGTCTATACATTTCATTATTCTAAGAAGCTCTAAATGGTGTTTCTGTAGATGGAAAACTTGAAATGTGCAAATGTGATAAATGGTAACAGTTTGGACACAGGTATTTGGGAAAAGAAATTGAAAATCTGTAGAATAACAAACCTGTTTCTCCATTAGGAATTTGCATGGTTGTGATGGTGGCTTTTAGATTTGATCCTGCAATTGTCTTTTTGTTTTAATCAGAGTTATACGCTGCATATGGTGGATTAAAGCTTTTCTCATAAATTCTGTGTATTGCAAATAATTGTGTGTGTGTGTGTGTGTGTGTGTGTGTGTGTGTGTGTGTGTGTGTGTGTGTGTGTGTGTGTGTGTGTGTGTGTGTGTGTGTGTGTGTGTGTGTGTGTGTGTGTGTGTGTGTGTGTGTGTGTGTGTGTGTGTGTGTGTCCGTGATGTCCCACAAATTAGTCTGTGATCTAAAAAAGGTCTGTTTTCAGTAAGAATAGTAGGGTTTCTATACGGTTCCTATTGTCCAAACAGTGACTTCATGTATTCAAATATGTGATTCACAAAGGACAAGGGTCTTATGTTTTTGATCATATTTACACATGGTCAGATAATCCCGGATTTTCTGACACCATGAAAATATGTGCTGTGTGTGTATTATAATGTATTATGCATGCCTGCGCGTGCAAAGTTGTGTCCATGTTCCTATGTTTATTTCCAAGGCCATTTCTTGTCCCCCACATCCTCCTCCCTCCACCCTTCCCTCCTCAGTCGTTCCCTCCTCTCTGTCCAACTCGGGATTACTGTCATAATCTGCTGTCCAACATCAGAAAGCAGACAGAAGAAAATTCTCTGTAATCTTTGCATCCCTATCTCTCGTTCCATCTCTCTCTTATTTGTCTCTGTCTGGCTGCAGGGGAATTATCTGCCTTGTGTCCTCTTATGCTTGTGTATTGATTAACTAATAGCTCATTTACAGTGTTTTACATACACATCACAGACAAACTGAATTGGTCCACTCACACTGACAGCGTCGTGAAGAAGGCGCAGCAGCGCCTATTCAACCTCAGGAGGCTGAAAAAATTCGGCTTGTCACCAAAAGCACTCACAAACTTCTACAGATGCACAATCGAGAGCATCCTGGCGGGCTGTATCACCGCCTGGTACGGCAACTGCTCCGCCCTCAACCGTAAGGCTCTCCAGAGGGTAGTGAGGACTGCACAACGCATCACCGGGGGCAAACTACCTGCCCTCCAGGACACCTACACCACCCGTTGTTACAGAAAGGCCATAAAGATCATCAAGGACATCAACCACCCGAACCACTGCCTGTTCACCCCGCTATCATCCAGAAGGCGAGGTCAGTACAGGTGCATCAAAGCTGGGACCGAGAGACTGAAAAACAGCTTCTATCTCAAGGCCATCAGACTGTTAAATAGCCACCACTAACATTGAGTGGCTGCTGCCAACACACTGTCATTGACACTGACCCAACTCCAGCCATTTTAATAATGGGAATTGATGGAAATGATGTAAATATATATATATATATATATATATATATCACTAGCCACTTTAAACAATGCTACCTTATATAATGTTACTTACCCTACATTATTCATCTCATATGCATATGTATATACTGTACTCTACAACATCGACTGCATCCTTATGTAACACATGTATCACTAGCCACTTTAACTATGCCACTTTGTTTACTTTGTCTACACACTCATCTCATATGTATATACTGTACTCGATACCATCTACTGTATGCTGCTCTGTACCATCACTCATTCATATATCCTTATGTACATGTTCCTTATCCCCTTACACTGTGTATAAGACAGTAGTTTTTTTTTGGAATTGTTAGTTAGATTACTTGTTGGTTATCACTGCATTGTCGGAACTAGAAGCACAAGCATTTCGCTACACTCGCATTAACATCTGCTAACCATGTGTATGTGACAAATAAAATTTGATTTGATTTGATTTGACACACATAGTGGTGTTCAGCCCCTAATATTGAGTCGACAAGGTTTTGAAAGTGCTCCACATTGATGCTGGCTCATGTTGACTCGAATGCCTCCCACAGTTGTGTCAAGTTGGCTGGATGTCCTTTGGGTGGTGGACCAACCCCAGCAGTTCTTGATATAAACCGGTTAATCTGGCACCTACTACCAACCCCAGTTCAAAGGCACTTAAATCTTTTGTCTTGCCCATTCACCCTCTGAATGGCACACTTAACCAATCCATGTCTCAAGGCTTAAAAAATATTATTTAACTTGTCTCTGCCCCTTCATCTACAGTAGAGCTACAACAGAGAGATAGAGAAATACAGAGACATCTACAGTAGAGCTACCACAGAGAGATAGAGAAATACAGAGATGTCTACAGTAGAGCTACCACAGAGAGATAGAGAAATACAGAGATGTCTACAGTAGAGCTACCACAGAGAGATAGAGAAATACAGAGATATCTACAGTAGAGCTACAGCAGAAATACAGATATATCTACAGTAGAGCTACCACAGAGAGATAGAGAAATACAGAGATGTCTACAGTAGAGCTACCACAGAGAGATAGAGAAATACAGAGATATCTACAGTAGAGCTACCACAGAGAGATAGAGAAATACAGAGATATCTACAGTAGAGCTACCACAGAGAGATAGAGAAATACAGAGATATCTACAGTAGAGCTACAGCAGAAATACAGATATATCTACAGTAGAGATACCACAGAGAGATAGAGAAATACAGAGATGTCTACAGTAGAGCTACCACAGAGATAGAGAAATACAGAGATATCTACAGTAGAGCTACCACAGAGAGATAGAGAAATAGAGAGATATCTACAGTAGAGCTACCACAGAGAGATAGAGAAATACATAGATATCTACAGTAGAGCTACAGCAGAAATACAGATATATCTACAGTAGAGCTACCACAGAGAGATAGAGAAATACAGCGAGATCTGCAGTAGAGCTACAACAGAGAGATAGAGAAATACAGAGATATCTACAGTAGAGCTACCACAGAGAGATAGAGAAATACAGAGATATCTACAGTAGAGCTACCACAGAGAGATAGAGAAATACAGAGCAGTATACAGTAGAGCTACCACAGAGAGATAGAGAAATACAGAGATATCTACAGTAGAGCTACCACAGAGAGATAGAGAAATACAGAGCAGTATACAGTAGAGCTACCACAGAGAGATGGAGAAATACAGAGATGTCTACAGTAGAGCTACCACAGAGAGATAGAGAAATACAGAGATGTCTACAGTAGAGCTACCACAGAGAGATAGAGAAATACAGAGATATCTACAGTAGAGCTACCACAGAGAGATAGAGAAATACAGAGATATCTACAGTAGAGCTACCACAGAGAGATAGAGAAATACATAGATATCTACAGTAGAGCTACAGCAGAAATACAGATATATCTACAGTAGAGCTACCACAGAGAGATAGAGAAATACAGAGCAGTATACAGTAGAGCTACCACAGAGAGATGGAGAAATACAGAGATATCTACAGTAGAGCTACAACAGAGAGATAGAGAAATACAGAGATATCTACAGTAGAGCTACCACAGAGAGATAGAGAAATACAGAGCAGTATACAGTAGAGCTACCACAGAGAGATGGAGAAATACAGAGATATCTACAGTAGAGCTACCACAGAGAGATAAATACAGAGCAGTATACAGTAGAGCTACCACAGAGAGATGGAGAAATACAGAGATATCTACAGTAGAGCTACCACAGAGAGATAGAGAAATACATAGCAGTATACAGTAGAGCTACCACAGAGAGATAGAGAAATACAGAGATATCTACAGTAGAGCTACCACAGAGAGATAGAGAAATACAGAGATATCTACAGTAGAGCTACCATAGAGAGATAGAGAAATACAGAGATATCTACAGTAGAGCTACAGCAGAAATACAGAGATATCTACAGTAGAGCTACCATAGAGAGATAGAGAAATACAGAGATATCTACAGTAGAGCTACAGCAGAAATACAGAGATATCTACAGTAGAGCTACCACAGAGAGATAGAGAAATACAGCGAGATCTTCAGTAGAGCTACAACAGAGAGATAGAGAAATACAGAGATATCTACAGTAGAGCTACCACAGAGAGATAGAGAAATACAGAGATGTCTACAGTAGAGCTACCACGGAGAGATAGAGAAATACAGAGACATCTACAGTAGAGCTACCACAGAGAGATAGAGAAATAGAGAGATATCTACAGTAGAGCTACCACAGAGAGATAGAGAAATACATAGATATCTACAGTAGAGCTACAGCAGAAATACAGATATATCTACAGTAGAGCTACCACAGAGAGATAGAGAAATACAGCGAGATCTGCAGTAGAGCTACAACAGAGAGATAGAGAAATACAGAGATATCTACAGTAGAGCTACCACAGAGAGATAGAGAAATACAGAGATGTCTACAGTAGAGCTACCACAGAGAGATAGAGAAATACAGAGATATCTACAGTAGAGCTACCACAGAGAGATAGAGAAATACAGAACAGTATACAGTAGAGCTACCACAGAGAGATAGAGAAATACAGAGATATCTACAGTAGAGCTACCACAGAGAGATAGAGAAATACAGAGATATCTACAGTAGAGCTACCACAGAGAGATAGAGAAATACAGAGATGTCTACAGTAGAGCTACCACAGAGATATAGAGAAATGCAGAGATATCTACAGTAGAGCTACCACAGAGAGATAGAGAAATACAGAGATGTCTACAGTAGGGCTACCACAGAAATACAGAGATATCTACAGTAGAGCTACCACAGAGAGATAGAGAAATACAGAGATGTCTACAGTAGAACTACCACAGAGAGATAGAGAAATACAGAGATGTCTACAGTAGAGCTACCACAGATAGATAGAGAAATAGAGAGATTTACAGTAGATACCACAGAGAGATAGAGAGATCTACAGTCGAGCTACCACAGACAGATAGAGAGATCTACAGTAGAGATACCACAGAGAGATAGAGAAATAGAGAGATTTACAGTAGAGATACCACAGAGAGATTTACAGTAGAGATACCACAGAGAGATAGATAGATTTACAGTAGATACCACAGACAGATAGAGAAATGCAGATATGGTCGAGGTCTCCTATAGAAGAGGAGGGGGAGCAGGGCTGAGACTGCTTGAATAACATCCGTTCCACTTCAGATAGACACAGAGATAATTGTTTATTTTACTGATTCAGAATGCGACACATTCAGACGAAGTGAAAGCATGATTTACAAAGGTCAGAAAGTATTGGATACTTATGGTAAAACTATTTCTAACATGGAGACATTTACGTACGCTACTCTTCAAAAGTTTGGGGTCACTTAGAAATGCCCTTGTTTTTGAAACAAAAGCTCATTTTGTTGTCCATTAAAATAACATAAAATTGATCAGAAATACAGTGTATACATTGTTAATGTTGTAAATTACTATTACAGCTGGAACCTTCATTAAGTAGTACCTGCAAAACACCAGTCTCAATGTCAACAGTGAAGAGGCGACTCCGGGATGCTGGCCTTCTAGGCAGAGTTCCTCTGTCCAGTGTCTGTGTTCTTTTGCCCATCTTAATCTTTTATTTTTATTGGCCAGTCTGAGATATGGCTTTTTCATTGCAACTCTGCCTAGAAGGTCAGCATCCCGGAGTCGCCTCTTCACTGTTGATGTTGAGACTGGTGTTTTGCGGGTACTATTTAATGAAGCTGCCAGTTGAGGACTTGTGAGGTGTCTGTTTCTCAAACTAGACACTCTAATGTACTTGTCCTCCTGCTCAGTTGTGCTCGGGGGCCTCCCACTCCTCTTTCTATTCTGGTTAGAGACAGTTTGCACTATTCTGTAGTACACAGCGTTGTACGAGATCTTCAATTTCTTGGTAATTTTTCACATGGAATAGCCTTCATTTCTCAGAACAACTACATTGCTTTACTTTCAAAAACAAGGACATTTCTAAGTGACCCCAAACTTTAGAACGGAAGTGTACATGTATAGTGTATAACAATCCCTTACCATTAGGCACTATTGTATTAATGAATGACAATGTGAGGAGTGTTAGCCCGAACCATATATGTCAAGGTGATCTCTGTTCAATGTCAAAGAGGGGATACTGTAGCTCTTACAGCCAACACAGCTCCTGTGTCCCATGTCCATCAAGTTCTGCTTCTGCCCCACAAGCAGTGCAAGAGAAGTATATCAGCATTCCTTCTCTCTCATATCTTATGTCAGAACTATTCCCCTCCCACTTTCTCAGTCTCACTATTTTTCGGTCTTACTCTTTCCATCTTGAGAGCTCAAGGTGCATATACAGTACCTGTAAAGTGACTACATTACCCATAGTCCTCCTCTGTTCTCTTTAGCCCCACCCATCACTTATTAACAAGGCGAATCAGCTCTTTCCCTCTCCATGGCCTCCTCCATCTCATCCATCTCTCTCTCACAGTCCTCACAGCCCTCTGGCCCACACCCTCCTACCAACACCAGAGTTGGTACATCCCCGTTCCCCACCCCCATCACGGTCCCGTCAGGCGCCCACGCCACGTCAATCATCCCGTCTGGGCACTGCAATAGGCCGCTGACAGAGTAGAGGCCGCTCCCGGGGACCACCTCATTGTAGGGAGGGGCGTGGTTGGTGGTGCGGGCCTCCTCCAATCGGAGCCTTTGTTTGTGGCGCAGCTCGATGATGGTCTTGGTGTAAGAGTTGAGGGTGAAGACTGCAGCTCCCATACAACAGCTGAAGGAGATCCACGCCAGGCTGAGGAGAGACCACAGAGAGAGAGGGAGGGGTCATTAGAGAGAGAGGGCTATGAAAGAAGTGTCCCTACTATTCACTACTAAGACTGTGAATGAATACCCACGCGAATGACCAGCCGTAGTCCCAGGTCTGAGGCCTCCAGTCTTTAGGGCCAACGATGACAGTCATCTGGAACACTGTGGTGTACATCATGTGGGCCACCATCCCCATCAGACCTGGAAGGGGAGAGAGAAAAGCATTGATTTACTGTTTCATTGATTCTTTAACTGAACATCTTGGCTAGAGGATGGGAGGCAGACTGAGATAAAGAGGTGAAGTCTGGAGATGGAAAGAAGGATATGAACAAGAGAAGTGCTTCATACAGTAAAGACAGGGGAGGGAGGGAGGGAGGGGAGGAGGGAGGGAGGGAGGGAGGGAGGGAGGGAGGGAGGGAGGGAGGAGGGAGGGAGGGAGGGGAGGGAGGGAGGGAGGGAGGGAGGGAGGGAGGGAGGGAGGGAGGGAGGGAGGGAGGGAGGGAGGGAGGGAGGGAGGGAGGGAGGGAGGGAGGGAGGGAGGGAGGGAGGGAGGGGAGGGAGGGAGGGAGGGAGGGAGGGAGGGGGAGGAGGGAGGGAGGGAGGGAGGGAGGGAGGGAGGGAGGGAGGGAGGGAGGGAGGGAGGGAGGGAGGGAGGAGGGAGGGAGGGAGGGAGGGAGGGAGGGAGGGAGGGAGGGAGGGAGGGAGGGAGGGAGGGAGGGAGGGAGGGAGGGAGGGAGGGAGGGAGGGAGGGAGGGAGGGAGGGAGGGAGGGAGGGAGGGAGGGAGGGAGGGAGGGAGGGAGGGAGGGAGGGAGGGAGGGAGGGGAGGGAGGGAGGGAGGGGAGGAGGGAGGGAGGGAGGGAGGGGGAGGGGGGAGGGAGGGAGGGGAGGAGGGAGGGAGGGAGGGAGGGAGGGAGGGGAGGAGGGAGGGAGGGAGGGAGGGAGGGAGGGAGGGAGGGAGGGAGGGGAGGGAGGGAGGGAGGGAGGGAGGGAGGGAGGGAGGGAGGGAGGGAGGGAGGGAGGGAGGGAGGGAGGGAGGGAGGGAGGGAGGGAGGGAGGGAGGGAGGGAGGGAGGGAGGGAGGGAGGGAGGGAGGGAGGGGGGAGGGAGGGAGGGAGGGAGGGAGGGAGGGAGGGAGGGAGGGAGGGGGAGGGGGGGAGGGAGGGAGGGAGGGAGGGAGGGAGGGAGGGAGGGAGGGAGGGAGGGAGGGAGGGGAGGAGTAGAGGCATTACCTGACAGTACGGTGCAGATGGCAGCATAGGCATTGATTTTGAGAGCGTGTATCTCCTTATGGGAACACAACAACTCCAACCACATCAACAGAAAGCCCATTCCCAATAGACCGATGTAAGTGAACTCAGATATCACCGATAGCCATAACACACCTGGAGACACACACACACAGACACGTTTGTTTTACTATCCGTATGCGGACCAAACAATTGATTCCCATTCAAAATCCTATTTTCTCTAAGCCATAACCCTAAGCCATAACCCTAAGCCATAACCCTAAGCCTTAACCTCAACCCACGAACCCTAATCGTAACCCTAAACGTAACCCCTGAGCCTAAAATAGCCTATTTCCCTGTCCCCACATGTCCGAACTTCCCCATATCTGGTCCCCACAAGGATAATAAAACCAAACACATACACTGTATCAATGGGAAACCCATCCTCAAAATAACATAATGCAAAACTAAACACCACAGGAAGCGAAGAGGAAGAAAGAGGAAGCGAGAGAGTGAGAGAGAGAGTGGGAGAGAGTGAGAGAGAGAGAGAGAGAGTGAGAGAGAGAGTGGGGGAGAGTGGGAGAGAGTGAGAGAGAGAGAGAGAGTGAGAGAGAGAGAGAGAGAGAGAGAGAGTGAGAGAGAGAGTGGGAGAGCGTGAGAGAGAGAGTGAGAGAGAGAGAGAGAGAGTGAGAGAGAGAGTGGGAGAGAGTGAGAGAGAGAGAGAGAGAGAGAGAGAGAGAGAGAGAGAGAGAGACAGCACACCTTGTGTTTCACCAGGAGTCAGCTCAATAAAGCTGCGACACTTCTCACCTTGAGGAAAGATTTAGAACAATATTAGCAGTTTACAACTTTTTGTGAGAGAGAAAAGTAAAGTGTGCTTGTAGCCTTTCTCACCATCAACATGTTTCTCACAGCTCTCCCAGAAGCCCGTGTGGAAGTATCTGAAGGTGTACTTGTCCTCTCCTGTCTCCCAGATGTAGTGGACAGCATTGTCCAGCTGTCTCTGGCGGATCTTAGCCAGTTCATCTCTCCTCTGGGGGGGCAGGGTTCTGTTGTATGGGTTCTGAGTTGGGCTCTCTGGAGAGAGTAGAATATTATATTTCCTCTGGGGGGACAGGGTTCTGTTGTATGGGTTCTGAGTTGGGATCTCTGGAGAGAGTATAATATTATATTTCCTCTGGGGGGACAGGGTTCTGTTTTATGGGTTCTGAGTTGGGCTCTCTGGAGAGAGTAGAATATTCTATTTCCTCTGGGGAGACAGGGTTCTGTGGTATGGGTTCTGAGTTGGGCTCTCTGGGGAGAGTAGAATATTATATTTCCTCTGGAGGGACAGGATTCTGTTGTATGGGTTCTGAGTTGGGCTCTCTGGGGACAGTAGAATATTATATTTCCTCTGGGGAGACAGGGTTCTGTTGTATGGGTTCTGAGTTGGGCTCTCTGGGGACAGTAGAATATTATATTTCCTCTTGGGGGGCAGGGTTCTGTCGTATGGGTTCTGAGTTGGGCTCTCTGGGGAGAGTAGAATATTATATTTCCTCTGGGGGGGACAGGGTTCTGTTGTATGGGTTCTGAGTTGGGCTCTCTGGGGAGAGTAGAATATCATATTTCCTCTGGGGGGACAGGGTTCTGTTGTATGGGTTCTGAGTTGGGTTCTCTGGGGAGAGTAGAATATTATATTTCCTCTGGGGAGACAGGGTTCTGTTGTATGGGTTCTGAGTTGGGTTCTCTGGGGAGAGTAGAATATTATATTTCCTCTGGGGAGACAGGGTTCTGTTGTATGGGTTCTGAGTTGGGCTCTCTGGGGAGAGTAGAATATTATCTTGGTTTCCATCTGATGACAGTGGAACTGTATCTTTCTGTTCACCTATTTTTTGTAAAAATATTATCTTTATTTAACTAGGCAAGTCAGTTAAGAACAAATTCTTATATTCATTGACGGCCTGGGCAGAAAGACAGATTTTCACCTTATCCGCTCGGGGATTCAATCTGGAAACCTTTCGGTTACTAGTCCAACGCTCTAGCCACTAGGCTAGCTGCCGCTCCAGAACCCTTAACTTCCAAATACCTCAACATTCTGAGTTGAACCCTAAATTCTTTCGATGAATCCTTCTAAGAAGTGACCCACTGGGCACACACTGGTTGAATCAACATTGTTTCCATGTCATTTCAAATAAATGAAATAGACGTTGAATTGACGTTAATGCCCAGTAGGGATTGATTAAAATCGCATCCCATTTCTTGTGAATGACACAGGGTCAGCTTGTCGCTCCTATCTCTGTAGTAAAACTCACATGGGATGTAATCCCTCTAAATGGATTTACGTGCATGTGTGTGAGCGTGTGTCAGGTGAGCCTCCTGCTGTGTGTGAGCGTGTGTCAGGTGAGCCTCCTGCTGTGTGTGAGCGTGTGTGTCAGGTGAGCCTCCTGCTGTGGTTAGCGTGTGTGTCAGGTGAGCCTCCTGCTGTGGTTAGCGTGTGTGTCAGGTGAGCCTCCTGCTGTGGTTAGCGTGTGTGTCAGGTGAGCCTCCTGCTGTGGTTAACCTGTGTATCAGGTGAGCCTCCTGCTGTGGTTAGCTTGTGTATCAGGTGAGCCTCCTGCTGTGGTTAGCGTGTGTATCAGGTGAGCCTCCTGCTGTGGTTAGCATGTGTGTCAGGTGAGTCTCCTGCTGTGGTTAACCTGTGTATCAGGTGAGCCTCCTACTGTGGTTAGCGTGTGTATCAGGTAAGCCTCCTGCTGTGGTTAACGTGTGTATCAGGTGAGCCTTCTGTTGTGGTTAACATGTGTATCAGGTGAGCCTCCTGCTGTGGTTAGCGTGTGTATCAGGTAAGCCTCCTGCTGTGGTTAGCGTGTGTATCAGGTGAGCCTCCTGCTGTGGTTAACGTGTGTATCAGGTGAGCCTCCTGCTGTGGTTAACATGTGTATCAGGTGAGCCTCCTGCTGTGATTAGCGTGTGTATCAGGTAAGCCTCCTGCTGTGGTTAGCGTGTGTATCAGGTGAGCCTCCTGCTGTGGTTAGCGTGTGTATCAGGTAAGCCTCCTGCTGTGGTTAGCGTGTGTATCAGGTGAGCCTCCTGCTGTGGTTAATGTGTGTATCAGGTGAGCCTCCTGCTGTGGTTAGCGTGTGTATCAGGTGAGCCTCCTGCTGTGGTTAACGTGTGTATCAGGTGAGCCTCCTGCTGTGGTTAACATGTGTATCAGGTAAGCCTCCTGCTGTGGTTAGCGTGTGTATCAGGTGAGCCTCCTGCTGTGGTTAACGTGTGTATCAGGTGAGCCTCCTGCTGTGGTTAGCGTGTGTATCAGGTGAGCCTCCTGCTGTGGTTAACATGTGTATCAGATGAGCCTCCTGCTGTGGTTAGCGTGTGTATCAGGTGAGCCTCCTGCTGTGGTTAACATGTGTATCAGGTGAGCCTCCTGCTGTGGTTAGCGGTGCTACAGTACGTACTGAACACTACAACTCTCTGACTGGATTAATGTATGGAGTTATAAAGTGTTAATCTCAATCTCACTGGATTATATGTAACGGATGTGAAACGGCTAGCTTAGTTAGCGGTGTGCGCTAGATAGCGTTTCAATCGGTTACGTCACTTGCTCTGAGACCTTGAAGTAGTAGTTCCCCTTGCTCTGTAAAGGGCCGCGGCTTTTGTGGAGCGATGGGTAACGCTGCTTCGAGGGTGACTGTTGTTGATGTGTGCAGAAGGTCCCTGGTTCGCGCCCGGGTATGGGCGAGGGGACGGTTTAAAATTATACTGTTACATATACACAATACAGACCAGGGAGCAGAGAGGACAGAACAAACCCCCAGGAATCATCTGCATTCCTCACACCCAGTAGATTACAGCTCAGAGCAAAGTTGTTTTCAATGAGGGATGTGGAGGCAGGTTTGAAAGGTTAGATGAAAATATGTACAGTATCATAAACCTTGGGAGAATAGGGGAAGAGGCCACATAAATGGCCAGAACGTACTGCTGGGATGATCAAATGACAACTTATTTGAAAACAGTTGATTTGGAGTTAAAAACAAAATCAGACTGGCATCTTTTGGGTGTTTGGCCATTTGGGAGCACTTGGATGACGGTTGTGATTGGGTTTCAACCCAAGTGGGCATGACGAGCAAGGCAGACTATCACCGAACACACACAAGCATGCACACATACAGAAGACACTTTCTCTCTCTCACACACACACACACACACACACACACACACACACACACACACACACACACACACACACACACACACACACACACACACACACACACACACACACACACACACACACACACACACACACACACACACACACACACTCAAAAGACAGCATGTCATAACTGGCTGGCAGATGTCACCATGGTGTTACAGTTGTGTAATTCTTGTGAAACACTGTCCTTCTACTTGTCTAACACTTAGATGGGTACTTGAACCAAATGAATGCAGTTCAGACTCCCTTGTACATCCAAACGTTTAGATAATAGCTTAGGGCTGGTAGGACCTGTAGGGCTGACTAGTGATGACAGTAACAGGATATACTGTACATATGATCACAGTGAGGGGTGGGTCAATAAGTTAGGGTGACACTGGGTGTGTTGAGAGTGCCACAGGAAATGGCATCACAATTACACAGGTGACAGTTAGTTACGTAGGTGGCATACCTGTGGTGTAGGGTTCACTGTTGTTCTGCCCACAGTTCCTCATCTTGACCGGAGACAGGCAGAGAGGCTTGACCACCTTGTGAGTCCCTTCACACCAGTAGGAGGTGCAGAGAGCCAGGATGGACAGGGCCAGAGCCAGAGTGGTCAGGGTCAGGGACAGCAGGGAGCGGGACCGACGAGACATGTTCTCCAACATGGCCACACCGGGAGGAGGGGAGAGGGTAAGAGGAGGTCAAAAAGGAGGGATAGGGCAGGAGGAGAGGAAGTGTGTAGAGACTCAGGGCAGGGGAAGGAGAAGAAGAGGATGAAGGAAGAGATGGACAAAGGGAGGTAGATGGGATATAAGTATCAACAGCAGTATGTGAGGATGAAGTTGTTGTTGGTGATGTAGAGGATGATGAAGAAGATGATGACAGTTCTGGTGATAGATTGAAATCAGTGAAAGAGAGTTTCAAAAAGAAAAAACAGAGTAAAAAACAAGACAAGATAAAAAACAATGTAGAGAAAAGATGAGAAAATGGGGACAAAGGGAAAGTAACAATAGAGAAAGAAGGGAAAGAGAGAGAGTCGGATAAGATTCTGTCAAGGTAAAAGAGATGGACAGAAGGGACAAATGAACAGAGGAGAGGGGTCACACGAGGAGAAAAGAAAGGGATGGAAGGAGGACATGTCTTCCCGACCAGGACTGAAGGTTTATGCTGTTATAGATCCCTAGGGCTCTTCCCTCGAACCATTCAACAGTAATGGGAGTCAATAGATCACTAGTCCCTAGCCGCCTTTCATCATAAACCTTAGAGAGCTATCGGATACGCTATCTAGATCTCTGTCGCCTAACTTTTCACTCTAGTCCTACAGTGAGTTTTGATCATACAGAGTTGATACAGATACTATCAGATCCAGCCGTAAAACGTATCATCAAATGTAGAGATATTATTGGAATACATTTTGCTTTGGCGTACAAGTGTTTTCCGTATGATCACATCTTAGGGCAGATACAGTATATCTTACTCACAGTAATGCTCAGGGTGACGGGTCGTACAGGTCCAAGAGTTCACTGTGTGTTTGCATATGGTTATGGAGTAATCCATACCGTTCTGTGACCTGTACCACGTTATTAACTTTCTACTTCCTGATTAAGAGGTTCTGGCCTGCCTCTACCTCTCACGGCATCCTCCTCACGACTTAAAGTAGAGTAGGAATAAAATGGAGGGAATAAAATGTAGATTACTTTTTTTGATGAAATCATTAGTTAAGCCTCTGATCTAAATCATTTTTCTGGTAGTCCATGTTAATCTGCTCTAATCTGTTTGTGTTAGGTGTGTTAGAGTGTGAAACCCACTCTGGCTCTCTCTCCTGGTCTCTCTCTCACACTGTTTGCGATCCCTGCAATGTTAACACAGGACAGATTAACCAGTTAGCATGACTGCCGATCACTGTAATATCATTAGAATCTTCAAGTCAGTCTCAGTGGGAAGTATGGGTGCTGAAGGACCCCCTGAAAAATCTGGGGGAAAAAAAGTTTAACAAAATAGTACTAGTTTTACTATCGGACCGATATAGCCGCCTGTAACGCAGGCAAAAACCCGCACCCCCAAACTACTTCCCGCGGCTATGTACGGTGAAAAACTTTTCCGATTTGCAGGTATTGTTTACAAAGCCCATTATATTCAAGTTTAATACCCAACACATTCTGTAGCAGTCAATAAACTGAAATCCATTGGCATAACAAATGGGCAATAAAAAATGCTAAACACAATGACTTACTGTACGTTAAAAACACAGTGCCATTTCACTATACCTGCATTTCGCAACACCCACAATAAAATCTGCTAAAAATGTGTATGCGACCAATAAAATGTGATTTTCCCTATAATCAGTTACCAAAAGCAACATTCTCTTTCAGTCATTTCAGTTGCAATTTTTCAATTTTTTTGAAAGGAAGGACTGGACAGTACAAGACATATAAACAACCATACAGAGCACATCAGGAAGTACATCATTATTTTCTACATGTCAAACTCTTAACAGCTTACTCAGTTCTAGGAACTACTAATTCTTAGCCTGAAATTTGGCACCAAATCGAAACTGCATCGTTGCCTCACTACAAAAGAAAAAGAAGTCTATTTTTCTCTTGAGACAACATCCATCACTACAATGCAATCTTTCTACTGCCAGCTGACATTCATTTTCCTCCATCACAGGCTTTCCTTCCTATCCTCTTTCATATTTTTCTCAGTCCTCTACGATTTGCTGAGACATTTATGTTGACCAACCAATAACTTTGCACACATTTTTTGGTATTTTTGTTATCCCTGGTTTAACCCAAGTACTCCGCATTACTCCTCTCTCTAATACCCCTTTGTCAGAATGATCAGTTTTGACCCTTACCTCTCTGGCCTGATGCTCCTCTCTCTCTTTATCCTCCTTTCACACTCTCTCATGTTCCAGGGTGAGTGTGATTCCCCCGACACACTCCTCCTTTTTCTGTCTTTCTTGGGAATTTGTGTCACAGACCCATCCCGAATCCATGTAATCCCTCTAAGTCCATCTGTTACTGTACTTTCTCCCATATCAGTCTCCCTCCCTCCCTAGTACCCCCTCTACTTTCTTGACTAACCTCAACTCAACTTTCACCCACTCTTGGCACCATCCCATGTCATGTCATTACAGTGTTTGAATTGTTGCACTCATCTTAATCTGTGTGGGGTTATATTTAGTGTAAGTATCCTAGCCGGACAGGTTATGCCCCCTGTGCAAAGACTAATCCTGACATTTTCCTATTAATGTCTATAATTGTCTGGAGACAACACAGGGGACAGAGTGGGTTTACTTTATATAGTCACCATTTATTTACATTGGGTTATGTACAGCAAAACAAACAAGAAATTAGCAATGACAACATTGGTTTAGGCAAGGAAGGAGTATAAACAATATTGTGTGAGTGTGCGTTTGAACTGAAAAGGGCTAAAAACTGTTAACCCCAGGCTTGAGATTTACAATAATGTAGAACAAGCTTCCCATCGCTGCCAAAACACTGAAAAACACAGAGGGTAAGAGTTACTATTTTAGAAGAATAGGAAAGGGAGCACAAAACATCAGCTGAAGTATTTAGCGGGTATTTAATAGGGACGGTCAAGACCATGGGTCAAGAGGGGGTCAAGTGGACACTACCACCCTGACCCTTAGATCAGGAGAACTGTGCCTGATAAACCTTTAGCCTTTACCCAAGTGTTAACAGGTCTGAAGAGAATTAGATAGTGTAACATATGTGATGCTGGCTCCATTATGCAGGCTTGCAATGAGAATAGTGGAGCTTCTGCCAAACATCTATACAGTTCCTTCTGATCTGTAAACACTGAAGGGGTAAGCCTTGGGCTAGAGGCTATTTTGTAACCAAATTCTCAGAATCACCTCACAGATTTTCTCACATAGTCTTGTTTATGATATTACAGACACCTTAATGCATACTTTTAAATGCTATTATTATCTAAACATAAAACAAAAACATTTTCCTTGTTACTAGCCTCTCAATGGCTAATACATAGCATCAGCAATCCAGGGTTTATATACATCCTTGGTGAATAATCCAGGCCTGTATTGACATAACACATACAGTAGTGTACTGGCCCCAGGGAACAGTAGTCACTGTGAAGATATGAACAGCTCCATCTCACAGGGAACTGCTCACTTAGACCTCCCTCCGGTGGTCAACTAACTTACCACAGGACAAATAGATAACAGAAAAACTGCATTTCCCAAGGCCTCCAGAAATGATTTCAAATGAAAAGTACTCACTTCAAACAGGACTCCTACTTCCTGATCAGGCGAGGGAGAGAATGACTGGTTGACGTAAATGAACTGCGTGGGGACAGAAATTTTCTTTATTGTTTATTATCTATTTCACTTGCCAATAAAGCCCATTATGTGAGTGAGTGAGTGAGTGAGTGAGTGAGTGAGTGAGTGAGTGAGTGAGAGAGAGAGAGAGAGAGAGAGAGAGATGAGAGAGATGAGAGAGATGAGAGCAATGGGTGTTTAGAATCATTGAACAAGCTGACGCACTATAGTCCCAGATCATAGGCCACAGTGGGTGCATATCAAGAGGCCAGGATGCTTTCTCCAGTTCATACCTCAGTCACAGACAGAAGGGGTAGTCCAGACATGTCACAGGGGCTATAAAGCTGAAGCATCCGTAAAGAACGGTCAAACAGGGAAATGGTTCCAATCGTTTTTCCACAAGTCATTTCTCATCGGGGATTTTTAGAAACACTTAAATGAAGGGCTGCATTTCATGTAGGCATGACGCTTTAATAACCATGTCAATATCTCTCAGACAAGGGTACTTTTATCAATATATTCACCTCTATTTATCCTCAGATTCGAAAAATGCTAATTAGCATCAGACTAGGCACCCTGCAAGACTACAAATCCCTGCACGCTTCTGCACGACATCTCTAGCTGGCACCTTTGCTAACAGGTACATTTTAAGAAATGTTGCCAATTTATTAATTACAACATTTAGCTAACATTAGATAATTACTCCAGAGATTCTTAACTTTGCCTCAATTCGGCATTTGTAGTTCTTTAGAATAGCCACATTAGCAGATAATTAGCATTTCATTTATTGGGGGATAATTACAGGCAAATAAATTGATAAAAGTCACCATCTCTTAGAGAAGTTTACACGGTTATCAAAACGTCACACCAGAGTAAACCTACACAAAACACAGCCTTTATTTTAAGAGTTTCTAAACTCCCCTATGGGAATAATGAATGGTGGAAAAACAATTGGAACCATTTCCCTGTTTGACCGCTAGGTTTTATGGGTATAATGACTCATACTGTGATACTCTATAGGATCGTGCTAGGCTTTACTTGCTCCCACTGTAAAACGACACAGATGAACCATCTTAGGTTAGTTCTAAATATCTTTGCCTCCTTGGTGCATATACCAGAGGTATCACCTGTCCACTTCCTCTAGCTGAAGGGAAGGAGGCAAGAGACAACTATTGAGAAGCACACACACAATAACTCACCAGCTGTTCATTGGCCTCCATCTTGAGGAATCGAGAGATGAATTGAGAGAGTGATTGCACTGTCCTCCCTTTCTCTACCGACCATTTCTTTGTCTTCATGATGGGGGTGTCTCCTACTGCCTTCAACAACACATCAACTTGGGAGAGGAGGATGAAGGGAGAATGAGAGAGAGACAGAATACATGTATATTTTGCATAGCATAACAATAGACTGCTAGACTAGAGTTAATACCCTGATCTGTTATTGGTCACATACACATGATTAGCAGATGTTATTGTAAGTGTATGTAATCTAACAATTCCACAACAACTACCTAATACACACAAATCTAAGTAAAGGAGTGGAATAAGAATATATACATATAAATATATATGGAGAGGCAATGACAGAGCGGCATAGGCAAGATGCAATAGATGGTATAAAATTCAATATATACATATGAGATGAGTGATATGTAAACATGATTAAAGTGACTAGTGATCGATGTATTAGCCACATAATTTTGCAACCTAAACTATCATAGGTTTGCAGCTATGTTATAGTCAGCTGGAAAAATAGGTATATCTTGGACTGTGAAATCATTATAGCCATGACCATGACACACGCCGTAATGTCTGAAAGTGGATTTTGGCATGTTCTATGTAGTAAGAAAAGAAGAAAAAAGAAGATGTCTCAGCCGTAAAGAAAAATGTGTATAATGTGTTAAAGTAAGAGGTAAACATAGTTTGAAATGCAAGCAAACATGAACCATTCAGCCAGAGCCCGCCCTACTTAAAACGTATGAACATCCCTGACCATCGATTCGCTGTTCACAAAATTGTTTCAATTATATTGACTGAGACAACAGTCAATCTCCCTCTTCCGGGTCAGTTTGCTTGTAAACAGAAAGCACGATATCTTACTGTAATTTTAACTGAGTAAAACACTCGCTCATAATTTACTTTTTTTCTTATCGTCTGCCATCCCCGAGCCTTCCGTAGGCTGTTGTGGGGTTGAAGGCTCATCTTTTTGCGTTTCTGTAGGAGACTCTGCGTTGTCAGACATCCTCAGCAGTCCTTATCATGAGTGTGTGCACTAGATTCTGACGCGCACTCGTTATGGGGAAAACGCTGCATGCTATTGGCCGAAACCAATGTCAATGCTCAATGCATCTCATTCGATTGGTGTATTGGATGTTGGTGCGTTTTAGGGTAATTTGTGAACAGTGGTCGTAGTTGACAGTTGATCTCTTGGTTTTTCCAGCTATTCGTGAATTGTTGAGGTGTGTTGTCAATGCAATTATCGCTGTCTCTGTTTAGCCAATATATTTTACAGCTTGATCTAGCAATTAATGTCTCATTATATGACAGTCTTGGTCCTTTATTTCACATGCTGAATGTTGGCTGTGTGCTGTATGTGTAACACCGTTTACTCTGTCATAAATCTAAAATGTTCCTAGATTTTACTAATAAGGAGAGGGTGTCAACTGTCCGGTAGCTGTAGAAAGTTGGACCTTCAAGTTCAACCATTCCACACGTCGACCCCCCACTATCAACAGTACGTTTGATTCTTTTGCCTTTTCTTGACCAATTTAATGTTTATATACTTTCTTTTGATAGGCATTCCTGGACAAGCATTCCTTTAAAGTTGACATGCATTGAAAACATTACAGTGAAATATCTAAATCTGCTATATCTATGTGACATACTAATTCCCTATGAGCATACCCATTTATTTAACTAGGCAAGTCAGTTAAGAACAAATTCTTATTTTCAATGACGGCCAAGGTACAGTGGGTTAACTGCCTGTTCAGGGGCAGAACAACAGACTTGTACGTTGTCAGCTCAGGGATGTGAAATTGCAACCTTTCGGTTACTAGTCCAACACTCTAACCACTAGGCTACGCTGCCAGCATGACATTGAAATAATTACATTAATTGAATCCTCTTGTTGTCTCGTCTGTGTCTTGAGTTGAATAAATACATGTTGAGAGTTGAGAACATGATTTTGCTGTCACAAATGTTTTCTGTCACAGTCCTCTGAATCTGATCCATTGAGCACCCCTTTGATGTAGTACTTCTTCTAGACTCTTCTATTCTCTCCATTTTCTCACTACATATTGCTCTCTCAGTGGCAGGGATTGGCAGACTGTCAACAAAGGGCTCAGTACTCCTACTGTGTGACATGCAGGAGAAGTTCAGACCCAACATCTTCCAGTTCACCAACATTGTCAGCAACGCAGCCAGACTGCTACAGGTACACACACACACACACACACACACACACACACACACACACACACACACACACACACACACACACACACACACACACACACACACACACACACACACACACACACACACACACACACACACACACACACACACACACACACACACACACACACACACACACATATTCATACAGCTCATTACAAATTAAAGTTGTTGCCACCCACATAGCAGTCAATACAAATTCAATGTGTGTGTGTGTGTGTGTGTCCACACCCCAGGCAGCCCGTGTTCTGGGCATCCCCCCCATAGTGACAGAGCAGTACCCTAAAGGCCTGGGTCCCACGGTGCCTGAGCTGGGGGCTGGGGACCTGACAGCCCACGCCAAGACCAAGTTCACCATGATGATAGAGCCAGTGGAGAAGGAGCTCAAAGCTCTGGGAGATCCCAAGATAGCCATCCTCTGTGGGATAGAGACACAGGCCTGCATCGCGGTGAGACCACAGGGTCAGATATGACTGGAATTGGTCCCTAAGCTCAGATCTGTGATCCGTTTTTCCCTACCTGAATCTAAGAGCCTTGTTCAGATTGACCCTTGGGAACAAGTTCATAATTAATTGAATTTACTGTAAATAGGGCTCATCTATCTTTTATTCTCCCACTAATTAGTGCACGACCTTTGACCTGCTGGAGAAGGGTATGGAGGTGCATATCGTGGCTGATGCCGTCTCATCCAGAAGGTACGCTCTACTCCCTCCTGTGTTCCCTACTATTTCTCTTCAATATGACAATAATGTTTTTCTTCAATGACATATGCTCACATTTTCACTGGTTAAACATTTCTGGTGCTGAGATATTCTTTTCCCTTCTATTTCCATCTCCAGTCAGACAGACCGGTTGTTTGCCTTGTCCCGGTTGAGGCAGAGTGGAGCCTTCCTGACCACCACAGAGGCCGTCCTACTACAGCTAGTGCAAGATGCCCAACACCCCAACTTTAGAGAGGTACTGTACCATGTGACCTCCACCTTTCAGAATACACACACTGCCTATTGTCTTATCTGTTAGTGTTGTGATTACACTCAGCCTGTTACATGGTAATTACATAGGTTATTACACAAGTCGTTACTCTTATAATAATAATATAATAATATAATATATGCCATTTAGCAGACGCTTTTATCCAAAGCGACTTACAGTCATGTGTGCATACATTCTATGTATGGGTGGTCCCGGGGATTGAACCCACTACCCTGGCGTTACAAGCGCCATGCTCTACCAACTGAGCTACAGAAGGACCACTGAGCTACAGAAGGACCACTCTTGTATAAGCCTATGTATTGTAAATAGTGTCCAGCAGTGGATGAATCTGGAATGTTCATGTGATGGTGTTTCCTTCCATAGATCCAGAAGCTGTTGGTCCAGCCGTCCCCTGACACAGCCTTGCTGGCCTTCTTCAGCTCTCTGTAGCGAAGACAAGCTCCTTCTTGTTGTCTGTGAAATCATCTGAAACACTGTGTGAACACAAGTACGGAAATAAACCCATGCTGCTGTTTTCCATGCTGACTGCTGAATGTTGATCATCTTTGAAATGGGGGGGTAAATGGAGAAGGGAGCGTATATAGGAGCCATTTGATGACATCATATTACTGTTGTGATTTTTGCTTTGCTCTGTATATTTTTTGTATTTTATTTGATCTATTTCACCTTTATTTAACCAGGTAGGCAAGTTGAGAACAAGTTCTCATTTACAATTGCGACCTGGCCAAGATAAAGCAAAGCAGTTCGACACATACAACAACACAGAGTTACACATGGAATAAAACAAGCATACTGTCAATAATACAGTAGAAAAATAAGTCTATATACAATGTGAGCAAATGAGGTGAGATAAGGGAGGTAAAGGCAAAAAAAGGCCATGGTGGCGAAGTAAATACAATATAGCAAGTAAAACACTGGAATGGTGGATTTGCAGTGGAAGAATGTGCAAAGTAGAGATAGAAATAATGGGGTGCAAAGGAGCAAAATAAATAAATACAGTTGGGGAAGAGGTAGTTGTTTGGGCTAAAATATAGATGGGCAATGTACAGGTACAGTAATCTGTGAGCTGCTCTGACAGCTGGTGCTTAAAGCTAGTGATGGAGACAAGTGTATCCAGTTTCAGAGATTTTTGTAGTTGGTTCCAGTCATTGGCAGCAGAGAACTGGAAGGAGAGGCGGCTAAAGGAAGGATTGGTTTTGGGGGTGACCAGAGAGATATATCTGCTGGAGCGCATGCTACAGGTGTATGCTGGTAAGCTTACATCTTTCCTACTCCAAATCACATTTTTGTTGTCACTTGCTTGGTAAACAGCAGGTGTAGACTAACAGTGAAATGTTTTCTTGTGGGCCCTTCCCAACAATGCAGAGAGAAAGAAAATAGAAATAGTAGAACAATAATAGCAAAAGGTACATAATGAGTAATAATAACTTAATACAGTACTGAATGCATGTGCAGGAGTACAAGGTAATTGAGGTAAATATGTACATATAGGTACAGGTAGGGATATAGTGACTAGGCAACGGGATAGATAATAAACAGTAACAGCAGTGTATGTGCTGAGTGAAGAGTTAGTGCAAAAAGGGTCAATGCATATATTCCAGGTAGCTATAGGTTAAGTATTTAGCTAACTATTTAGCAGTCTCATAGCTTGGGGTAGAGGCTGTTCAGGGTCCTGTTGGTTTCAGACTTGGTGCATCGGTACTGCTTGCCGTACGGTAGCAGAGAGAACAGTCTGACTTGGGAGGCTGGAGTCTTTGACCATATTTAGAGCTTTCCTCTGACACTTCCACTCCACCTTCTACAGTCCACAGGGGATAGATGAGACAGAGGACTAGGTAAAAGTTCATAAATGATCCTATAGACACTGAAATTTGGTCACATTTGTATTTTCACTCTTAACACCCCACGGAATGAAGGTGTGGTAATCTAATCCTGGAACTGTGGCAACTTCCTCAAGCAGACGAGGGGTGTAGACAACCCTTCCGAGGAGGAGGAACAGAATCTGTGATGTCACAGAGGGGGAGGAGTGGATGACCTCATTCAGGGGCAGACTGAAAGGGAGGGGAAGAAAGAGGGAGAGAAAAAGGAAGCAGTCTGCTATACATTTTTTTCTCCACACTGAAACTTTCAAAAAGAGAAAAGACTATAAGAAAGCCGGTGAGGATCAACCGATTGGGAATGAGAGCGAGAGATAAAGAAAGAGGGAGGAATAACACTAACCTGACACTGAGTATACTACACAACTGATGAGAACATCACATAGTACGTGTTTGAGGCCTTGGGGCCTTCATTGACCAAGGAGGGAGAGGTAAGTCAATCACTCTTACTCCTAACTAAACAGAAACCTGTAAACAAACACTTGAAGTGCTAAGACACATAACAAAGTCAGTCTCTATTGTGAGTATTATAGTTCCATTGAAACACAACATGTGAAATGTAAACAACACCATCTAAAACTGCAGTGCTGATGACAGTATTGCATTACTGTGGTGAGTCTTACTGTAATGTTGTTCTATAGAACTGTTCTTATACATGTTATATTCTACAGCAGGTGGGCACTTCTGGTCCTGGAGGGTTGCAGTGTGTGCAAGCTTTTATTCCAACCCTCAGAGGCCTGACAGAGAGAGAGAGCATGTCTTCTAACTTGGACTCCAGTCTAACCAGCATAGACTGGCTCCCCCAGCTGGGAATCAGCTCACTGCGATCAGGAAGAGAGAGAGGCGGAGAAGAGGGGGAGAGAAAGAAAGAGAGAGGGAGGGAGAGAAGTGATCTTCCGCCATCCATACCTGTCCCCTTTCCTTCCTCTGGATCCAAAGCCAAGCCCCCTCACAGCTATGCCACCCTCATCGCCATGGCGATAGGTGCCGCCCCCGGCAGGAAGTTGAGTTTGAATGACATCTACATGTGGATCAGTGACATGTTCCCCTACTACAGCAGATCTGCCAGGGGATGGAAGGTGCAGTAATCAGAAATACTCCAAACTCTCCATGTGCAAACTGTCCAAAGTCCATTATCCAAAATTATTGTGTTACTGCAATACATGTTCATGCTGATTTTGCCTCCCAGAACTCCATCCGCCATAACCTGTCCCTCAATAAATGCTTCCGGAAGGTTCCTCGACCCCAAAGTGACCCTGGGAAGGTGAGTTATTCTAAAAACATTCAAACAGGACCAGTGAATGTTTCAAACGGCCACAATGTTGCCACGTGAAGACATTAGGGGCCAGTGCACTCAGTGATCCACTGTTTTCTGTGAAATACGATACATAGGCTAGAAATAGATAAAAGTATGATATTTCAAAATATACTGAATATATTACAGTTTCATACTTTTTGATACTTTTGTAGTAATACTTATAAATTGTGAGAACCCTCCACCTCTTGTGTTTCCAGGGTTCCTATTGGATGATGGACGGCTCCTCAGAGCCCAATCCGCTGAGAGGAACCAAGCGTCCGTATCCATCTGAAGAGGAGGAGGGGTCCATCCAGGTCCCCAATGTCTCAGTGATGCAGGCAGAGAAACAGCATTCACCTCAGACAGACCATTATAGGCCTTTATCATCGCCACAGATAGACCATTATAGGCCTTTAGCATCTCCACAGACAGACCATTATAGGCCTTTAGCATCTCCACAGACAGACCATTATAGGCCTTTAGCATCTCCACAGACAGACCATTATAGGCCTTTAGAATCGCCACAGGAACCCAGTCAACAACTATCCCCCCCACCATGCAAGGTAGAGTAAGTTCAGTCCCAAAAAATAGATAAAGATCATGGGTTTTACAACCAAATAATAAGCTGTTGTTGTCTATCACCTTGGTTCCACAGCAACGGCCACCCTATATGCAGTCCCCTGTCTCCTCTCTCCCTGTCCCCCATGATACTGTCTCCCCATCTACTGCCTCTGCTAGTCTCCCTTCTCTTTCTGTCCCTCACTCTCTCCCCTCTCTTTCTGTCCCTCACTCTCTCCCCTCTATTTCCATCCCTCACTCTCTCCCTTCTCTTTCTGTCCCTCACTCTCTCCCCTCTCTTCCCTCTATTTCTGTCCCTCACTCTCTCCCCTCTATTTCCATCCCTCACTCTCTCCCTTCTCTTTCCGTCCCTCACTCTCTCCCTTCTCTTTCTGTCCATCACTCTCTTCCTTCTCTTTCTATCCCTCACTCTCTCCCTTCTCTTTCTGTCCCTCACTCTCTCCCCTCTCTTTCTGTCCCTCACTCTCTCCCCTCTCTTTCTGTCCCTCACTCTCTCCCCACTCTTTCTACCTCTCACTCTACTGTCTCCTCTTCTGTCTCCCCTCAAACTCTCCCTTCTTCTGTTCCCGCTCTCTCTGTTCCCGTTCTGTCTGTTCCCTCTCTTTCTGTCCCATCTCTTTCTGTTACCCCCACCTACGCCTCGTCACACTCCTGTGATCCCCTTCTCCGTTTCTCCTTCTCTGATCTGAACCTGCCAGACCTCTACACCTCCTTCCAGTCCCTCTGCAGAAGCGTCAGGGAGAGAGTGTCCTCGCAATGTACGTTCTCTCTCACTTTCTAAATGAGTGTTTTTTATACATATATGTCTATGCTGTCAGAAAATCTGGGTATGTTTAACTCTCTCTCTCTCTCTCCCTGTAGCGGACGTGGGTCCACTATTTGTGTTGACCAATGACAGTACCCCACTGCACACCCCAACCCTCCCCCCTCTTTCCCCTCACCCTGTACCCTCTGTAGTGCCCGGGCCTCCTCCTGAGGCAGACAGACTGTCTCACAGCAGTGGTGATTATAACAACTCAACACCTGAACACCTTAGTACTTCAAAAACCTATTCAACTGTGCCTGTAGGTTTGTCACTGCACTGTGTGAATATGATACGGTAACTAACTCTTTGACAACCTATACCACCTCTCTCTCTGTTTGTCTCTGTAGTGGTGCCAGCAGACTGGTTCAGTACTACAGACACTCTGAAGGAGAGCTTTAGGGTCGCCAGCAGTCTGGACTGGGCCAACATTGACCTCACTAGCCACCCAGGTCACTTAACAAACTACATGATAATTATAGATCAATGCTACCCATTGTTTCTATTGACAAGAATAGTTATCACATTGACAATCTTCCTCTTTCTCCCTGCTATTTGTTTTTTCCCCTCCTCCCTCTCACCTCCAGACCTCCTGGAGAGCATGCGCCAGGCCGAGCTCTGTGATTGGGCGCTGGAGCCGACGCTCTTCACTTCGCTCTGTGATTCGTTGAACCGTTTCTTCACTCATAAGGGCCTAATTGGCTCGTCCTCCGGTAACAACTCCCCATTGGCCCACGGTTCCCCTCAATCTCTGCTCCTCCCACCCCTTACTCACAACACCCCCACCCTGGCCACCCTAACCCACCCCTCTCCCCTAGCCTACCCCCCTCTGGTCCCCCCCTTCCAGCAGTTGGCAGTCCCCCAGGAGGCCCCTCCACCCCCAAACTCAGGGTGTACAGAGGCCCCACCTGACCCAACCTGGAGCTCCTCAGACCAATGGTGAGACCTCAGCCACAAGACACCTTTGTAAATTATTGACAGTATTTTAGCTCTACAACTTCCAGTACTCAGTAGTGGTGTTTTCATTGCCACAACTTTTTTTTTTACAAGTAATATTTTATACCAGTGTAAAGCTTTGCTTCACTCAATGGTACATTTTGGGATTATTTAGTCAAATATAGTATCACTCTGATGTAATCAAAAGGCTTCCTCTCCTTGTTGCTTCCTGTTTCCCTGCCTTCCTTGGCCTCATTACCACTAATGTAACAGGGACAGAGCTGGGTTGGGAAGGTAGAAAGTCCACCCCAGTCACATCATGACATCACATAGTGAAGGAGATGAGGAAACAGGAAGTGTTAATAGGAAAGTGAACATTAAACTGCTTTGAAAGGAACTTGAGTTGTACTCCTTGTATTAGTTTGAGGCATGTGCAGTAGTTTCCTTGTCAACAAAGAAGGCTTATGATAGTGTCTTCTCTCCACTCTCTCACACAGCTGGGATGCAACTTCAACCTAAACCCCGTCCCCCTATGAAACATCTCCATAACAACAGCGAGGAGATCCAAGATGACTTTGACTGGGACTCTCTGATCGCTTGACAGAGTGGATTCTGTTTGCCCCACGATTCCATTCAGGAAGTCTACTGGATCAGTGTTGCCTGCCGGCACAGATCTAGGATCAGCTTACACTCCCCAAAACAAACCTGGACCACTGGGAGAAAACATGCAAAACTGAACATAGATCAGTATCTAGGGAAAACGTCCTACTCCGAGGGGCCTCCCCTCTCACTACACCCTATATTCAGCTGCCTCACCACACACGCTACACTTGCCAGTGAGGATGGTCATTGGTACATTATGATTGAATGCAGTATTTCTATAGTGAAATGGTTGAATGTTTTTTGGTTCCTACTTATTTTCTGCAATTGTATCCCTATCTGGAAGTCTTCACAGAAGCTTCTGGACATGTATATATCCTCCAACTGACAGAGAAGACTTCATATGTTAATAAAACACTATAAAATGAATCCTTGTCCCAGTTCTTCCATCCAACAGCATTAGAACATCAAACACACACAGTACACCAGACAAATGTAACGTAAAGCAACGTACCCTTTGTGGATGTATTTGATTTCTTACATTTATTTTCTTTTTTTATTGTACTTCTCAAATGTGAATGTTCACAGTTAACACCACACAAAATGTGACCTTACCCAATAAAAGAGATCTTTTAGTTGATATAAAATAACAATCAATTCATCAAACTAAATGAAAAGAAACAGCATGGAGCATGTCATCAAGTCCCCTGTTGTTTAAGTTCGTTCATTGAATTGTCTCTTTAAAAGAAGCATCTGCAGCTCTCCCCCCGTAGGAGCGAGGGTCAGAAAGGAGAGGGTCCAGTCATGTTGAGACACCTGGAGACGAGACATTCTGTATGAAAGAGTGAGAAAGACTAATGCTTTTGATTAATACAAAACATTTGTGAAATAAAATTGGCAGAAAAATGCGATCCTTATAATACCTCATTTGAAATCCCAACATTACATAGCATTGATACAAGTGACAATTTTTAAAAACAAAAATAATAGATTTGTATCTTGCTGAAATAAGCGAGGACGCAGGATGAATGGAGACGGAGACACATTCACACACACTCTTCCACACAACACATTTACAAAACACATTCCATCTCTCCTCAACCAATTCAATTAGTTGCCCTCTTGATTTCCATGACAAGAAAAAAAATAAGCATTTGATTTAATGGCATTAATTGCGTAATTTCCCCCCCTTGTTTATTCATTCCCAGGAGTGGAAAAAAGGGAATAAATGACAGTAAATAAAAAATAGAACAGCTACTGAATGATTTGACTATATTGTGGCTGAAATGTTAATGCCAGTTTTTTCAGTCCAAATCTTGTTCAGGAGTTTTTTTAAAATCAAATCCTCCTTCAATCCTCCTCTTTTCAGACAAAGAAAGGAAGAGGCAAGTACAGGAATTTGTTTGTGTTTCAGTTTGTTAGTGGCCATGTCCCATCTCTCTCCCCATCTCTGTCAGTGCAATAATACAATATTATATCAGTGTGACATAACTGATGAAGCCTAACTCTCAAACACCCACCTTTATTTCAGAAAGGACTGAAAGAAAGCAAAACGCATTAAAACGAAATAAAAATAAATAAACGTCTATTTCCCTCCCGCTACATCCCACTAAAATGAAAGGAACCAAAATATTTGTTGTTGAAATTCATCTGAGCTAGGAGAAAAATACATGTAAATGCTTCTGAAAGAAAATAACAAATTCAGATTTTCTTTAAATATAGAGATGTACACACGTTTCTTATTGGAAACATAAAATGTTTGTGTTGAAGGAGGATCGCTCTGGGGGGGGAAGTAGATGAGCCAGGGGGTGGGGCAGGGCCTGGATTGGGTGTTGAAGAGGAAGGGGGAGTGCCGAAACGCCCTCAAAGAAGAAAGGGATTGGTGCTGGAGCCCGTCACTCCGGCCCCTCCCACTGCCCCTCCCACTCCTCGCATCACTCCAGCTGCCCCCGTAGGCCCCCCCAAAATTCAGCTGTGGGGGCAGGGCCCCTCCGGGCCCCATGAAGTGAGAGGACCCAGGAGGACCCATGGGCGAGAGCCCACCGTAGGGGGACATTCCCATGGGGCTCTGCATCATGCCCATCCCCAGGCCTGGTGCTCCCATACCCATAGGCCCCAAGCCCATGCCAGGGTATGCCATGGGGTTGGGTGGTACAGGGCTGGTGCGGAGGCTGCTGAGGCCCAGTGTGGAGGGCTGTGGGGAGATGGAGGACATGGGGGCGGCCGCGCCAAACGGGTTGGAGGTGGGGGGTGGCGTCGGGGAAACCCCCCTGCTGGAGATTGTGCTGCCCGGGGTGACTGCCATGCCAGGGGCTGAAGACGAGGCTGGAGAGGAGAGAATACTTCAATCAATGTACTTTCATTTATTACAAACACAAAGTGCTTAAAAATGTGTGTGTGTATTTATGTGCTTATGTGTTGTTATCAGTACCTGTAGTCTGGAGGAAGGGGTTGTGTGTTGAGGAGGAGATTGATGGAGGAGGAGGTTGTTTAGGTTTGGGTTTAGAAGACACCAGTGAGTCCAGGTCCACCAGAGATGCGTTGGGCCCCAGGAACGACTCGGGGGGGTCTTACGGACAGGAAGTGAAGAGCACAGAGATGTGAGGTCAAAGGGCACCGGAGAACCCGCACTATCGCCCGTTAACTGACCTCGCAGTTCTGGGTGTCCTACAGACCGAGAGACAGAGAGAGTGAAGGTGAACATGGAGTACTGTATTTATAGTGACTAACCAGATTAGACACCACAGCAATATACCAGTATTACTGAGGGAGGATGGAATGCAAGACATCTGTGTTTGTGGGTGAATGGGGGGGGGGGGTGCTCAATGAGCATCTCATCCACATGTCCTTGCCATTATGTGTCAGTGTGTGTGGATGTACCTGTGCCATTAGTGTGTTTGGCGGAGTCGCTCCATGGGTCAGAGGTGATGATGGGGTCAACCCCGTCCCCAGCCCAGGGGTCTATTGGCCCCCCAAAAGAGGAGGTGGTGGAGAGGGGCACAGAGGGGCCCCAGGGGTCGACACTGGGGGGGGGTCACAGCTATGGGGGAGGGAGACAGGCAGGGGTTTGGCTCATACAACACCAGGGTCGGGGTCAATACCATTTCAAGTCAGTCAATTCAAAAGATGAATTGGAATTCCCATCTAAGATTTAAAAAGTGGAATTTAATTTCAATGAGAATTGTTCATCTCTTGAACTGAACAGGAATGGAATTACAACATCATACAATATTCAGGGAACAAGGAGCTGGGCTGGATCCCAATAGTCCAATTTGGCTTCCTTTCCCCACTTTCTCTCATTTATCTGTACTGCTATTGAAGAACTGGAAAGACAGTCTTTTTACTTGAAAGGAGGTAAGAACGGACAGAGATCTTTTATTGAAACCAGAGATACCCCTGACTGAGATATGGAGGGTCACATTCCAAATGATATAAACATGCTGGCCATTTGAAGAGTATTGGGAAAATAGACCAAATGTATTGATGTCCACTGTGTGGAGGTAGGGGTGTGGGACAAGGAGACGGAATGAGGGTAACAGGTGTAGACGAGGCCAGGGGAGTAAAGGTCAGAGGTCACTAACCTGAGGGTCCCCAGGGGTCAACTGAGTTGACTCTTGAGGCTGTCTCTCCCCAGGGGTCTGGCGGGGGGGCTATCGTTGGGGGGGCCGTCCCTCCACTAGCCCACGGGTCTACGCTGGGGGGTGAAGCAGGCGACGAGGCTCCCCAAGGGTCTGCAGGGGCCAGGCCCCAGGGGCCAGAGGGGGCTGGGAGGGGGACTGTGGGAGGGGGTGAGTGGCCGGCAGAGCCCCCAGAGGCAGCAGCAGGAGCCCCCCAGGGGTCCACAGCACTCAGCTCCATTAACACACTCTGGGAGAGGATAATACACAGGTTATAACAACACACTGATGTTGAACAGACACCAAGAGTCAATGAGCTCAAGGCCTAGTGTAGTCTGTCTCTCATACACACACACAACCCACACACTGATGTTGAACAGACACCAAGAGTCAATGAGCTCAAGGCCTAGTGTAGTCTGGTCTCTCACACACACACACCCACACACTGATGTTGAACAGACACCAAGAGTCAATGAGCTCAAGGCCTAGAGTAGTCTGTCTCTCATACACACACACACACACACACACACACACACACACACACACACACACACACACACACACACACACACACACACACACACACACACACACACACACACACACACACACACACACACACACACACACACACACACACACTGATGTTGAACAGACACCAAGAGTCAATGAGCTCAAGGCCTAGTGTAGTCTGTCTCTCATACAAACACACCCACCCACACCCACACATACACACACACACACACACTGATGTTGAACAGACACCAAGAGTCAATGAGCTCAAGGCCTAGTGTAGTCTTTCTCTCATACACACACACCCACCCACACCCACCCATACACACACACACACACACACACTGATGTTGAACAGACACCAAGAGTCAATGAGCTCAAGGCCTAGTGTAGTCTGTCTCTCATACAAACACACACACACACCCACACACACACTGATGTTGAACAGACACCAAGAGTCAATGAGCTCAAGGCCTAGTGTAGTCTGTCTCTCATACAAACACACACACACACCCACCCACACACTGATGTTGGACATCAAGAGTCAATGAGCTCAAGGCCTAGAGTAGTCTGTCTCTCATACACACACACACACACCCACACACACACACAGATGTTGAACAGACACCAAGAGTCAATGAGCTCAAGGCCTAGTGTAGTCTGTCTCTCATACACACACACACCCACACACTGATGTTGAACAGACACCAAGAGTCAATGAGCTCAAGGCCTAGAGTAGTCTGTCTCTCATACACACACACACACACACACACACACACACACACACACACACACACACACACACACACACACACACACACACACACACACACACACACACACACACACACACACACACACACACACACACACACACACACACAGATGTTGAACAGACACCAAGAGTCAATGAGCTCAAGGCCTAGTGTAGTCTGTCTCTCATACAAACACACACACACACCCACCCACACACTGATGTTGGACATCAAGAGTCAATGAGCTCAAGGCCTAGAGTAGTCTGTCTCTCATACAAACACACACACACCCACCCACACACTGATGTTGGACATCAAGAGTCAATGAGCTCAAGGCCTAGAGTAGTCTGTCTCTCATACACACACACACACACCCACACACACACACAGATGTTGAACAGACACCAAGAGTCAATGAGCTCAAGGCCTAGTGTAGTCTGTCTCTCATACACACACACACCCACACACTGATGTTGAACAGACACCAAGAGTCAATGAGCTCAAGGCCTAGAGTAGTCTGTCTCTCACACACACACACACACACACACACACACACACACACACACACACACACACACACACACACACACACACACACACACACACACACACACACACAGATGTTGAACAGACACCAAGAGTCAATGAGCTCAAGGCCTAGTGTAGTCTGTCTCTCATACAAACACACCCACCCACACCCACACATACACACACACACTGATGTTGAACAGACACCAAGAGTCAATGAGCTCAAGGCCTAGTGTAGTCTGTCTCTCATACACACACACTGATGTTGAACAGACCAAGAGTCAATGAGCTCAAGGCCTAGAGTAGTCTGTCTCTCATACACACACACACACCCACACACACACCCATACTGATGTTGAACAGACACCAAGAGTCAATGAGCTCAAGGCCTAGTGTAGTCTGTCTCTCATACAAACACACCCACCCACACCCACACCCACACTGATGTTGAACAGACACCAAGAGTCAAGGAGCTCAAGGCCTAGTGTAGTCTGTCTCATACACACACACTGATGTTGAACAGACATCAAGAGTCAATGAGCTCAAGGCCTAGTGTAGTCTGTCTCTCATACAAACACACCCACCCACACCCACACTGATGTTGAACAGACATCAAGAGTCAATGAGTCAATGAGCTCAAGGCACATGAAAATCAGAGCATACAGTCAGTTAACATACACACTAAACAAATGTTGACACACAGGCAACACACACAGTTGCCTTGATAAAAGCAGAGTATGAAAAAAGGGATAGATCAACTAGTACCGGGACGGGAGAGAGCGAGGGGTGTTTCTTGTTTCTCAACCTGTGGTCTGAAGACCGGTCTGTTGATGTCAGTCAGATAATTGGCAAACGCTTTCAGTTCTTAAGCACAACTTTAATTCTAAAAGGTTCCTGTAGGAAATATCATAGCTTACAGTCAGTTACCTGATAGGGTTCAGAAACCCTTCTGGTGTCGGCCTACACTACCTTCGCTTTCAGTTCTCTCCAACACAGAATGCACAGGTGAGAGACACAATTACAGCAGGTAACACCAGGAGAGAGAAAGAGGAACTGAGTGGTATTGTCTAAAGAGTGTGTGTAGCCCCCATCCCTCCCTCCCCTATGGCTGGCGTACACACACGTCACCAAACACACCTCCTCTGGCTTGGCCTTCTCCATCCTGCTCTCCTCGATGGCCATCTGCAGTCTCAGGTCGTCCCCCCTGCGCAGCCTCTCCTCCTGCCAATCACATACAGCTGTGATGTCATCACCTGCGACAAGCGCTCGGGCAGGCCAGCCCATAGGCACAGATCTAGGATCAGCTTACTACCTCCAAATTGTAGCCAAAGCCATTTGGGGAGAAAATGCTAAACTGACATTAGATCAGTGTCTAGGGAGCAACTTAATTTCACTCCCCCAGGAAGCACTATCTGACCATGATGCAAAGCTTCAGGAGAGATGCTGCCTTTAGTGGCTGCTCTCAGATCAGCTCCCCTCAACCCAACTTAGAGAGTTGGAAAACATTCTCCCTTCCTTGAGGAAATCAAAACTGATTCTAGACCAGCCGCTATGGGCAGCTTCCTCTTCTTTCACCTTCTGAAGAAACTGGTCAGGGTCCCAGCCATAGTGGACGTGGACTATCTGCCAGGGCTCTCTATTCAACCACTACCTGTATCCAGAAATATTCATGGGCAGACAAAACAAGTCCTCATCTTGTGCTTCTACAAGGAAGTTGACGTTCTAGAACGAAGTCAGGGTCATAGAATTACATTGAGGCTTTATCTATACTTAAGAACTTTGTGAGACAAAAGAACATGGGTTGTTTTTATCCAGTTTGTCTTTATGCTAAAGGTAAAGTTGTTTTGCCTCAGCCTCTAAACTTCTGAATACCGGTGTTGATTGAATACTGCCCTCCAACTTGCAGAGTGCGGGCACTGGAAGATGCCTTTAATTGAGTGTGTTTAAGTATGTCATTGTGTGTGTAGTTTGAAGCATGCGTTCAGAACAGAGTCATTTGCAATGGAAGGAAAAAAGGGAGTAATCACTCATTCAGAAAGGGTTCAATTGAGTCATTCAAATGATGAAGTCTTTGCCATGCATCATTTTACACTGATTAAATCATAGGGGAGTTATTTTTAAAACTACTTCTTTCCTTCTTACCCTCTTATATTATTAACCCATTGACATGTGTATGTTTGGAATTAATGAAACAGATCATTCCTATAAAATTCATTCATTTTGATTGGGATTAAGACTCGATGGAGTGACCGCCGGCTGGGTAGACAGAAAGGTAGATAGGTAGATGATGATCGGCCGGTCAGGTGACCTTTGCCCCCTGACCTGTTCTTGTACTTCCTTGCTGAGTGTGAGTGCATAGCGGAGCTCTGCGTCCTCCAGAGGGGCCACAGTAGTCTGGGGGTCAGGGGTCAGAGGGTAAAGGTGAGTGAATGGAAACACACATTGTCCTGGGTTAACCTTGCTATGCCCGGATACTTCTGTTATGGACTGTAGTTAAGTGTTACCATATACATGTGTTCTATGTATAGTGGTTGTAGGGTGTACAGTGCATATATCCTATACAAATCAACCCCTTTATCAAGCCATTGGACCTCAGGTTAACAGTGTGGTTGGCCAGCGGGGGCTCTGCCTACCCTCCACCAGCTCCAGGCTGGCTGTACTGTATACCTGTTCCGCCTCCTCCTTGCTCATGGCCAGGGCCAGCTGCAGCTGCAGGTCCTCCTCACCGGAGCTCTGTGGCCACGCTTGCTCTGGGTCCGCCCCTCCGGAGTGAGAGCCCTGAGACAGCGCTCCACCCCCCAGACCTGGAGCTGAGGGGGCCGAAGAGGCTGGGGGACAGAATGAGGGGAACGGAGAACAGGGAAAGAAAATGTTATAGTTTGCATCTGAGCATAGTTAGAGCTGGGCAGGAATAAAAGCCTGCAAACACCACATGCATCTCTCCAGGATCAGGGAAGCTCTGCATCACAGCAGACAATTTAAAACTACATTTCTGTCTATGGTTTGCTTTTCTTCTCAATCTGTTTCAGATCCCCTGGTGGCTGGTGCAGGCTGGGTAATGTAGTTGTCTCTCACCACTGGTGGTCTGTGCCATCTTCTCTTTGGTCTTGAGGGCATGGATCCTCTCCTCTCGTAGTCTCTCCTCGTCCTTCAGCAGTGTTACCAGCTGTTTGGCCTTCTCCCGCACATTCACCCCCTGACACACATGCAGGTGAATGCACATGAGTACATACAACTCAGTGCATAACCTTCCTAACTACACAGCTGTGTCACTGAATAGTTGATAAATGTCAGTTATTTGCTTGCAAACTAAGTGCTACATTCCTGTTTCAGTCGTTCCATTTCCATCAGTGTTTCCCTGTGACCTGCTATATTGCCATTACCAGCCCATAAACATGTTACTGTTGGCTTTCACTCTGTGTTTGTATAAGAGGTCACAGTGAAAACATTGTAAAGTCCTTCAATGAGAGGCGAGTAGTGATCCCGTACCAGTGTGTGTTTGGGAATGTGTGTACAGTGTGTGTGCGTGCGAGCGCGTCGTACCTGGTCCTTGCCGTCTCTGTCGATGAACTGGAAGTCCTTGAGAGTCTGGACAGCGTAGATGTTCTCTCTGCACTGCTGAGCCACGCGCTCTGAACCAGTCTTTATGAGGTACTCCATGAGAGTCATAGCCTGGAGAACACATAGTACAGTAGAAACCACAGAGACATTCAATTACTGGAGATGCTATGTCATAAACCCTCAAAGTTCCAGAACAGGACGAGAATAGCAGCCATAGATGTGGTAAAGAGGTCAATCGAACTCGACCAAAACAATGGAATTGCCAAGGAAGAGTACAGGAAAGGGCATTGAAGGAATATCCCGAATTTCCTCATTTCCCCACAGCAGAATTAGCCTACATTTAGGCTATTGTTTATGTGCATTTCACACTATGTTGAGGTAAAAATCAGTGTATAATGCTTGTATAGATACTAACCCCAATACAGGTTCATGTCATCATCACCAAGACAGTTTGCGCTGTTCTGTGAAGGAAGCAGTACAGAGCGTTGTACGAGATCTTCAGTTTCTTGGCAATTTCTCAAATGAAATAGCCTTGTTTTCTCAGAACAAGAATAGACTGACGAGTTTCAGAAGAAAGGTCTTTGTTTCTGCCCATTTTGAGCCTGTAATCGAACCCACAAATGCTGATGCTCCAGATACTCAACGAGTCTAAAGAAGGCCAGTTTTATTGCTTCTTTAATCAGAAACAACAGTTTTCAGCTGTGCTAACAATTGCAAAAGGGTTTTCTAATGATCAATTATCCTTTTCAAATGGTAAACTTGGATTAGCTAACACAACATGCCATTGGAACACAGGAGTGATGGTTGCTGATAATGGGCCTCTATACACTTACAGTGGGGCAAAAAGGTATTTTGTCAGCCACCAATTGTGCAAGTTCTCCCACTTAAAAAGATGAGATGCCTGTAATTTTCATCATAGGTCCACTTCAACTATGACAGACAAAATGAGAAGGAAAAAAAAATATCCAGAAAATCACATTGTAGGATTTTTAATTAATTAATTTGCAATCATGGTGGAAAATAAGTATTTGGTCAATAAAAGTTTCTCAATACTTTCCACCCCCATGCTTCACAGTAGGTATGGTGTTCTTTGGATGCAACTCAGCATTCTTTGTCCTCCAAACACGATGAGTTGAGTTTTTACCAAAAAGTTACATTTTGGTTTCATCTGACCATATGATATTCTCCCAATCTTCTTCTGGATCATCCAAATGCTCTCTAGCAAACTTCAGACGGGCCTGGACATGTACTGGCTTAAGCAGGGGGACACGTCTGGCACTGCAGGATTTGAGTCCCTGGCAGCGTAGTGTGTTAATGATGGTAGGCTGATGGTAGGCTTTGTTACTTTGGTCCCAGCTCTCTGCAGCACATTCACTAGGTCCCCCCGTGTGGTTCTGGGATTTTTGCTCACCGTTCTTGTGATAATTATGACCCCACGGGGTGAGATCTTGCGTGGAGCCCCAGATCGAGGGAGATTATCAGTGGTCTTGTATGTCTTCCATTTCCTAATAATTGCTCCCACAGTTGATTTCTTCAAACCAAGCTGCTTACCTATTGCAGATTCAGTCTTCCAGCCTGGTGCAGGTCTACACTTTTGTTTCTGGTGTCCTTTGACAGCTCTTTGGTCTTGGCCATAGTGGAGTTTGGAGTGTGACTGTTTGAGGTTGTGGACAGGTGTCTTTCATACTGATCAATTCAAACAGGGGCCATTAATACAGGTAACAAGTGGAGGACAGAGGAGGACAGAGGAGCCTCTTAAAGAAGAAGTTACAGGTCTGTGAGAGCCAGAAATCTTGCTTGTTTGTAGGTGACCAAATACTTATTTTCCACCATAATTTGCAAATAAATTCATAAAAAATCATTTTTTTCTAATTTTATCTGTCATAGTTGAAGTGTACCTATGATGAAAATTACAGGCCTCTCATCATTTTAAGTGGGAGAACTTGCACAATTGGTGGCTGACTAAATACTTTTTTGCCCCACTTTATATATCTGGAAAAAATGAAGAGACCACTGCAAAATGATCAGTTTCTCTGGTTTTACTATTTATAGGTATGTGTTTGGATAAAATGAATTGTTTTGTTTTATTCAATAAACTACTGACAGCATTTCTCCCAAATTCCAAATAAAAATATTGTCATTTAGAGCATTTATTTGCAGAAAATGACAACTGGTCAAAATAACAAAAGATGCAGTGTTGTCAGACCTCGAATAATGCAAAGAAAACAAGTTCATATTAATTTTTAAACAACACAATACTAATGTTTTAACTTAGGAAGAGTTCAGAAATCAATATTTAGAGGAATAACCCTGATTTTCAATCACAGCTTTCATGAGTCTTGGCATGCTAGCCACCAGACTTTCACATTGATGTTGGGTGACATTATGCCAATCCTGGCGCAAAAATTCAAGCAGCTCGTCTTTGTTTGATGGCTTGTGGCTATCCATCTTCCTCTTGATCACATTCCAGAGGTTTTCAATGGGGTTCAGGTCTGGAGATTGGTCTGGCCATGACAGGGTCTTGATCTGGTGGTCCTCCATCCACACCTTGATTGACCTGGTTGTGTGGTATGGAGCATTGTCCTGCTGGAAAAACCAATCCTCAGAGTTGGGGAACATTGTCAGAGCAGAAAGAAGCAAGTTTACTTCCAGGACAACCTTGTACGTGGCTTGATTCATCCGTCCTTCACTAAGACAAATCTGCCCGATTCCAGCCTTGCTGAAGCACCCCCAGATCATCACTGATCCTCCACCATATTTCACAGTGGGTGCGAGACACTGTGGCTTGTAGGCCTCTCCTGGTCTCACACCCACTGTGAAATATGGTGGAGGATCTGCTAGACCTGCCCCGGCCAACTCTAAGTGCTGTTATTGTGAAGTAGAAATGTCTAGGGGCAACAACGGCTCAGCCATGAAGTGGTAGGCCACACAAGCTCACAGAACGGGACCGCCGAGTGCTGAAGCGTGTAGTGTGAACAAAAAACAAAAAAGTCTGTCCTCAGTTGCAACACTCACTACAGAGTTCCAAAATGCCTCTGGAAGCATCGTCTGCACAATAACTGTTGTCGGGAGCTTGATGAAATGGATTTCCAAGGCAGAGCAGCCGCACACAAGCCTAAAATCACCATGGGCAATGCCAAGCATCGGTTGGAGTGGTGTAAAGCTCACCGCCATTGGACTCTGGAGCAGTGGAAACGTCTTCTCTGGAGTGATGAATCACGCTTCACCATCTGGCAGTCCGACAGGCGAATCTGGGTTTGGGAAGATGCCAGGAGAACGCTACCTGCCCCAATGCATAGTGCCAACTGTCAAGTTTGTTGGGGATGGAATAATGATCCAGGGCTGTTTTTCATGGTTGGGGCAAGGTCCCTTAGTTCCAGTGAAGGGAAATCTTAACACTAGAGCATACTATGACATTCTAGACAATTCTGTTTCCAACTTCGTGGCAACAGTTTGGGAAGGCCCTGTCCCATTTCACCATGACAATGCCCCTTGCACAAAGCGAGGTTCATACAGAACTGGTTTGTCGAGATTGGTGTGGAATAACTTGACTGGCCTGCACTGAGCCTTGACCTCAACACCATTGAACACCTTTTGGAATAATTGGAACACCGAATGCGAGCCAGGCCTAATTGCTCAACATTAGTGCCTAACCTCACTACTGCTCGTGGCCGAATGGAAGTATGGAAGCAATGTTCCAACATCTAGTGGAAAGCCTACCCAGAATAATAGAAGCTGTTATAGCAGCAAAGGGGGACTAACTCAATATGGCAGCATTCGTTCAAAACTGAAAGCGGGAACCACTGCTTTTAACCAGGGCAAGGTGACCGGAAACATGACCGAATACAAACATTGTAGCTATTCCCTCCACAAGGCAATCAAACAAGCTAAGCGTCAGTATAGAGACAAAGTAGAGTCGCAATTCAACGGCTTAGGCACAAGAGGTATGTGGCAGGGTCTACAGTCAATCACGGATTACAAAAGGAGAACCAGCCCCGTCACGGACCAGGATGTCTTGCTCCCAAACAGACTAAACAACTAAACTTCTTTGCTTGCTTTGATGACACTACAGTGTCACTGACACCCCGCTACCAAAACCTGCGGGCTCTCCTTCACTGCAGCCGACATATGCAAAACATTTAAACGTGTCAACCCTCGCAAGGCAGCAGGCCCAGACGGCATCCCCAGCCGCACCCTCAGAGCATGCGCAGACTAGCTGGCTGGTGTGTTTACAGACATAATCAATCCTTATCCCAGTCTGCTGTCCCCACATGCTTCAAGAGGGCCACCATTGTTCCTGTTCCCAAGAAAGCTAAGGTAACTGAGCTAAACGACTACCGCCCCGTAGCACTCACTTCCGTCATCATGAAGTGCTTTGAGAGACTAGTCAAGGACCATATCACCTCCGCCCTACCTGACACCCTAGACCCACTCCAATTTGCTTACCGCCCCAACGGGTACACAGACGACGCAATCACACTGCCTGAACCCACCTGGACAAGAGGAATACCTATGTGAGAATGCTGTTCATCGACTACAGCTCAGCATTTAACACCATAGTACCCTCCAAACTCGTCCTCAAGCTCAAGACCCTGGGTATCGACCCCGCCCTGTGCAACTGGGTCCTGGACTTCCTGACGGGCCGCCCCCAGGCGGTGAAGGTGGGTAACAACATCTCCACCCCGCTGATCCTCAACACTGGGTCCCCACAAGGGTGCGTTCTCAGCCCTCTCTTGTACTCCCTGTTCACCCACGACTGCGTGGCCATGCACGCCTCCAACTCAATCATCAAGTTTGCAGACGACACTACAGTGGTAGGCTTGATTACCAACAACAACGAGATGGCCTACAGGGAGGAGGTGAAGGCCCTCGGAGTGTGGTGTCAGGAAAACAACCTCGCACTCAACATCAACTAAACAAAGGAGATGATTGTGGACTTTACACTTGTGTGTATAAGGTAGTTGTTGTGAAATTGTTAGGTTAGATTACTCGTTGGATATTAATGCATTGTAGGAACTAGAAGCACAAGCATTTATCTACACTCCCATTAACATCTGCTAACCATGTGTATGTGACAAATAACATTTTATTTGATATTAATGGCCATGATTCTGGAATGAGATGTTCGACAAGCAGGTATCCAGATACTTTTGGTTATGTAGTGTAGCTATGCTACCAGTTTATATGAGTTAGCATTTAGCAGTAAACTTGTTCTAAAGCTGAAAAGGAACTACATCTAAATGCAGTGAAAACAGCCAAATGAGACTTAAGTAACCACATTGTTGGGATGTTACAATATATCAACCATGACGGATTTGACCAATATGCACTTTGTTTGATCAGATTGGTTGAACGTGTGCCAATCTGGCGTCCTTATTCTATCCCCCACAGTCTGCGTTCCATTGACCTCTTTAACGCGTCTATGGCAGTTCATTTGAAAAATTCATGGAATCATTAATTCCACTGAAACTGACTGGCTAGCTAACAAGCATAATGTGCACAATATCTTATCACTGGCTGACCTAGTCACTGGACAAAATGACAGATTTTATACTGTCATATGAAGCCTTAGGTCACAGATAGAACAATGAGACAGATATTTCACCGGATGTATAAATGTGAAGCATCTGTTTGGCGTTTCAACTCACTACCAAATATGGTAGTGAGAGGAAGCCCAGTGGCCGGCAGTGGATGGAACGAGATGGATTTTGGCTGACATTCTGCACATTTTCTCATCGATAAAACTATTTATCTTAATATAGTTCTCTTCCCAAAACTAAAATGTTACCGCATGCTAGAAAATATGCAAATGCATGCTAGAACGCACCAATACGATCTCGCTAGATCGTGCTTGGCTCTGCCCACCTCCTTTCTTGT